>NW_009970716.1:876396-913970 GCF_000747805.2 Chaetura pelagica
CGGAAGTGGAAAGCTGCCGTGTGGAGTCCTACAGGACTGGTTGCACAAGCAGCTGAAGGAGAAGGTGAATCAAGTCAGTTTGCAGAGGTAAAAGCCATCCAGCTGGCTTTGGACATTGCTGAGCGAGAGGGGTGGCCAAGACTCTATCTCTACACTGACTCGTGGATGGCAGCAAATGCCTTGTGGGGTTGGCTAAAACAGTGGCAGCAGAACAACTGGCAGCGAAAGGGTAAACCTATCTGGGTTGCTGACCTGTGGAAAGACATTGCAGCTCGGATGGAGAAACTGGAGGTAAAAGTGCATCATGTGGATGCACATGTGCCTCTGAGTCAAGCCACTGAGGAACATCGACACAACCAATGAGCAGATGAGGCTGCTCAAGTGTTCCAAGTAGACTTGGACTGGGAACACAAAGGTGAGCTTTTTCTAGCTCAGTCGGTAGAGCATGGGACTCTAAATCCCAGGGTCGTGGGTTCGAGCCCCAGGTTGGACGCCACTAAATTGTTGTCACAGTTTGACTCAGGGCCGACAACAATGCTCTCCATCTCCTCTCCCCCCAACCCACGTAGGGAAGGAGAGAGAGAAAAAGAGAGAGACTTGGCTGGATTGTAAAACTAAACTACACAGCTTTAATTAAAACACTAATGAATCATACAAGAAAATATATATACAATTATATACAGATACATATTCAGGTATGGGCAAAAGCCTCTCGCCTCCCCCCACCCCAGCAACTCCCACAGCACTTCCCTGAACTGGGAAGAGTCCCGAGGAATCCCGAAGCTGCTGCTGGAGAAAGCAGAGAGTTATGGGGGTCACGAGAGATCAAGCCTGAGGATCGACGATGATGGATGAACAGAGTCCTCCCCGGACGCCGGCCATGGACCAAAGGGAAGAAGAAGAAGGAAGGAAGTTGTCTTCTGTGATTTCTGACCTTCCTCTGAGCTTACGTAGATATATGGAATGGAATATCTTTGGCCAATTTTGCTGTCCGTCTAACTCAGCCTCCTACGGGGGGGTCACAGATCTCCCCATAGTGTCTGAGCCGGCAGAGTGCAGGTGCGGCCTTGAAGTCTCAGTAGTTAGAAAAACATTCCTCTGTCTTATCAGCCTAGCAGAACACACTGTTGCTAGTTACAAGAAAGCTTACTGAAGGAAAAAAAAATCAGTAAAAAGAAAAATTGGCTTCATCCTGGCTCAAACCAGGACAAGCATCTTGCCTGAAAAGGCAATAAAAGTAATGAGACATACTGCTAGTGGCAAAGGCATTATACTTAATGGGATCTAATGACTTAGTAAAAATGGGGGAGAAAACAAAGATTCCGCTATTTTACCAGCTGTACTTTGCTCAGTGCTGCCGGTTTGTACATTGACTCAAGTGGTTTTTTTTCATTCTGGGGAAGCAGGTGGCTACGTGACAGAAAATAGTAACAGCTGCTGGTGGGAGTACTTGAGAGAAACTGAAGGAACACACGCTTCACGTACACAATACTTAACAGTGACACTTAACTTCCCTGGCATATTTTAGATGTAATTCATTGGAAATATTAATGTGGAGTTAAATATTTTTGTGTGTTTAGTTGATTGGGCAACAGGATCAGTTATTTGGTTAGTAACGTCAGACATTATTCACCACTGAATAATTAGCAGATGTAGCACTTGCAGTAAAAGACACAACAGCAATACACAATTTTAGAGGGCAGGAAGTTTAGGGCTATTCTGTGCCTGTACAAGTTCATGTGCACAAACTGTGTTTTTTTAAACTGTGGGGATAAAGCAGCTGAAAGTTACTGGAACTAGTGGTTAAAAGGACTGTTTCTTGATCATAGAAATAACACTGTAATGGAGACATAGTAAAGTGGTAGTACTTTTTTATACACTCTAAAACCAGTCTGGTGTATTCAATGCATATTTCCCTTGTTTATTCATCTGTAAAGCCTGAAAATTAACCTTGTTTTATTTCTCCTTAACTCCACTGAGTCTGAACATTGCATCAATGCCAAACTGCTGAGTACATGGATGCAAGCAAAGCAGGTTATTTAGAGCTGCTGTGATTGTTCCAATTTCTGTTTAAAGAAGGCAGTAAAATTTCGTATCTGAGCCTGCAAAGAAAAATTTATCTCTGGACTGAAAATAAAAAAATTGTGTGGGGAATAGGAGGCATGGGGGAATTTAAATAATCCTTGAGATATGGTTTAAGGATCTGCATAATTTCTTGGAAGATCAGACCCTGGTGTGGTGTTGTCTCTCTTGTTTGAGTCATTCCAGGCAGATGCTGTGTCTTCAGTAATGAAAGTGAAACTCACAGGTCACTGCATCTCTGTGAGAGGTTTGACAATATTGTCTTTATACTCTCCACTTCATAGAAGCTAACTGTAAGCTAATACATAGCAAAGTTTCTTCTCTACTACTAAGATTAAATTGGATCTGTGCTCAAATTTTCAACAGGCACCACTGCATTTTCTGTGGTATTTTCTGATGTTTTATTTTTTTATGAGGTATATGTGCCATCTAGTATGTGAAGAAATTGCTGTTTGTATGATCTAAAGGTAATCTATAGGCTGAGAGAAGCACATTTATTACCTTGAGGAAAGTGATGACCAATAGATTCAAACTTAGTGGGATAATTGCCATCTGTTTTATGAAACCTGTTTCAATGTCTAAGTTCATTCTTTTTTTCTGCTTGTTTAGTATCTTCATCTCTCATCAAACATTTCCTGTGGGATGGGGACACTATGTGTGTTTTCACTGGCAACTGGCAGGAAGTCTGCTCACCAGATTTGTCTAAACAGCTGCCTGTCCTTGAAGAAAATGTGGCACATTGGCTTCATCTGTGAAAAACACCTGAACATCTTGAGCGTCACCTTCTGCATGTTGGTGAAGATGGACACATCTGGGAATATTTGGTCCTCCTGAATCTTAAGCCCCTGGAACTTTCTCCGCAGTGAGAAGGTGGGGAAGCCCAGAAGCCTGGGAGAGCCCCAGGTTGCTCCTGTGCTATTGTGAGTTAAGAGCTGAGGCAGGGGTGTGAGGGTGGAGAAGGGCATGGCCCAGTACTAGAGTGCAGCTGTGTGTAATATAGGTTGTCTTTTATATGTGTGTGGGTTTTTTGGTTGGTTGGTGTGCTTTTCCTAACTAGAGCACCGAGGTATTGATTGGGGTGTTAAGTTGTAGAGCTGCAGCTGTTGCAGAGTTGCTGCTTAACCATTCAAATGGGAATGGTTATGTAATCATAGGAACTTGCAACCTCGTTATGTGAGGGTCTATCTTTGCTGTTGCACTGGAGGTTTTCCTGACCACCCCTGAGAAGAAGAGCACAGATGTTATGCTGGGGCAAGGTCACAGCTTCTTGGCCAGGCTGCTGCTTTGTGGATAAAGCAACATGAGAGGACTTGCAGCAGGTTCACCAGATGTGTCACAGCTTCTTTTGCTATTTCTGCAGAAGACATTTATTAATACCAGGTGCATGGTTAGTGTGTGAATGCATGTGCATGGCATACATTTCTTGGTGTATCTTATTTTGTATACAACTGCTTGTGAGGGACTGCTTGGCCCTAATTCTCATTCTTGCCATTGTGGAATGAAAGCAAATTTAGTTGCTAGGCTTAAAAAAATAAAATCAGTTTTTAGGCTAAAAAGTCCTCTTATGATAGCTGCCCTGCAAAGCTGATTTTCAGGAGACAGTTTGATTGAGAGAAACTGTAAGAGGTCTGATGGTAATGGTAAAGCTGTATTTTTCAAATGCTCTGTTCAGTAGATGATAATGATGGCCTGTAGTCTACCAACTATTTCCTCATGGGTTTTTTTCCCCACAATTGAAATAGCAGTTTTTCAGTACCAGAACAGATATGACTGCATCAAGTGCCTGTATGGTTACTGGTAGCAACTGATGCACTGCCTGCAAACCTGACAAGTTCAAAAGAAAACACGATGAACCAAAATATAATTTAACAATTTTTTTTGTTTGTTTCTTGTGAACCTTGAATTGATGGGTTGGAAGGCTTTCTCTGAGTGCATGGGTAGTGTTGTGATTTAGAAGATTTTTTTTTACAAGCTCAGAGGTAATTTAAAACTTTTTTTTCAACAAGCTCTAAATTATTGTCCCCAAATATTATTTTCATTTTGAATTGCTGCAGCAGTTTGGGTTGTTGTTTTTTGTGGTGGTGTTTTGTTTGGTTTTTTTCTTGGTTTGTGGTGGTGTGTTTTTTTGTTGTTTTCTTTTTTTTTTTCACCTTGGGTACAATTTTGAGGTATTTCATTTAGGTTTTATGCTTTATGACTTTTTTCTGATTAACTGAAGTATGCTTCTGGTTTATGTTCTCCAGACATTTTCTTCACTGTTGAGTGATCAAAGGTTGTTTAAGGCAGGCAAGGTTTTCTTCCAAGCAAAGCTGCCTTACCTTTAAAAATAATGCAAAACCTCCACAGGCTATGCAGCAATCTCAATAAGTAACTTGGCTTAGTTTTAATTTTAGATTTGTATGCCTCATCATTAGATTATGCCTGTTCAGATATTAGAATATATTTTTATCTACAGGAGTCAATATAGGTTGCACTGCATGAAGAAGCAGTTGTGTTGCAAAATAAGGCAAGTTAAAAACAAGCTGTATATAGTTAATCTTTAACTCATGGAAATGTAACAAATGTTTTCTTTCTATTCACTACCAAATGTTGGCTGCATTTCTTCAGATTTCTCCTGAGTTTAAATTTTATATTGTTCTAAAGGACTTTGAGTAATTATAGAGAAAGTTATGGCTATAGCTATTAAAGGTAATTTTGATACCCTGTAGAAAGTTCTTGCATGTATTGTGGTGATCTCTAGATCTATTTTATCTAGATTATTTGCTAACTCACAGAGCTGCACTGGGAAACCAGGAAAAAGGAGAGGACAGAAGCATTGATACTAACCAAACTTCCCAATCACAACTTGCACTCTTCCAGGACAGCCATTTAGCTGATTAAAAGAACCCCAACGTACCTTAGGCCATAAAGAACTGTCCCATCTGGATGGAGTCGAATCATTTGGTTTTTCACTGTCACCCCATGGACAAACGACTTCTTGTCATTTAGGAAATATGTGTCCGGCACCCAGAGCTGGTCAGCCACTCTGTTGTCCAGAGTTAGATTCAAAGGTATTCCAGAATAAGAGAGCCTTTTATCCCTCCAGGACTGCTGGAAGTACATGGTCAGGGTATAGTCCTAGGGAAGAAATAAGAAGAGTTTTTTGTATTTTGCATACTGATTAACAGAAGTTAATTTTTAGTAACTAAGTATCAGTAGCATTAGGAAGTGTAAGGATTGATAAGATAATGATGTCACTAAGCATGATTGTATGTTGCAACTTCTTTGTGTTAATGTTGAACTTGACACTACTCACCAATGGCAGTGACCACTGTGGGCTTTCAAAACCTCTTGAGCCAGAGGGAAAACACAGTACCTTTGGGTCTCCAGTCAGTGGCTCCCACTTGCACCTTTTTGGTAGGGTGTGTTTTGTTTTGTTGTTGTTTGGGGTTTTTTTGTGGGGTTTGTTTGTTTGTTTTCCTCTAATGTGAGAAGAGCATGGTTTAGCTGGCCTCAGCCAAACAGCACTGCATACCACTGAAGACATTCTTTAGACACATTTTTTCGATATTCACTCCATCTTGAAAGATTCCCCCACAATCCAGAAAGGCCAGAAGTCCACAGAACTTCTGAGAAAGAGTAAATACTACCTCAGAACATATAACAGAGAACTTCCTATTCTGCACCTTCTGGAGCTGCTAGATGTAATGACCTTAGCCCGAGGAGTGTGGTGCTTTCCGTCCTTGGCAATAAGGTATCACTGCTTAGAGAGTGCTGTGTCTTCACTTGACTATCATGTCATATCTGAGGTGAAATACCATTTACACAGTGCTTTAGCTTTTATTTAATCTGAAAGCAAATTGCTCTAAAAGGCTTCTGGTCTGATTAACTCTTGCACGTCTGCTTTTCTGGGACTTTGGTGATTTTTAAAGGTAGTTTTTTGAAGTGGAAAAACCCATGTACTTTTTAGTTGATGGAGATCTTAAAAGACTGGAACAGCAGTGTATGGACTATTAGTTTTGTCTTTCTCCTCTCCCAGCCCCTTTTTCAAGCAGCAGGCCATTTTGTCACACTTTTTTTATAATAGAAGTGCAGCAAAATTACAGATATTATTGAAAAAAATGGTCAGGGGTAAGATTTGCTTTTATGTAAGGGAAAGTCTTACCTCTATCATTTGCAAAAATCCTAGCCTGGACACCAATTTTTGAAGAAATAACGCAAAAACTGTCTGATGTGATTTTTCTCTCTTCATCTCCAGTGGCTTCTTAAGATTTTATTGTTACTACTAAATCAAAGCAGAGTTGTTACCTTTCAAAAAGACTTGCTGCCTGAAATGTTGCATTTAGCAGAGCTGTAAACTACATGCTTCTCATTGGTAAAAGAAGTTCATGAAAACATTGTTCTTGCTTGCCCTGGGTCTGTAGCAGTTGTTTTGTATGGAGGAAATGCCATGATTTGATGATCCGCTGCCATACACAACAGGATAGTTACATCAGTTCTGAGCACCAACTTGCAAGAATTTCTATGCCTGCAAGATGATGGTTACTCATGACAGAGTCAAGAGGTGGTATGTCTAAGGCACAGTCTTTTTCCCCCAGTGCAGGTAACTAGGAGGGGTTCAGGACAGCTGCTTTTGCTTTTCTGACTGCACTGGTCAACCCTGGAGCTACCAAGTAGTGCAGTGGGGTGTATACTGTGCTCTGCTGAAGAGGTGGTTTATAATTTAAATAGTGGTAAGGAGAAGCATGAACCCTAAGGAGGCAAGTTTTTGAATATACAATTTGAATAGAATTGAGTTAGAATCAGATGATTAAAGGGAAGTTAAATCCCTGCTGTTTGTTCCTATTATATGTGTACACAGAACTACAGAACAGGTGGGAATTGGGTGAGGGGGAAAAAAACCCACAGTATTCTTGTGTTCATATGTTCTTATGTTTTTATCTGTTTTCTAGCCTGTCCTATTTCAAGCAACTTATAGGTAGAAAAGCTTTCATACACAGCTGATACAAGTTAAATCCTCAGTGCTTCACTTGGTATCCTCTGTATCTCCTGTGTGATTCAGCAGAGCCTATGCAGTCTGCAGCACAGATGGAACAGAAATTCCAATTATACATCATTATCTTCTTTCCTTCCTGCTTTCCTTTATATTTTCACCAGGTTTTAAAGCTGCTTTTGTAGAACTGTCATGCCACCCTGGAAAAAAGCTAACAACTGAAAGTGGTGCCTATGTGATGGTTCTCAAAGATCAACCAAGAGAGAAAAATAGCCAAGATAAGCTACAAGAGAACTTAAAGTAAAAAACAAAGACATTCTCTCTCTTGTCTGTGGCTACTAGAAAAAAATGAGTTGCTATTTTTAGCATCATAGTCTGCTTTAGAAATTTATTTCACCCAGCTGTGCTATATACAGAATACTGCTTTTGGTAACACTGTGACAGAGAGAGTTATCCTCTGCCCTGCAATTGGCCTATACTGTATAGAAATAGGTGACAAGTCAACAAGTATTAATAGGGAGAAAAAATACAAGGTGGTTCCTAAGGGAATCGCAGTGTTCCTTTAGTCAGAAAGAGTTATCAATTTTTTCTGTTCCCTAGAACATAGAGGTGTTACTCATGTAATTCAATATTTTAATGAGGAAAACAGAGTCATGAGTAATGACTGAGAGTCACTGTGGCTGTAAGTTCCTATTTTAAAAAGCATAGTTAAAATTATTTTAATGGAAAGCAAATTATATTTGAGCTATAATAACCCAAGTTATATTGCTTTCTAATTTTTTTTTAATGGAGCACAGCCTTACATTTCTCATAAGTGAAGAATGAAATGCAGACAAACTGCATGGCTAGCCATGTCTTAGAGGTTTTTGTATTATTTTTCATAGTTTACAGAGGTATGAGTGAAGTGAGGATTTAATGACTACTTGCCTTCTACCCTGTAAAATCTGCAGTGGCTTTTGTGGTTTCAAGCTCTAGAAAGTATGAATAATTCTGAATCTTTCCTATCTGTAGTGGTAATTGGCTGCAGAATTTTTTTAGCTTTTTATAACAGCTTCTCAAGATCTCAAGTCTAGGTATGAAAATAAATCAGCCTACATTTAACTTCTGTAACTAAGAATTTCTAATAATGACTTTAAAAAGCAGGGTTCAGTGTAAAAAGAAAATCTGTTTCTGCAGACAACTCTTATTTGTTTTAAAAATGGTCCAATTTTTTAGAAGCACTGAATATTTTTGCTTAACTGTACTTCCTATATTAAAAGAAAAAGATTTAATGCTGCTGAAAAATAATTATATTTCAGTAGATTTAATTGAACTGTCTGCTTTCCACAAGTCTCTGCCTGGTTTTCCACATAGTCAGCCTTTCTAGTGGTAAACGTTTAAGCACCAGTGATGAAGTTGTTTTGATGTGTGCTGATTTTATTTTATTTTTTTTTTGTGATAAATTCTGATTTGTTAGAAGGAGATGTTTTTTTTTTCTTTTCTCAGTAATTGTCCAAATTTCTTATTTCTTTGTATCAAACTGGAACTATGTAAGTGAACACCTATGGATGTGTACTGTTGCATCTAAGTATATCTCTGTACCAGTGTTTTAATAAGATGCATTACGTTGCCAAGACAAACAAATGCTATTCTTAGTAAGAGAGATACTGTGAAAATCTGAGTAAGAGAAACTAACCTATTTTACTCAAAATGGCATATTATTTCCTAATAAGTGGCTTCATAAAAATATTGACACCAAACCTCACAGATCACTTGGGTGATATAAATGCTTGTAGTAAAGAAAATGAATGGACCACTGGTGCATATCATACTTGAAGTCAGAAGAAAAATTTATAGCTCCAGTAAAGTAACAGACTGGAGAGTTCTCCTACAATGCTGTTTCCTTTTTATTCCTATTATTTGTTTCCAATTCTCTTTTGTGCAATATGTATCTATTACGTAAGGGAAATAATGGATTTTTTCATTCCTGATAACTCTTTGTAGCTCTCTGAAAACAGTAGAGATGCATTAAAATAGCTAGATAATTTGGACTTGCTGGGAATTTCCACTGTATGATTTATTAGTTCAGCACAGCAGAATATAATGTGCAACACATTGTTATATTACAATCTAACCTTCTAAGAGACACAGACTAGTATTTCATCATGCTTATCAGTTGAATTAGAACTCTGGTTGAATAAAAGATGAGTTGACATGTCTGCTGTAATGGCAGTTGCTTCATCTTTCACATATTCTGGATACAAGTGTTTTAAGGAGAAAACAGGGAATCTTTTAACCTGCAATGTTCAGCTTTATGATCTAAAAAACCTGTTGTGTTTTCCCTTTCTCCAAGGTGGCCTCAATCTAAGTTCTCTTATTTTTTCATATATTGAAAAACAGCACACTGTGATATATTTAACTAAATAACCAAGTATCGAACCACACACCAAAAGTCTTAGCAGCTGAAAATTAACAATATGGATGCAATTTGTAGCAAAAGTTAGTAAATGGAAGAATATTCTGTGAATATTTAGCTGTTCTTGGTCAGCTCAATATCAAATGTTTGAGCTCCAGATGAGTTTGCACATGAAGGCACTGTGCAGCAAAATGAATACGTGAAACATACCTGTGTCATACTTTGAATAGATAACAGTGTATATTGATAGTTGTGGGATGCACACTGTACACCCAAATTATCTGAAATTTTAATTATATACTTGAGAACCATCCAAAAACCAAATATCTGACAGCATCACAGAAAATGAGATGCAATGCAATTCAAATATAGTATAACTTAAGATAAACATAACTGACATTACCATCTACAATTAAATATGGAGTGATGATCAGAATACTAATATTGACTGCAATAAGGCCATAAATATAGAACAGCAATAGATGTCACCGTAAATTCTGCTGTGACTACAAGCTGTTATTAATTCGGGAATATTAGTTTCCTTGTTTAGCTGATACTAGTAAGAATGCAAAGGGCAGAGTTTTTGAGACAATGTTAAGTGCTGAATTTGCAAATTGCAAAAAAGCATACTCATTCATATGTTGTAAGCATGCTCATGCATCAGAAGAAGCTGTTAGCATTTGTTTAGCAACAGTTGGGTCTCCTATACTGAAATTCCTAAGGAAGATCTATATCCTCAGTTGCAAAAGAGCTGTTTTAAGGTAAATGGAGAAGTGGTTTCTTGGGTGTAGGGTTGTGTGGGGTTCTGTGTGGATTTTTTTTTGTTTGTGTGAGTTTTTTGGTGTTTGTTTGGTTTTTTTGGGGGGTGGTTTTGGTTGTTCAGTGTTTTTTGTTTTTTTAAATCCTGTATAATTTCCCAAATATACTTGGTGCTCAATTTCAGATACCGCACAGAAACAAGGGGAAAATGTTTTAACCAAAATTAGAAAGGAAGAAACTACTGTTCATGCTCTTTTCTAAAAACATCAGGGCAGCTGCATCTCTTTATGATGTATGTAGTTCAGCCAAACAAGGAAGCCAGGGAGTCAGGGATGTGTGCACTACTGGATCAATTTTCTTTGACTTCCTGTCTAAGAACATAGTTCAGTGTTCCTTTTGGCTTTGTTTTCAGTAAAGACTGATGCAGCGTATGTTATCCAGTTCCCCTCTCCTGTCTAAAGTAGGTGTGTGTGGGGGAGGGGACTGTACTCTTATTTAGTGCACTGGCCTGGTTCACAGGAGGCAGTGGTTTTTGTGGACTACACCTCTGTCAGGGGATAGAAAGGTCCATTAACTCGAGGACAATAGAATAAAAACCTTCTATTTTCCTGAGAGAAGCTGTTTCGAGTTTTTAAAGAGATCAGAATTTTTCCACAGCAAGCTGCAGTTTTGCAGAAATGGCTTTTTCTTTCAGAAAATTGGAAATCATACCTAAACGAGAGATTTCTGTAGGAGAAAAAGTTGCACAAGGCATCACTATGTTGTTTGATTCAGTTGCTAGCTCCAGTTGCTAATGAAGTGTTTTTTCAAATGTGCTGACAGTTCTCCACATAAATGTTTCACAAACCTTGGTATTTATAACTTCACAATTCAATTAAGTATGTGGCATCACAGTTGTATCTTACAGAAAGAAGCAGAGATCTGGCAGGAGTCTGCATAGCTGTAATGATGATGCTTTTTATTGCCCAAAGCACAGCCAGGAACAAGATTGAATTAATTATAAGAGTAGCATGTTGGAAGTGGTCATCGTCACTGTATTGGGATCCAATGTTACTCTTTGCAATTAAGGCAGAAATCCCTTTAACTGCAGTGGGAATAGAATTGCATCCAATGTCTTGAATCATTACTGAAAAAGCAAACCAAAAGGCAAAATGTTTTTTCAGTTAGAACAGCAGACTATGTATTTAGTTGTATTTTGTTCAGCATGTTAGTAATAATACTTAGAAATATTTATTACTGCTTCTGGCATTTAAATGGATTGCTGTGATAGTTGTGTTCTGTTGGCTTGTCCTTATTCAACATAGAGGAGGGCAGAATTCCAATTTTATCTTGTGTGTTCTACTTTGTGCCTTGGGGAAAAGAAGAGGTCTTCTGTACTTTGGATCAACATCCCATCGCCTTGCCCTTTGCTTTTGTTTTCTCTTATTTGAGCTTTGCTAACCTAGAAGGCCTGAACGTGCCACTTGTTCTTTGTATAGGAAGAAAAGAGATTGTTACTAAATACTACTATGGATTGCTTTGATTAGGTGTGGACTTGGCTAAATTTAGCAGGAAAATAACAACAGACCTGTATGTCTTCCTTACCTGCTAGCTTATCCTCACTGTGTCATGGAAGATCCTTTAGGAACGTTTGAAAACCATGACAGTATTCCCAGCTGCACTTCAAACTTCCAGCTGCATAACCCACTGTTGGGGGTTGCAATGAGATACACCAGCATAACACTGCTCACAGTGCAAATGAATACTCTGTCTTAAGTGGCTATGCTAATTGCTGACTAATGAATTGGAACATGTCCATGGTAGGATTCGTACTCCCTGAAAGATGCTTGAAGAGAGGGGTGGAGAAAAGGAAAAAGATGGCACAGGAGATACAAGTGCTTTAACTAAGATGGCACTCAGGGAATGCTGGAGTAAACAAATACAAGTGTATTGGTATATAGAGTAACTGTATTCAATGTGTGCATCACAGGCAGTAGATACGTCCTTTGTATTTTGGATGAAGAAGAATTACAAGGGGAAAAAAAAAAAGGAACAGAAAAGCTCCTTAATGGAAAGTAGTCCACAGACCAACATACAAATCAATGTCTAGAAACATCTTTTAAGAACTAATATAGACAGCAATAAGAGAAGAACATGTTTTCTCCTGGACATTTTTCTCTGTGAGGCAGCTGAAAGCAAGTTTTTGCCAAAAAAACCAAACCAAATCCAAATTGCCTGGGTGGCCCACACCCATTTGTCTGTATCTGAGGACTCCAGTTAGTGTTCAGGTCCTGGTATTAACAACTACAGTGCAAAGGTGTTCTAGGTATTATATGATGCTTTGTGCTGAAGTCGAGGATGTTCTAGGATTTTTCTCCTATGAGTTGTGCAAAAACTTGTCTGTTCGTATGCAGCTATGAAAGGGAATGGTGGGATGACATTTAAGGACTGTGGCATTGTGCCTAATTAGTGCTGTTCTCGTATTTTCTGCTAAGCAGGTGGAATGAGTGCTGCAAGGAAAAGAAATTTCAAGCTCCAAAATATTTCAGCCAGCTTGGACTGGAAGCACAATACACGAGTGGGATGGGGCATTTGGGAGGAAACTGTACTTCCTAGTTTCTTGTGTGGACTATGTGGAGATGGCTCCTTACGACTGGAGGACTCCGATCAACTCTGAAGGTCTAAAACAGGCAATGTGATGTGAGGAGTAAAGCAATCTGAGAAAAAGATAAGTTGGAAGGATGCTGCACTTTAAAGTTCATGTAAAGGCAAAACATTCTGGAAAAGTGGAGAATTAATTAAAACACACTTCCTTGTTACTTATAAGCAAGATAATTGGAAATCAGACTTTTTTCTAACAACAGTTGTTTCTGGAAAACTTGTTTGTTTTTTTTTTTTCCTTGTAATATCCAGCTAGCTCAGCAGGGGTGAAGCTATGAGACCGTTAAGAAGAACACTGAACGTCTTAAGGAGGACAGCATGGTGCAAAGAGCTCAGAAGAATTCCTCATAGTGTCAGTGCACAGCGCTGCTGGTGAAGTTGAACTGATTGCTAGCTTAGAAGCAGATGGCAGAGGTTTGCTGACTTCTGTCTTGAATGCTATTGTGTAATTGATTCTGGTATCGGAAATCTTACAAGCTCTGGACAGAAGGCTGAAAACAACACAAGCACAAGAATGTCAGCAATGTGAAAAACTAATTGTGGTCACAATTCAGTCGCTATCTGAGCATCTACAGTAAAAGAAAAAGCCCCTTAATTCTGTGTTGTGCAGGGGATGATGTTAAGCAGAGCTATGAATTAGAAATCAGCAGTGAAGACAGCAAACCAGGCCAGACTCCTCAGCTCCATAAGATTCTGAGAAATGTAGGAGAGAGGTTATATATGTTTTAATATATGGTTGGGCTAACTTTGTAACAACAGCTACTGCGTTGTTTTGGTGGTTGGTTTTTTTTTTGTTTGTTTGTTTTGTGTGTTTTTTTTTCTTGTGTGTGGTGTTTTTTTTTATGTATTAACATACATATATAGGTAACATTTTTTAGCAATTTATTTTCTATACAGATTAGGTAGGAGTTTTTTTCTATTTCTGTTGGCCTAGTGATTGAAATCCATTTGATTCCTCCTGCCTGGTTCTCTGACATTTTAGTGTATTGATTTTTCTTAGCTTCAAGAGAAGCAGATAGAGGTCGAAGTGACATGCAGCATATCAGTGACTCTACTTGGAGTAAAACAGTAATAATTTAGCTGCCAGATTTTTAGACTTGTATATACCTTACTGGGGATATTTTGGTCGTTTTTTTTGTTGTTTGTTGTTACTTTTTGCTTTGGGTTTTTGGTTTGTTTGGTTTTGTTTTTATTTTTGGTTGGTTTTGTCTTTTTTTTTTTTTTTTTCCTAAATTGCTTGAAACTACATTGTTTCATTGTTCATGATGCTTATGCTTGAAATGTATTGTGAAAAATGGGGATGGCAATGAAGACTTATGTGGCTGGAGAGATTTTTTTCTTGTATGCTGTTGGCATCCTCTCTGCTTTACAGAATTCTAACCCAAAAATCCTAAGGTCAGGTTGTCTCTCTGATGCTTTTAAATGAAGGATCATAACATTTTTTGCTGTCATCCAGACCACCCCCCCTACAATAAGCAGGGACATCTCCAACTCAAAAAGATTGTTCAGAGCCTCATCAAGTCTGACCTTTTCTTTCCTCTTATCAGAAACTTCCCTGATCACATACATTTTCCCCAGATGTAAGCAGCAATTGTGAGTTTTTTTTTTTTCAATCAGCTCCTAAGTACCTTCTGACTCACATTGTCCCTCACTTTCTTTGCAATTAAGGTACCTACAAAAGCCTTTCTTGTTGCCTTGTCTCTTTCTGCTTTCGGGTCCAGCTGAGCTTTGAAGCAACACTTCTATGCTTCACAGAATCAAAGAACTGTTTAACTTTGAAGGGGCTTTTGGAGATCAAGGAAGAACTTGTCTAAGACATTAAAGCCAGAGGCAGCCTTACCTGCCCTCCTGGAA
Source organism: Chaetura pelagica (assembly GCF_000747805.2). Taxonomy (NCBI): domain Eukaryota; kingdom Metazoa; phylum Chordata; class Aves; order Apodiformes; family Apodidae; genus Chaetura; species Chaetura pelagica. The sequence goes on from NW_009970716.1 coordinate 891,099, forward strand.
TCCAAGGCTGTGGTCCTGCTTTTTGCCCCTTTTCATCCTCTCAGAATCCTGAATGCCACCGTCTCACAGTCACTGCATCAAAGGTTGCCTCTAATTTTCATATCTCAGACAAGTTATTTCTTCTTGTAATTATGAAGTCCAACACAGCACATTTTCTTATTAGCTTCTCAGTTACCTGTGCCAGGAATCAGTGTCTTCAGGGAGTCTCCTGGATTACCTGAGCCCTGGTGTATCATCCGTCTGGCAGATATCAGGATGGTTAAGTCTCTCATGAGGACCAGGATCTGTGAACATGAGGCTCCCTCAAGTTACTGGAAGAAGGCTTCATCTATATCATCTTCTGGCCAGTAGGTCCATAGTAGATACCTGCTACAACAGCACCTCTGTTGGTGTGGCTGCTAAAATTGATCCATAAACTCTTATCTTACTCCTCACCCACCCAAAAGCAGAGCTCTATGTGTTCCAGCTGCTTTCTCACATAGAGGGCAACTCCTTCTCTTCCCTTTCCAGTCTGTGCAATGACACATAATTCTTTGCTGGTGGTTTTCTTCCCAGTTCTATTGCCTTGTTTCCTTCCCCTCTACACTCCCTTCTCTGTGTTAGCTCATTGAGAAGTTCTTGTTTTAGCCAGGCAGGTCTTCTGCTGATACTCTGGCCTTTCTGCATGATGGGGTGGATCGTTCATGGTTTTCTATAACATTCAGCCTCCACTCTTCTGTTTGATGACTGCTTTCCTATGGGATTTCTCATGATCTACATAATTTAAATATTAAGCTACTTACATGATAATCTGACATCATAGCTAATGAGTTTCCAACACTGAGGCAAATTTTCTGTGGCAAACCTGCTTTTGGCTTTTGCAGGGAAAAACGTTTGCCTTCAGATACATGTCTCATTGACACAAAGCTCTCAGAGCAGAATCCAGGGTATTTTTAGAGTGTTGATAATAAAAGGCCTTGTTTTATTTTTGTCTCACATCATAACGAATTGGATAACTAATTGAGTTGGCCAATTTAATATGATTAGTCTTATTAAAACCCTACTAATCCAGTGCCATGGCCAGTCTCATGGGAATCCACACTTCAAAACATTTTACAGTATGTGTACATATTTTAGGAGAGGGAAAAAAAGCAAGCAAGAGCAAATAATAATTCATCAGTCAGTTTGAAGTCAAGTGAATAATACTCCTGAGTACTGACTGGGATGTGGAAATGAGGGCTCTCTTTCATGCAAAATATGCAACTAGGGAGAACATGGGAATAGTAATTATTTGGAGAACTGAGAAGCTTAGTGCAGAAAGTTGTGATTGGCAGCAATATACTGAAAGTCTGAGCAAGTGTGTTCTTGCAAATGACATTATAAATAAAGAAAACCCCATTTTTTATTTTTATTTTTTTTTCAAAGTCATGTCTCTCTGAGAAGACTTTCACCTCACCGAAGTCCAAGACAACCACTACTTCTATCCCTTCCTCTGTGCCAGCACACTTTAGCATAAGTAGTTAGGAAGCAGAGGGAATAGATCCAGGCTGGAAATTAACCCCATCACTATTATTTTGGTGTGACTTTTTTCTGTAGATAAATTCCCTGATCTTGTCCTCACCATTCCCACCCAAGCACTAATGCTGGGGCAGGAAAGGACAGTGAGGGGTGGAAGAGGAATGTAGGGCAGCTCAGAGCAGCTGTGAATCTACAGATCTGGGGTGTGTTTTACAGACCCAAAAACAAGGCAAGAAAAACTTAAGGGTTTGTGAAAGATCACAGAGCACACCCACCACTGTTCTCAACCAAGTGAAATGCCATTGCATTTTTTGTTAGTTAAGTTAGAGGAGGCTAGAACAAACCAGAATGAGTTTGCAGTGTCCTGCCACATACAGGACTACAGCAGAATCCTGGTTTATTAGGCATGTAAAACTGCTCTACAACTTCAGGTCAAAGTGACAGAAGTGAAACAAGGATTTTAAATTGTGGCTATGCATTTATTCCTTCTTCTACAAATACGGCTGCATTTCTCTTTCTTTTCCCTAACATCTCCACTGAGTACAAAGACTAATTTTCCACTAAAATCCAGTTGTCGTCAGCCAGAAAAGTTCTCCATGCAACTGGCCAAATGATATGAAGCCTAGGTCTGTGCCACTATTTTTAAAGTTAAAATGTAATGTTTTCCCAACGATGGCTTTTTGTAGAACTGGCTCAATCAAAGGTGTGGGTGTCAGAGGTGTATGAAGTATAGAGGTCCAGAAAGCTTGGCTTTTATGAAGATAACCCTGATAAATGAGGTGTTTGTGGACATGAATGGAAACAAGTGTTGGTGAAGCACTGTTCCTGGCAGAGGAATAAATTACAGGACAAATGTTTTCCTGCCACCTACAAAGAGTCTGTGTTAAGGAGGAGATTATATTAAGAGCCTGAACTGGGACAGACCAGCTGTTTGGCAGTTTTGGTGTATGGCAGAGGTGACTAAGTCATACCATTGTTCCTGACATGAGTAACAATGGAGATGGGGTTTTTTCTTCTTTGTGGTAATAGTGGTGGGACCCACTGGTGTTCAGCATGATAAAATGGCTCTGCCTGGTGGCTTCTAATCAGAGATAAAGCCCTTACAGGTGATCAGGTAAGTCATGCTCCAGTGCAAAGTAGGATGCAGCACCATGCCATGCAGTAACAAAGGCTTTGAAGAAATATGTTAAATGGCTTAAGTTAATGCTCTTGACTATACAATGTAGATATAGTCAAGTATGGCTTTAGTGGAATGCATCCTTTCCATATATTGCCTGTTATTTGCGTTATCCAACTGCACAAAGCTTGATTAAATAGTTAAAGTGGGGTTAGCATTGGTTGACAATGAATGCTTAGAGATAAACATTCTGGCTAGTCTCAGGACTTTCCAGATGGATCTGTTGTATCTGAGTGGATGCTTAGTTTTTCATTTTTTTATAGCAGGAATGGCTTTTGTATCCATTAGAGTATAGTAACAAATTTACTGAACTACCAAGTAATTTATCTTCTGCTTGCCTTCAGCTGGTAAGAGCTGATAACAGCATCTCTAGGTATCTCAGGATAATGTGAACATATGTTCCCTAGAGACTGACTCTTCACAGACATTATCAAAATGATAATGAATTGAGAATGGGGTTTAGGAAACAACTAGGGACAGCTCTGCCTGTCTTTGCTAACTCTCACCCTTGTATTTCATTCCCTTCACCAGACTGTCTTTTTGACACGCCCTACAGCAAACCTGCCAGACGCAATAGTCCCTTTCTTTCAGAGCAGGATGGAAAATCAGATAATGACTCTGGGACTTGGGCAGCTTGCTCTAACAATTTGTGTTAGCAGATCATCAGAAATGGATAGTCCTGCCTCCTTTCCCACCCACTCTGAACCCTAGAAAACAAGACCAGAAGTTGGTCTCACTCCAGCACTCAGCAGTGTTCTCAGGACAGGTCTTCTGCCACAATTTGTCAAAATTTAAGACAAGTGAAAGCAATTACTTTCCTGGTATGCTTTTCAGTCTGCTATTTTTAATGGCAGAAAGGAATCTGACTCCTAATTTGCACTTGTTAAAACAGGCTTAGGAAAATGTGTTACAAGGAAGTCCAGGGAGGAATATAAATTTGCATGGTTCAGGGTAAAATAACTTCCCTGTTGTGGATCAGAATGAAAATAATGCTGTGGAGAGACTTGTGCACTGAAGGATTTGTGTATCGTTTTAGGTAGTATTTGATGATGACCACCACTGGAAAAAGGATTCTAAATGTATCTCAAGTCTTGGGCAGCACAAAAGCCCTGTTGTTCTAAGGCAGCCAGATGAATGTTAACTCTTGGACTACAGACACAATAAAACAGGAAAATAAATGCATGTGTGTTGAGCAGTAAAATAGTTGCAGAATAGAGAGTGAGCTCTGTAGCTTCTGCAAAAAACATGGATGTAGTTAATTCAGCATACATAATCTTACTGGAAATATATAGGAGGCAGAAAGGGAGAAGAGCTTGGTTTTGGCTGTAGCAAAACAAAGTTTAGTAGCCTTAGTATAGTATGTTACCTGCTGTAATGTCAGTTGCTGCCATTTTGTGACATGGATAATAGTCTCTTAAATTACGTCTCATCTCAAGGATGAGACATAAGAAAGCTTAGTCCCTGCCCAGCACTTGTATTTTTTGATGTGTCCTCTCCTAAATCACTAGCCTTATGTTTGGGAAAAGCTGTTATGTAATGGGGAATCTGTTAGGTGGAAGAAGTGTTCTGTGTGGGAACAGTGCTTTTATTTTTCCCTTTTTAGTATTTACATGAACAATTCCAGGTTTTCAGTCCTGTTTTCAGTCAGTTTTAAAACTGTATTCCTTCTTCAAAATCTGCATGCAAAGAATGCTTGTCATAAATATGCTTGTTTTCTACAGCATCAATGTAGGTGTCAGTTTAATATTGGATGAACCGTTTAAATCTTTCTCCAAACTTTTACTTCTTAATTTCCTGGCAAGTCATAGTCTAGCAACCAAAAGGAAATTGCTATGGTTACAGCACTCAGTTCTAGCAATGAATCCAAGATTTAAGTCTTACCTCTTACAGCAAAATATGTATGTCTGAGATACCTCCAGACATTCGGGATTGTTTGCAAGTGTTGAAACAGACATTGACAGTTTTAGATAATTCTATTGCAATGCTTTGCTTGCAAGACAGTGGTCTGCTATTGTAAATGCATTGCTTACATAAAGAATGAAAGAACACACACTAGTTTAAAACACAGCTCAAAGAAGTGTTGGGTTTTTGAAGTCAGAAATCTAAGATTTAACCACCACCTCGTTAGCAGTCTGTGTCAACACTGTCAGCCAAAGAAATAACTTAAACTTTGGTCTTTCCCCCCTGCAAATAATACTAAGATATCACTGTGGGCCATTTTAAGGCATTAGGAGAGCTATGAACATTATGAAGCACCAGAGTTTCAGAAACCTACAGCAGATTTTATGGCCCAGGTGGTTGGTATGTCCTATGTTGAGGTTTCTCACCCCAATTAGTAATTAATTTCAATCCAATTGCTTGCAGATGGTGGAAAATCACTGACCTACCACAGTTCTCTCTAGCAGACAGGTATCCATCCATAAACCAAATTAATAACCCAAGACCAGAATCACATAGGGAAATTCATTGAGGCTCTCAACCATTGCAGAACATCAAGTGTGCAAACTGACTTCAACAGGATGGCTTGTGCATGCAAAGTGAGATTTGGGCTTCAATTTCTTCTGGAACTGAAATTGGAATACAGATCTGTGCTGGATCATCAGCTGTTTCAATCTGTTGAACCTCTGCAGGGCTGGAAACCACGTAGATTTGTACAGGTGCTGCCATGATTCACTTAATCTTGTGCCTGATTTCAAACTCGTGTTGTTCTCTGAGGTGGAAGATGCTGAGAGGAACGTAGGTGCTTGAGCACTGTTGGAGCAGTACTAGGGGTTCTGCTCAGAGCCAAGCCTCACGGGAAAATCTGAATAAATAATGTGTTTACACTGGCAAGTGTCTTTTGTGGCTATGGCTCAGGCATAGGAGTTATTCTGGATGGGGATATCTAATATGGATCATTCTGTACTTCAGGTCAACAGATGATTATACAGGATTGTCTTTATGCTTAATGTGTTTTTTTTTAAATTGCTTTTTCGGAATGCCACTATTTGCTAATCTTGAATGGCTTGTTATTCTATTGTATCTATTCTCTAGATATTTTTTCTTAACAAAATGGAGAACTAATTCAAATTTTCAAGTAAATCTTTAAGCCAATCACATTCATAGCAATTTTATAGATTACAGTTTTAATAGCACACCACACTTTTCCATTCAATATATTTTTTTTACTTTATTATATTAATTTTTTTAAATCTTTGAAGAAATTGAAATCGTATGTGATGTTTTACTTTAGGTAATCATTCCCACTTCATGATTTATCATAATTGTGGGGTTTTTTTTGGTCTTGAATCTATTAAATATAATATTGGATGTAGAATTTTCTCCAGACAGCAAGTCTTTGAACTTTATAACTAATCAGCTGTATCTCAAGTAACTAGTACATAGTTACCATGGGTTTTTTTTTGTTTTTGTTGTTGTTTTGGTATGTAAATTAGGAGGCAGCTGCTGCTGCTCCTATTACTTGACTTCTAGATTGAGGATGTTTGAAAGTACACATTGTTTCAGTTTAAGTTGTGGTTTCATTTGAGGCCTGAGATGAGTAGTTGTGAACTGTTCCCCCCCCCCTTCAGGAAACTTAAGAACTATGTCAATTGAATTTTTTAAATACCATAAGGGACAAAAGTAGAAACAGCTGGTGATAAAATAAAATGCAACATATGCTCAGCAGTTGTTGATAATGTGATTTTTTTTGTTTATTCTTTGATAACTGGTTTCCTAGATAAAAGAAATGTAGTGGATCTCAACTACCTGATGTTCAGTAAAACATCCTTGACTGTGCAATTTAAATTAGAGTAGATGGTAATTAGTACAAGAACAGTAGAGTGGTAAGACAGTGGATAAAAGGGAATGTGCCAGCAATCTGTGCTGAACAGAGAAAAAACATGCCAAGGAAGATTACAGGTGAAAATCCTCAAGAATGAGATTTGGGACTAATTCTTACTTTCTCTTATATTTTCTCTGGCACAAAAAAAAATCAAAATGCATCAATGAAATTTGCAGCTGATACCAAAGTAAGGAGCCACTGTCAACATCACAGAGTATCAGAATGTCACAATGACCATCTTGAATGTTGAGGTTGTTTTGTGTGGCTGTAACTAATAAGGTATCTCGTATTCAAGCTGGGATGTTCCTGGCCATCTTCCTCTCCTAAGCGTGATCTATAAAGCCACTCAAGGAATCAGAATAAAACTGGAACCTGTACAAATTCTGAATGCAGTACATCCTGCCTCTTGAATTTGTCTACAAGCACTGTTTTGGTTAGCTCAACAGGCAGCCTGGCTTTTGCACAGGCTTACAGACCTTCTACAATTAGATTGCAAACAAACACTACAGAAGGTTGCTGGTTAAGGCAATACATTTGTATGGAGACAAAGTGAAAAGTCATATTAAATTGGAACTAAAACTCACAGTGGAGATGCTGGGAAAGAGGCAAATGGTGTTGCAGATAAAAGGGAAGATCTTATTTTAATCCTGAGAATTCTAGAAGGAGAAAATAAAGGATAAACATCAGAAGATTTATTGTAAATTTAGGAAGGTGTTTGTGTCTTAAAATAATTCTTTTGTAGCCTCTTGACTTTTTTTTTTTTTTTTTCCTAATACATTGTTAGACTAAAATAGTGCCAGAGCTTCACACGCTCTACAGGGATATTCACATGAACACATAATTTGATCTGCTGAACTGTAACACCAGTTTTCTCATGTACTTTCTGTAACTTTTTCTTTTGATTACACTCCCCTGTCAGGAGAAATAATCAGTCTTGATGTATATCAAAGCTTTTGTCTGCTGCCATTCAAACGTAAGCCAGTGAACAAGCTGTTCTTTTTTTTCCTTAGCCAAATTTAGAGGCAGTGGGACCTGGATCCAGGCCCTTTTCTTGAAAGGAGTTACTATTTCTGATGAGTGAGTAACTACATATCTTTATGAACTTTTTCATGTCTGCCAGAATTAGGCCAGAGAACTCTACCTTATCCACTCTATGAATGTTTGTAAACATCTGAAATACAGTGGGAAGATGTGTAATATAGCTAGCAGCAAACCCAGAAAATTATTTTAATAAGAAACTAACATGGGATTCATAGAGGTCCTTAAGGAATGCAAAGCAGCACACCGGCTTTCCACAGAAAAATTGCTTAGGGCAGTTGGTGAAATGCCTTTGGAAATCTATGCTCTTTTCTGACAAATGCACTAATTTATAGCGGCTGGTATTGTCAGCTGAAGGCAACCTCCCTGATTTAATAAAGACAACTCTTACATTTCACAGATGCCAAAATCTAAATTTGGCTTTTGATGCCAGACTAGATCAATGTTTTAATTAAGGGAACCTATAATCCTTCCTTTAGCTGCCACTTTCCACTGTGTCTGGTAGATTTTTGTCCTACAGTGAAGAGGTAATTTCCAAAATGCTTGCTTAGAGAGACTTCTAAGTAGACTTTTTAGGATATTGTTGGAGAATCCAACACTGAATTCTATGTTTATGCAGGCTGGCCACTTGATCTTTGTTGTGAGGTATCTTTCTGCACTTCCATTTCTCTAGCAAGTTAAGTAGCTTTTATGTTTATTTGCTATTCCCGTTTATACACATTAAGTTCTGAGAACTTTCAAAACCCTACTTTTGCAGTTGAAGCAGAGTTGAATAGCTCACCCTAATGTTCAAATGTTCTCATTAATATGTAAAGTCTGGGTTCAATAGTTACCAAGGATTATTGAATAATGGTCACATACAGGAAAGTTACAATTTGCATGTACAGACTATGCAAACTGAAAGAAGCAGAATTTGTTGAATGTTTTGTTCACAAGAAATGACATGTTAAGTAAGCTCAGACTTCTGCCTGACAAGGACTTTTAAAGGAAATAAGAGAATCATATTAAATTCAGATATACACTCCTGATATCTCTTTTGCTGTGTTTCTGGTAAATTAAAAAGCCTGTACATACTACTTTGACTATTCAGATAACATGAATTTTGAAGCAATTTGCCTGAATTTCTGGGATTGATTCAGTTTTTGTTATTTGTTTATTGTGTAACACACAAGTAAGTGTTTTTTGATTCTTCGTAATATTGATGCCTTTTATGTAATAGGGTTCACTTGTGAACTGACTAGTTTTGAACAGACTAGAAAGGATCTGCCATTATCTTACAAAAGAAAATTTTAAATTACCTTCCATTATAAGAATGTGCTCACAGAGACAGCATTCAGAAGGGTTTCTTATGGAGTAAAACAGTATTTCCCATCCTCACATAACCCATCTGTTCAGTTCCACTTCAATAGAGTATTTTATCCTAAAGTATGCTTCAAATACTAAAAATGTCCATATTTAAGTGCATCACACATGAAGAAAAAGAGAATTCTCAAAATGTTCTCAATACGTTAAATACGTACTTGCTACAGATATTTCTGCAATGAAGAGCAGCAGGATTACTACCACAGTAAAGAATCGTTATCCTTTTTGATTTTAAGAATTGTATTTCTTCTTAATTCCTTTTTTATTTCTCTTTATTTTTTTTCAAAATTGTCTTATAGGGTAGTTTTCCATTTTCAGCCTTTTAGTATGTTGATATAAAAATTTTCCTTTATCTTAGATACCAGTATGAAAATCCAGACTGTGACAAGTTAATTTATATATTTTTTTTTGTAACTGACATGCTAAAAGTTGTTTTAGAAGATGAGAAAAGAAGCAATATGACAGAAGAGTGATGGGTCCAAGGTTAACTTCATTTTAAGTGAATCTGTAAGAAACATTTATTTCCATAGGGCAGAAGAGCAAGGTTTTTGTTACTCAGCTAATCTTTTCCTGATGAAAGCTTCACTGATTCCAAAAACTTCTGGATCAGTTTGCCAAAAAGATTGCCCTTTCCCATAGTGACACATGGCTGTCATGCTAAAGCATGAGAATTACTTCAACACAATGTTCTATTTTTCTTAATAGTTAAATTCTTAGTTCTTGTAAAATTCCAGGAGGAACTTTATTGTGAAAATAAACTTTGTAAAATTATTGTGAAAATTGTGAAAACAAATATTTACCGTTAGATTTGAAATTGATTTAAAAGGGTAAGATTTTTTTTAAACCCTAGAAAAATTTCTATTTGTGTGCAAATTTTCATTGGCAGATACTAATTTAGAAAACTTCCTAAACTTCTCAGCTCATTCTAGCTAGCATTCCTCTCTTTTCCTTTTTTTTATTTCTTATTTTTTCCTTCCATAAGAACAGTCTAAAGTTCACAATCTGTCAGATGTGTGTTTTCAGGTCCAGCTTGCTTGCAAGTTTAATATTTTTCACAGGAGTTGGGAGATGTTGCATGGAAAGGGTGTCTGTGGTGTTATTTTCCACTTGCACAAGGAACTACAACAGCCCATGGAATTCAAGGGAATGAGGTTTCTCTTATATATTCCTAACTCACTTTCCTTCACTGAATCCAACATTATTTTAGCAGTCATTTCTCTTGAGTAAAGTAGAAAATGTTTACATTTCCACCATTTTAGCCTCAAGTCAAATTTAATGCTTGTCAGCTAGCCTTTTTTCCTGTGTTTTATGTCCTTCTCATTTAATTCCAGCATCATCTTAATGGGAAGCACCATTATGGGTACATATACTGGGGTCCACAGCCAGTGTTGTGGCCCACAGTCAACTTCCAGGTGAAACTGAAGGAACAAGTACTAATGTCTAGAGATTTAATGGGCAGGGACCTGAGATTTTGCCGCCTTCAGTATATTGTCACTATTTTAGTCTACAGAGAGCAAATGTTCTCTGCTGTACTCCCATTAGTCCTGGTCTATCAGTCATCCCAGCAAAAGGACCTGTTGAAACAGCCAGTGGATTTTGTTTAGCCACATCCATAAGTTTCCTTTGGCAGGAAGCCTAGATAAGCTGGAGAAGTGCAGGGTCAGCACTATCTTTTTGCCAGCACGAGCAGGTGGCAAAGGCCATCTGTGGTCTGGAAAGTGGGGGTGAGCACCAGGGTGTCCGTGCCCTGCAGGCAGGTCTGTGCAGCTCTGCTGATGAGAGTGGATGCGCCGACACATCTGTGATCTGTTGGAGAGGGTGCTATGGGAATGGTTACAGTGTGAAAGGTCCTTGGTGCAAAGGCATAAACCCAGCCTGTTTTTCTAGCCTCTTAGCACACCATTTAGTATGTCTCTTCTTGCATAGTGAGGGCAATGTCTTCAGGCTTTCAGTTCATTTTTGTGAGGAGTCTTGAGAATTTTTTGATCGGCAGAGGATGGGCAAGCATATCTGCATTGGATGAATGCCATAAATAATGGAAGCAGATTATTTGAACTGAACAGCTTTGTGATCTCCTGGAGGGAGTCACTGCTTTTATGGTTTTTAGGTCCCCATACGGCATTTGCGGAGTCTCAATCACATCACAGAATCCCAGAACATTAGATGTTCAAAGGGACTTCCGAAGATCCTTGGGTCCAACCCCCCTGCCAGAGCAGGGAAAAACAAACACAACACCAATAAAACAACTAGGGCAGATCACTCACAAAAGCATCTAGACACATCTTGAAAGTCTCCAGAGAAGGAGACTCCACAACCTCTCTGGGGAGCCAAGTTTATTTGTTTTGTAATATTTCAGAGCTTATGTTAAGGGTTCTACTTTTCTTTGACAACAGACAAATTACAAATTACTTCATGACTTTTTTTTTTTTTAGCTTATGATTAGAATTCTTCTTAAAAACAATGTTGTTAAAGAAAAGGAACTTACTTTTTTCCCCTTTCTGTTGTGCTTTGGCTACTTCTACATCTCCTGGATGCAATTAATAAATACATGCCCAAGATATCTATCTCTGTACCATGTTTCTTCCAGCTTATACCAAGCTATTTCTTGGTGTGCTACTTCAGGGACTGCTTGGTTGGCTGTCTGGGAGCCACAAAAGTGCCATGGGAATTGCTCCTTCACTTTGATGCTAATGAATGCTGGGATGGTGCTGGCCTCAGGGACAGGAATACACATCTTTTCTAGAAGTTTAGGATGTTAAAACCACCTTACATTGATACTGATCATTACAGAAATAACAGTAATTTAATTTTTTTTATATTAAACTCTAAGGCTTACCATGGTGAGCTGTTTCGTTTGTCTTCAGTACATAACAGCTTGATTTATTGTCCCTAGTTTGTATTTAATTAACCTTAGCCTCTGAAACAGCTACGCTTCAGACATATAAGTTTAAGCCCTGGCTGTTATGGGTCCCTGGGAGAATAATTGTTTACTACTGCATCTGTATGAGATTCATACAACTGATGTTGGGCCAAGGACTGGTATGGAAGGACTAAGAAGCTTGTGGTCTCTCTAGGATTCCTTACGAATCTAGGAAAACTGGGATAATGACTGTTAATCTCAGGTGGCCCTTCCCCTATCATTCAGGATAACTGGAAAGATCTTTTGTGCCTTCTGCCCTTCCATGTGCTTGTACTAGTGACAGGCACTATCCAGTTCTTCATGGGAAACAAAGATGTAAGTTCGTCAGAACCTTGTGTTAGCACATGTATGCTTCATCTTGTAGTAAATTATACTTTGTGAATATATCTACTGGAAGAGAAACTAGACTTGACATGTACTTCAATAGTGAGGTTTCAATGAGTGTTAACTGATTTAGGGGATGTTTCTCTTAATTAAGTCCTGTGTTTGTAGTTCTCATGCTGGCCAAAGTCTAAGTAGCTTTACTGAAAGTATCAATTTCAAGTCTTGAATGAACAAGGACACAAAAAAGGAGTTTAGAAAGGACCATCTATAGAATGAGATGACCAAGTCTAAAGTACTACATAGCACTACAATTTTTTACAAAAGCCTTATGTAAGTAGGTCATCTGCCCTGCTGAGTGGTGGCAGATGTTAAAACAACTGTTTTGTAACTGAACTCTGCTCTGCACTAAGAGATGTCTACAGGGATTTGAGTAAAATCCCTGTGATAAACATCTTTGGAATAGACCCATAAACGTTATGCCAAGCAAATGGGAAAATAATTTTTTAAAAAATAAAAAACTGAAAAGGATATACAGGAATTATATTGGTGCTCATGTGAATGAATGCTGTTAATTGGTCTCTTTTGCTAATCCTTTGATTAGCATATGACTGAGACACACATTTTTAGTTTAGATTGTCAGCCTAGTTGTACTAAGGCTGTTTTTTATTCCAAAGGACAGTTTTCTGAACAAAACTCTCTGGGCAATTACATCAGGAATCTGACATGTGACACCAACAGTCTCCTTTGGGATAAACTCTCTAAGTTCAGAAGTTTGAAAAGGCAAAGTAGAAAAATAAGCCCTGAAAAATGTCCTGATAGATTAATTTTCTTAAGTGTCTTTTCTTTAACATTCTATGGAGCTCTGTGCAGACTTCTACCATGATGCCACTTTTTTTGCCTTAGTTCCCTGGACAATTAACAGTTCTAGGATTACATTATACAATTACACTCAGGACTTTAAAAGCCAGCCACAAACCCTGGATATATGAGGTGCTGAAATAGTCCCAAATTACAGATCTGTGGATCTCATTCTGCTTTAGCTGCTGGGCAGCCCTCAGAGCCTGTTTCTGGAACAACCTGGTTACCATTTTTTGGGGGGAAGTGCACAGGCCTTTAGTTTGTGCACAAGCACATACACACTTGCTAATGGTAATTTAATCTGTTAAAGGCTCAACTGAGTTTCCTGCTTTCAAGTTGTCAGAGGGGTTTGGTGTGACATGCCACCTGAATTTTCAAAATTATGAGGGTCATCTTGTATGTGAGTCCTCTAAACGACCGCAGACATAAGACGACAACCAATGAAACACTTAACAGCCCAATGAGAGCATCTGAATACTAGCAGAATTCCGGGTATTTGCTAATGAAAATACTGGTACCTGTTGGCTTACATTAGGACATTTCTTGAATTACTGAGCTGAAGACAGGCTACTTAGTTATACTTCCTTAAAACATCATTATTTTGGTAATTTAATCTTTCTCCAAGTTTTAGTTGGGTGTCTTTACATTTGTCCGGCACTGTTTTGAAGGTATTGATTTACCCTTCTTTTTAAGAAGTTATTTTCTAACAGGTTTAGATAAAAAGTCCTGAAAAGTCCATTTCTTGTAAATGGGAGGATTAGTTCAGAGAGAGGTTGAAATAGGTGACCAGTGTTTCCTGATGCTAGTCTTCAGAAGATAAGTAATTTCTCTGACAGTATCTGTTGTACCTACCGTCAAAGTGACATGTTGAAAATAGATATTGTTTTGAGTGTGATGGCTTAATTCTTATAGAACTTCTTTAATCTCCTCCTTTATTGGTCAGTTCATGTATTTTTGCACAACATGATGAGCATTTCTTTCTCCCAACCCTTGATATTTTTTCTGCTATTGAGGCTTTCTCATTCTCTGACTGAATTGACTGGTCAAGACAGACTGGAGGTGCTGGCACAGGTGAATACTTGCTTCCAAACTATGGGCTGTCTGCTGAAAAATTCAGTGAGTCCCTTATAAAATGAGCTGTCAAATGGTTCACCTGATATTGTGATGCTGAGAAGATGTGGCAGAGCAAGACCAAGTGATATATGTGAAATTTGACAAGTAAGGGCTATTTAAGTTAGTGGCCTTTTGAACTTATGGATTGTGGTCCTAGACTCATGATTTGAAGCTGCAGGCTGTATAAAGTAAACAGGATCTGTGGTCACCACCTTCATTAAAATCCTCTCTAGTTTTTATGCTACCTACATCTTGCTGTTGCCAAGTAATAAAAATTCAATTCCCTGTGAAATTATAGCAATAAAATGCTGTTAGAATTTTTTACAAATATGGTTTATTGGCAGCTGTGTCCAGCATAAAATGCTTTAGTGTTCTACTTTATATACGTTATTTACCCATACCAGAGTTTTCTTTCCTATTTTTTACTCATTTATAACATAACAATTCCTTTCATGCTTTCAGTGGCTTGTTTTGCAAGACATAGTCAGGTTACCCTATTATAGATTTATTACTGCTAAAATATGTCATGAGAATAATTAGATTACCTGTATAGGTGACAGGTAAGGCTGATTAATCTATCATCCTCTACCATAAGCCATTTCAGAAATTAATTATTTTTATTTTCTGAATGACCTTCATGAGCCATCTATGCCTTGTGTCTTCAGATGCTGAAAATCCACACCTTCAAGCTATATGCTAAACTCTGATGGGAGGAAAAAAAAAAGGGGTGTGTATGATTTTAAAAGACTGTTGAAGACCAGTCCCATTACACAATTAATAAATAATTTTACAACAAACAATGTTTTATTTCAAATTAATAAGCTGTTAAAAGCAAGTATGGGAACCCTACAGTATCTGTAAGAATGACTGTGGTGAGCTCATACTAAGTACTTCTCATGTTTCTTCTCGGCCCTTGTTTCTCTATGCCTTGGTTCACTCACCTGTAAAAGAATAAATCTTGGCTATTTCAAACAGCTGTTCTGAGGCTTAATTGCACTCTTTAGAGAACTATAGTTATCATACTGTGATATACAAAATGTCATACTGTAATTGGTGTAAGAAATGAAATATCCAAATATCTAGATGTGAGATGGGATGTCTCTTGAAGGCACTTTTATCTTTCTTTGCTGCAGTAATTTGAGAAGCTGAAAGGAACAGAAATGAAAAAAATTAATGAGTCTAGTATTTCCTTAGTTGCTAATTTTGCAATACTTACAGTGGAGATGTGTAAACTTTGGAAAACAGAGACAAAACAAAAGACTGCAGAGTGTCCTCAGCCTTAGAAATGAAGGACTGGAAGCCAAACCTACTATGGTAGGTAGTAAATTAGCTGAATTCTTTGGAAGGCTATAGTTCTCAGTACTAGAGATGGTATCTTTGCAGTCAGTGTATTTTCTGAGACTTTATTTTGCTTTAGACTCAAAGCAAAGTCTATTTGCCATTGACTGAGGAACTGCAGGCATGTGGCTTCTCAGGAGACCCCTGGGGTTTTAGTACATTTCTGCTTGGACTTTTGCTAGACTTGCAATCCCAAGTGATTTCCTTTGATTCCTTAGGAAGGAAATTGCCTTCTTATCCTTTAAAGTGGCTTCGATATAGTGGCTACTCTCAACTCAATTAGTATGTATTTAAACACTCCCTGCAGCTACCCTACAATATAGAATCAACATTTAGTTATGATATTTGCAATTCCTTGATGCAGAACACAGAGGAAAAAACATATCTACACACACATGTATATATATACACAAACATAAAAAGAGTGGCTTTTGATACCTCATAGTGAGGTTTAAATTGATGAATGCCTCTATAGAAGGAGGTGTTTGAAAAGGTCTGAAAAAGCCTGGATGCTCCTTGTTCCTCAGTTCTAACAACAAAAAGGTACCAAGAATCCTAAAAATGAATAGGTACCATATTGGGCTATAATAAAAGGAAGATACAGACAAGGATGTTGGAAGATTGTAGCCAGATAGACCCCCCCCCGATGATGGTCAAAATATTGTCTTTAGGGGCTCTGTTCAGCTATGCTATAGTTACAGGGGATAGTCTATGTCTTGCCTTCAGATTGGTATAGAAGGAATAAGACACATGGGGAATAAACACAAAGAGTAGTGGATCTTGTCTACTTGGACTTTATTAAGACTGTTGACACACTTTCTTAAGATCCTCATGGAGAAGGTGAAGATGAGCAGACAGTGAGGTGGACTGAAAACTGGCTGAATAGCCAGGCCTAGAGGGTGGTGAACAGTTGCATGAAGTTTATTTGGACTCCGGTGGCTAATGGTGTATCCCAGGGGCCAATACTGGGTCCAGTCCTGTTCAGCTTCATCATTAATGACAGAGATGATGGAACAGAGTGTACAATCAGCAAGTTTGTTGATTACACCAAACTGGGAAGAGTAGATGATACGCCAGAGGCTTGTGCTGCCACCCAGAGAGACCTAGACATACTGGAGAACCTTCTGAACTTCGGCAAGAAGTCTAAAGTTCTTTACCTGATGAGGAATAACCCCTGGCACCAGTATATGCTGGGGACACTCACCTGGAAAGCACCTTGGCAGAGCAGGACCTAGCGGTCCTGGTGGAAACCAAGTTGAACATGAGCCAGCAAAGTGCCCCTGCTGTAAAGAAGGTAAATGGTGTCTTGAACCACATTAGACGAAGTATTGCCAGAAGGTCAAGAATGGTGATCCTTCACAATCCTGTGATTTTTATCAATTTATAGTCCATTATAAGTTTGCAGTTCTTAAGTGGTTTAAATCCTGGATGTTTGTGCAGCAACAATGTCTACTGAGGAGAACCTGGCCTTTCTGATTTATGTAATTTATCTATGTATGTTTATGCAGTAGACATAACTGTTTACTGAGGTCACCCAAAAGGTGAATTAGGTTTGAATGGGTTTATCTAAGCTGTACTGTTTCTCACATTCTTCTTGCACATTGCATAAGCTGCTTTCTGCCTTACTACCCTATAAAGCTCTAAATGTTTCG
Source organism: Chaetura pelagica (assembly GCF_000747805.2). Taxonomy (NCBI): domain Eukaryota; kingdom Metazoa; phylum Chordata; class Aves; order Apodiformes; family Apodidae; genus Chaetura; species Chaetura pelagica. The sequence goes on from NW_009970716.1 coordinate 908,201, forward strand.
GGACTTAGTTATTGCAGAGAATTGGCTTTCCAAATCTGACACCTCTGCTGCTGCAATTAGTGTTAATGTATGAACTAACAAGCAGTTTTAAAGGTGAGGGGATAAAAGCATAAACATCTGAATGGTAATAATCCATACACCTTTTTCTTCCATATCACAGCAAGCTGGGAAGTGAGAAATGCAGGCAAATGAACAAGAATGACCAAGCTCTGGGGCCTTTGAGCTGACATAGGGTATTAAGAGGTTTCTATTAGAAGCAAGGGAAATTTCCAGGCATATGTTCTTTAGAAAGAACTGAAAAATCTCAAAACATCTTTTTGCCTGTGTTTCTGTCCATTTAACTTCTCAGTGAAATTTCTGGGTATGTGACTTGTCTCCTGCCTACTACTTCTGCACTTTATGAAGACTCTAGCTCAAAAGTTTAGTGGCACAGACATTCACTGGAGGGTACACTGGGCATGTGGTGAGCTTAACAAACCAAATAAATTCTTAGAGTTCCAGACATTTTGCTTTGACCTCTAGATACCATCTCTGAGGTTTGGATAGAATGATTGCAATCTGAAAAATAATTTTTTTCCAGTATTGATGTCTGTTGAAAATTACGCAAGTTCTGCTTTTGTGCTTTATAACACAGATTATTAAAAATTAGCATCCATATATGAGTCTAGGAAGTTGTTAGATGATCCATTTAGATGTAGATTTGATAAAGAGACAAACAGCTCCAAACACTAGTATGATATGAACCAATTTCCCTCTCCATACTGAAAGGGAGCTTAGTTAGATTTTTCTATGTACTTTGAAATCATAGACATTACATTTATTTCAAACCTATTTAAAAATAACAAAAAGAGGGGAATTCTTTTCATGTGTTAACATGTTAATACACAAGGAAGATTATTTACTTTCTGTTGGCTTTGTGGTGCTTTCTGACAAGGTTAATGGGTAAAGATCTCTGGTAATAAAGAACTGCACTGAGTAGTCTGACACTGAAATTAAGTACAGGAATGAATAAATGTAGTGCTCATCAGGTAAGACATCAAAATGATGTTCCTTAATCAGCTCTTGTGTTGTGAGGAAAGTCTTGAGAAGTCAGTAGTGATCACTGAAGAAGACTTCAACGTGTAATATTTAGCTAGCAGCAGGAAATTTGGGAATTTAGGATTTCAAGTATCTGCAAAACTGTTTTTAAAAGAGAAAGTGGGAGTTGTGTAGTGCAGTCTACAGTTGTGTTAAGTGAAATTTCTGGTTACACACAGATTATTGCAACACTAGTGTCTCAAATAGCTCACAGCTGAATTTAAACCAAGAGTGGCAGCTGATGACAGACCATGTAATACAATAATGAAAAAAGAGCACTATGGCAGCACTGAGAATCAGAGGAAATCTACAGCTATGATGGATATAGAAGTCTCTGTTTTCTCTGAACTCTCCTTTTGTCTTCAATATCACTCCTGAAAAAGTTTCTGAAAAAATCAGTTAAGAGTATTTTTTCAATTACAACAGTAGCCTTTGTAGCTAGAAGGAAGACTCATACACCCCCAGAGGACAGGAGATTTCTAAGCCACATAACATGATTTTAAAAAAACAACTGCATTTCCTCTAGGAAGAAAGGATGTGGTTGATGTGCAAATGCTTGGTGGACCGCTGACTAAGAAACTGAGCACTGGAACTGAGAGATATGCCCATGCAGGTTTCTGGTGGCACAATAATGAAGTGAAGGCAGCTCAGTATGTCCTGAAAGACTGTGGGTGTGACTGGTTATAAAGATGTGACATCCAAGGAAGCTATATTTGGTAAATTGAAAGCTCAGGTGTATCCGAAGAACTGGAAATATCCCATACAAATAGAGTATTTCTGAGAGTCTGTGTCTGTTGGGAACGATACTGTGATGAAAAGGGTAACGCAGGGATGAAGGTGCGAGTCAGTGCCTGAATCCATTTTCTGCCTGAAAGAAGCTGAACTTAAAAATATCACAGAAATATTTTGGCTTAGTAGTGGTTAGATATGCCATTACCTTTTATTTAATTTATTATGTACCTCTGTTTAGAAGACATTTGAAGAAACCAGGTTCCCAAAGAGCAATTGTCATAGGCGGGAGTATGTGATGAATTACCTGACTAGGATAATACTTGGAAGAGTTGTGAGGCTCTGCCTTGAGAGGTGCAGGCACTGCAGGTCCTGGGTGGAGGAGTGCTTCTGTGAAAGGTTTCCTGTACAGTCTGGTTTGAGATCTCAACACCTAATGACTGTGAGGCTTCATCTGTCTGTAGCCTACTTGGAGAGACTGTCTGTCTGTAACATAAGTGAGGGAGGTTTCAGATGCACTTGAATTAAGGCACTTGTAGCAAAGGATGTAAGGCAACCTTGAAAAGCCTTGTTCACCTTTAATGTGGAGCCATTACTCCTACATAGTATGAAGAATGCTTTTGGCAATATACTGAAAAATAAGAAAACCAGCAGAAAATTACTCTGATTACTTCCAAAAAACTGTTTTTGAGAATAACTGGCTTCTGGCTGAAAAGAATTTATTAAGCTAATAAGTTCTTCTGGCTGGAACTGATCAAAACTGCCACAAGCAGAGCACAGATTCCAGTGTCAGGCACTGTGGGATCACTTAAAGTATGAACCTGACTTACAGTTTTGTTTTGCTCTGTGATGGATCTGACTGAAGATATCTGGCCCGTAAGAGCTCTCTGCACAGTAAGGTTGGGCTACTTCTTTTACTCTGCCTCTCATGGTCAGGTTTCCATGGTTTTGTCTGCCCTGATGGGGAATAAAGCATCCCAGGGAACTAGAGACCTTGTGTCCACCTCTGACAGGAGACCCCTGGCCCTCCTCAGAGGGTGACATTTTAGCCTTGAAATTCTAACTGGGGAAGACAACCATCTACAATGCATTGCTTACTCCTTAAAAAAACAGAAAGGAAAAAATGCCAGTGACATGAAGCAAGGGAATGGGTAAGCTGTGCTAACATGCTTGGAAAAAAATAATGCCCAAGAAAAGCCATTGTCAGTATTACAAATTCCTTGGCTGTCATAATCATACAAATCCCAGTGATGTTATGCCTGCAGCACATGGTTTTTATCACTTAAGATGGGCTGCAAAGACTTTGCCTTTTAAGCTGGATTTGTTTTGGTGCTACCATCATTTTTCCCCTAGGCTGTTTCAGGTCTTCTGAGAGCCTTGTTGCAGAGTGAGTCTTTTCTCAGGTGGTCTGTAATCCTCAAAGTCACTTCCCTGTATCTGCTGCCATAGGGCTTACTTTGATTGGAAGCTGACACCCAACTGAATGTGTATGTGGAATGCAGAACTGTATGTCATGTCTTAATAAAGTTGGGGAGAGGGGTGAACTTTCTGCTGTAAAAATTCCTTATTGGTCTTCCAGAAAGAATGGGCATTCAGAAACAGGCTATGATTTCCCAGAAAGGCTGTGTGACTGATTAGGCAGACTATTAGGAAGTTGGCAAAGGAAACATTCTGTAAATTAGAGTTATTAGCTCAGATCTGTTTTTATTTAAAAATCTGTATGCATAGAAATTGTGAGCCAAGGACATCAGGCTGTAGCACTGCATCATGAGAACAGCTCATCACTGCTCAGTAGTTCTGAGGACAAGACACTGTTACCTAGCAACTTCTCAGAGCTGTCTTTTATAAATCCATCCTGTCATGGGTGTCACGTATACATCACAGTTGGTCTTTACAAATCTTGCACTGGGTAGTACTGCAAAACGTATCTCAGCAGTAGTATCCTTGGCAGGTATTAAATCACAACAGCTCAGGTTGTTCTTGCCCTAGCTGCTTGCACAGCCAGGCAGGGGCTGTGGATTCGTTTTTTGCATGAGTCACCAACCTGCTTTGATTCAAAGATGCAGCAGCTTCTGTGGGAGCTGTTACTCAACTTTCCCCCTTCTTTCTTGCACCATGAGAGGAAGAATGGACAATGATCCAGTGCCTATAAGCTATGCTCCATCTTTTGCTGCAACAGATGATTATGAGCTCTGATGTCGTCTCCTTCAGATGAAGGACCCGTACTCTGGCTTAGCATTAAATCAGCTAGAGATACTCTTAATTTTGGACAAGTGCTGCCTTCCTATGCCTGTATGCACTGCTCACACAGATAACTTGATTCTAGATAGAGATTTTGGATGTTACTGGATTACAGATATTCAGCAAGACTGATTTAAGGCTTTAACTGTTCTTTATGATTTTTGCCTAGTAATTACATATATTTTGACATAATGCAAGTACACCATTGAATCCAATGGAATTTGGGGTTGGATTTTGAAAACTCCTATCTTCATTGTAAATATTCCTCCTAGCAGTGTGTTGATGCATATTCTGCAGTACTGATAAAGGAGTTGGACATATTCTCTTAACTATTACATGGAATAAAACCTGTGCTGATTTCTGCCGTACTGTTTTTAATTGCTTTCCATTTGTTGTGTTGTGAGCAGAAGTGTGGCATTTGCTGCTTCTTAGAGTTCCTTGGGATTATGTCAGTATGTATATGAGGATAATCTCATTATCAGGATATTACCAGGAAACGTAAGATTTTTTGGAGTACATTTATTTTACATTACAATTACCCATATATATATATTCATGCAAATTCCTAACATTTCATTGTTAAAAGCTTACACTAGCATCTAAAAAAAGAGTCCTAAATACACACAGAGTTATCTCTGTGTACAAATGAGCCTGTTACCAGAGTTGCAGGGCCATCTTCAGTTAAGTCTTGTTTTTGAGGTTCCTTCCCATGCCCCAACAACTTTATTCTTTCTTTACATATTTTAACTCTGGAAAACTTCCTAAAGACAATTCTTTCAGCCACCTTTACCATGACATACTGTTAGTCCTTCAATCTGGCCATGGAGGTTGGTAAATTGTCACCATGACCACTCCTACTGAATCCTGTACACAGGAGGATGGTGACAGAAAAAAAAAAATTGCTCTTTAATGCAAGCTGTATTCTTACAGTTTTATTTTGGTTCAGTAGCTTGCTTTATCCAAATATTAATCTTGTGATTTGGGTTATGAAGTCTTTGAGTCAGAGCTTCCACCTACTGTTTGATTAATGTCTTGCATATGGGTTTTTCCTCTGTGAAAAGATGGTTGTGGTCTTGCTTTGGTACTTCTTCCCTTGCCCTTCATTTGTTCAGAGTGCCTAACACAGTGGATCAGTTTAATAATTGGAATTATTTCAGGTCAAGTACTTGGCAAGAAATTTGAGTAGGGCGCTCATTCTGGAAACTGCCCTGAACAGCAGAGCTTGATTGATTCATTAATGTCTGATTTCTAGTTAAACATTTAATAAATCTTATCTTTGATGCTATGTGACACGCAATACATGGCATATGAAAGCAGCCAGTTGGTTAATATGCATATGGTGCTGTTCAGGATATTGGCTGGCCAGCCAGTGTGCAAAGGAAGTAAGTTGCCAAGCTGTCTGTGAAGAGAGGACATCACAGGGACAAAAAAGAAGAGGGCATGTGTGAAGGACCAGGTATTTCCTTACACGAACATGAAATGTCCTTTGAGTCAGCCGACAAAACTGACTTAAAACGGTGTCTCCACGCGGCAGGAAACCCCCTCTGTGTGTATGGGGGGGGGAGCAGCTGCTGCAGGGGAGGAGCTGTGGCCGGAAGCAGGGGCAGGACTAGGTCCCGCCTGATTGGCTGAAAAGCCTGGAAATGCAAAACTGGCGCCGAAGAACCCCATGAGAGAGGCAGCGCGACACGCCCCTCTCTCTCTCGCTCTCTCCTCGTGTTCG
>NW_009970716.1:914092-916866 GCF_000747805.2 Chaetura pelagica
TCGCCGCAGCCGCCGCTGCTAAAGCCGCAGTCCCGGAGTCCCGGAGCCATTCGCCGCAGCTGCAGCTGCCAAAGCCCCGGTCCCAAAGTCCCGGAGCCACTTCTCTCTGGGGGGGGGGCGACCTGCGCTTGGAGTGCCCGCAGCCTCTTTGCTACCCAGCTCATCCTACCTGCACTGCCGTGGTGAGACAATTCCGGCTACCCCAGCTTATAGGGGAAAATATAATCCAGCCATTCGGGCATACCCCTCCCCTCTTCTTCCCTCACTTGAATAAGATGTGTAACTAAGGTGTACCCATATATGTTTAATGTGTTGTAATCACTCCTTTTGAACCTCCTGCCCCAAATTGCTTTGTTTTCCCCACAATAAACCTTGCTGTTGTTAGAAATTTAGTAAGCACTGAGCGAGTTATTCACTCAAAAAAGTCGGGACATAAGTTCCTGTATCCTCTGTGTGAGGCGATACCCACGTGTGGATCTCTCAGCAAATCCTGATAAGTTAATACACTCCAATAAGGAGATATAATAGGTCACGGATCGTGACAGCATGGTAAAATAAGAAGGTAGAGGGGTAGTAGTAGTAGCAATGGTGGAAGAGACCCTAACTGTTTTAGGAGCCAGGGGAGGGGGCTGCAGCCATTGCTTTTCAGGTGAAGCCTTTAAATATTGATCTGACCTGTTCTGAGTCAATTATTCCTGGTTTACCATATGATTTTGCTTAGTGCATCATATATCAACTGTTGTTGCACCACATGAAGACACAGGATGGAGCCAAGATAAAACAATTTTGTTCACCAGTTAGTTGCTGGGCAAAGTGAACTGAGTGCTATCTTAGGGCTAGATCACAGCATATAAGCATCTTGGGGAAGCTGCTCTTATTCACAGTAGAGGATTACTTAATTAGAAATGCTTCTTTCGGCCCAGTGAACTATACTGAAAGAGAGCAGAAATTTTTAAAAAGCAATTCAGAAACGCTAGTCATTGGTCAACCAGAGGATCTTGACAGTAAAACGAGTGAGACCTGTCAGAGCTGTGGACCTGAAGAAGATTCTTAGAATAATACTAGTAAAATAATAAAATAAATAAAATAGTTAAATAGTAGAATGATCTTAGTAAAATCCATTATTTAGTACTTGGTAACAAAAAACCAACAACAAACAAGCTCCAAGCAAATGTTATATTCTTTATGTGGAACTTATATTATTATTCTCTCTCTAGCAACTGCTGAATTCATTGATCAAATTATTTTAAATAAACCTTTTGTGGTAACACATATGCTTATAGTTTGTTCAGTCCAGTGAGCAACTGGACTTAAGGAATTTGGCTTTTTCAAGCAGAAACAGACATACTCCTCACCTTGAAGCTTTATCAACAAAAATGGAAGTGCTGCCACTTGCAGCATTAGCATTTAAGTATAGAGAGCAGTAAGGTGCATTTTTTCCTATCAAATATAACTTCCAATAGTATAGTGCTTTTTTGTATTTGTTTTTGCTTGACACAAGCACTTTTTTTTTTTCACAGAAAATTGTATAGTTTCTGCATTTTTATAATTAGTATGTTACAAAGAATCTCTTAACTGCTACCATTCCTTAAAACTTCAGGCCTATACGCCTTAACTGATGATGTTTTTTTTCAGTTGAAAGTAATTTTAATTTGAAATGCAGACAGAAAAAGTTTGTTTATCATAGGCCCACGTGAGAAAAAACCCTTGAAGGTCATTCACAGACTTCCCCTCTTTATACCACCTATGTTCTTACAGTAATGCCTCTAAAGCTCATACTGTCCATTTTAATTATATTCAGATGAATGTTTTAAACTTCAGAAGAAAGATGGCTTTAGTGATGCTTTACTGATGTGCATAAGGAGGCATGAAATTAGCTACAATACATAACACTTAATTGTTTTATACTTTTATGCAACTGGAACCACTCTGCATGTGGGGGTGGTATTTAAATGCACATCAGTGTGTTTCTGTCATGCCATTTCCAGATGACAAATACAGAACTGGAGAGGATCTCCAAATGGCCTTTGCTACAGCCACTCACAGGGCTTCAAACTGGGAGTGGGGATAAATGTCACTGGAACATTTGAGACTGATTCAATTACCCTGGCTGGTTGAAACACTATACTGCTGATTCTTGATTTAATTTTCTGTCCCTTGCTCACTGTCTCATGGAAATTCCTGTCTTTGTTTTGTTTTTTTTTACTAGATTACTTGTCTTTTATGTGAACTGTTGTTTCAGTTAAGATAGAAGAACCTTTCATCACAACTTTGGCAGACATCTTACACATCTTAGAATCGGGATGAACTGACAACTTGCTGGGCAGAAATGTCTTCCTCTGATGACAGTACAAATGAACTTAGATTACTGCTTTGGGCCAGATTCCTAATGCCTAGAGGGCTGTTCTTTGGCCTGAAAATTTGCACTTTGGAAGAATATAAACAAGGCTCAGAGTAGGTGAGTACTTTAGTTTATACACCTTGAACCTTCCTAATTTCCCTTTGATAATCTGAAAGGGTTTTGTCAAGTAGCAGAAAAAAGCAAAAGAGCTCATGTCAAAAATAAAACTAGTTTTAAATTATTTATAGCTGCAGCAAATTCTCTTTTTTAAACCAAGCCTAAAGCTGTAGGGAGATGCTGCTCCCTGTGATGGCAGACAGCAGATCAGTTCAGGCTCTTGGTTCTCTTGCAACCTTCCCTTTAGGAGACTGAAATGATTCTTCTAGAATGGGTTTGAGAGTATTTGTACAAGCTTCTTGGTTCCTATACCAGT
>NW_009970716.1:916928-921981 GCF_000747805.2 Chaetura pelagica
CTGCTCCTTGGTCTTCACGGGTTAAACAGAGTGAAGTCACATTTTGTTAATTATGGAGGACATGTTCAATGATAGTTGAACAGATTATCCTTGTGGCAAAGCATGCCATGTCAAGATCTGTGGCATTCTGCTGTGAAAAGTACATGGAAAATGCATCATGAGCTGTTTTGCATCTGCTTATATATTCAGTTGGCAGCAGGTTTCACATCAGTACAAACACAAATAAATATTACTGCCTTGAGCATGAAAAGAAAATAACTTACTCATTTTGACAAAACTCAGTTGCACAGCCACAAGAGTGTGGCTCTGCCAGATACCATCTACCTATGTGGGCTGGGACCAAAGACTGAATGAGCTCCTTTTCCTGATGCTTATGTCTGTGTACTCAGGTGTATGTATCTAAAGTTGCTTCATCCACCGCTCTTGTGCCCAGCTCTTCACCTGTTGTCTGGAGGAAGGTGAGAAGGTGGCCAGTTGCCTCTCTGTCCCACCATGCTGCCCGAGAGCAGCTTTACCTGTGTAGCCTTTTCCTTCAGTATCAGTAGTACCAAGCAGAGCAGGGAGTCAGGTGTGTGCTGCAAAAGGCACTTGCATCCAGAGGGGCAGGGGGAGAGGGCTCTCAAATGAGCTGCTCTGAGGAGACAGCCTGTACCTGTAGCAGAGCTGGGGACACTGCCATGAGACCTACAGGATTTCCTTCCTTTGCTTACCCCTACAAATTTGCTGTGTTCAGCACTCATTTACGTAGGGTAACTGCTTGTTTTGCTGGTGCCTTTACTGTTGCTGACTGTGGCCTTCAAAACTCTCTTTTAACCTGTACTGTCTGGGGACTGAAAGCCAGCAGGGAATTACTGCTATGCTCCCATACATTGCAGCAGCAGTTGGGAATCATGTGGTGATGCGGTCCCTAAGGAATCCTGACCTGGTGGGAGTTATTTATTTCCTGCTTTCCACCCTTTTTTAGAACAGGCAGCCATAAAGGAGCAAGATGCTGTATATGCTCCAGCCTGTAATTCCCAGTACAGACAGCTGTACTCGGCAACACTTGCTGAGTGTTTATTTCAGTTAGAATTACAGATGCTGTGTATTTTGATCATGCATCTGCTACAAGACCAGAGAATGCTAACAAATTAGTTATTGACAGTCACATTCCTGTTTACAGCCCCTGTAGCTACTGCTGTATTGCTGTTAAATTGTCGTACTTCAGTTTAAGAAGGGATTTCATAGTAAGAAATTTGTCTGAAAAACAAAGCTTGTCTAAACACATTTGGCGCAGCGGCATTTCAGCTGTCCAAGCAATCTTCTAGAGAGATCTCTCTTCTCTTTCTTGGGATGTTTTACAACTTTGGAGATTTCTCTTAAAAATATCTTTATTATTTAGCTCCTTTGTTATTCTCACATCTGCTGAAAATGTGCCTATGCAAATGCTGTGTACTGAAAATCACAGGTTCTTGAATAGATCTACATAGATTTCTAGACTGGGGAAGAAGCCTCAGCTCAGTCCTTGTTCCTTGCCGAGGTAAAGAAAGAACTTTTTATTTGTGAACTTTCATACATTCCTATTTCTTAACTGCTGGATTACTGCTTAATTCTTTCCGACTAGAGCTGATAGGTAAACATTTTTGTCTGAAATTTGTGTGTATTTAGTACTAGGCATTAACTGGGGTAGGGATGGACCTCAGGTATGTTTATTTTCATGATTTCCTGCCCAAAAACATGCAACAGCTTCTACAGGAGCAATTGGCCCAGCAGCAGGATAACTTTGTTCTGACCGATCCTCAAGGAGGTGTGAAATTGGTTACTCTAGAACAGGGAAACTTTTGCATGATGGCTCAAGCCCGTGGGCAGCCCAGACCCACGTCTGCTCTGAAACAGAAATGGTGTGGCTGTATTTGTGGATGCAAAGTCCAAATCAATAATCCCTGCTGAGTCTGGACCAATTATTTTGGTCATAGTTCTGCAAGATTTGGCTTCCCTGCTTCCAGACTGAAATGGGTATCTTCATGTTATCCTGCATGATGTGAAAATACAAGTCTGGAAGGGTATCAGCTTGATGATTAGGTTACACTCCATCACAGGATGAGCCATCGTCCCCGACACATCACATTCTCCATGATTGGTGTTAGAGCATGTAATTCAGGAGTGCAGGTGCCATTCACCTGTTCAATCATACCACTGCAAACAAGACACAAAGCACTCCTATCCAGATTTGGTCTCACCAACTATTGTTGAAAAAATGGAGAACAAGGCTCTAAATTTAGTCTGTTTAGAATGACACACCACTAAGTATTCCCATCTATTTTCAAAGATGCAATAAAACAGCATGGCAATGCTAGTAAATGTCATTAGCTCTTTGAATTAATAGAATTACTGTTGGCAGCCAACGATAATAGATTAGAGCAATTCTCATCTACTATATTAGAGTAATTCTTGGCTGCGTGAACATAATGAATCTGAGGAGTTTACAATAAAACCATCCAAATAAAACTTGGATTATAAATTCCCAGCCTGTAATGACTTCCTTTTTTGGCTCTCTTCTTTTTACTCAAGGCAGTGTGGTTTATTTTTTTTTCAGTTAGAGAGTCATAAAAGTTTGAAGTTTTTATAGTTTTCAATGATGCAGTTAATTGGTTAATGTGATTTTAAAAAAAAATCCCTCTCTTTTTAACACAGTACATCTTCAAGCTTTAAGAAATTTACCCAAAATAACTTTTTCTTAGGCAGATAGATTATAAGTGTTCATTATACAAATGTATTAAACTATGCTGTCTTAACTGGGCTATGAATCCTAAAGTACTGATCCTGTTCTATCACTTCTGCAGAAGCCTTTTCAGTAAAACTGTGTCCCAAGCTTGTCAAGTGTGTAGTTTTATTTTTTTTCAGTGTTCAATAGCTGTATTGATAAAACCAGCATCATCACAACAGCATCAGCTCTATGTAAGCCCTTGTAATGCTACAGAAGCCAGTATTTTGTTGCTACAGTTCTTCAGCCTGATACCAGTTTCTCTGTGGTTGGTATATATAAGTGGAGTTTTTATTGATTTACATGGAACAACACAGTGGTGAAAATCTGGATTTTTAATGGAAAGTTGAATTTCTCCACACTATCTTAAAAACATGCATCCTATAGGCTGGGCACGAGGTTTGTTTTATATATTTCTTTTCCCTTGTTGAGCTAAATGTGTTTATTTGTCTATTACTTCACCCTGATGGCCATAACAAAAGGAATAGCCCTGAAGAACTGAAATTAGAGCAGTATTGATGCATTTAGATGACTACTGAACAGTTAAATGTTCTTTCTGTTTCCTCTTTACAACAAACTTTCCAATACCACTGTAATGGAGAATAGTTTTTTTGTAAGCTGAGCAAATAAGAGTGGATGAACCTTTCTCCACTGTTTGACTAAGAAGAATATAAATGGGGAAAAAAAAAGAAAAAGAAAAAAGAAAGATGTACAGCAATGTAGAGATAGGGAAGCGCTGTTTTTCTGAAATTACTAAAACTACACAATAAGTAATTCTGGCCTATCACACATATCTTGTATTTCAAAGATACTGAATCTGAAAACAATAATAATTTGGTCATTTTCTACTGCTGCATATTCAATGGAAAACCCAGTCCTGAGAAAATGAGCTGGATTGCTCAAATTAGAAAATGTGTGTTTACTTACCTTCTTGCAACGTATTTTCACTCAGCCTTGCATGAAAATTCGTATGTGGCACTGGTGTGGAAAGCAATACCGGAATACTAGAAGTCTTACTGTGGAAATATGCTTCCTCTCTAGGAATTTCTTTTGTTTCAGGTCTATAATGCCTAGGCTGAGTGGTCAAAGCACTTTGTTTCCAGCGTTATATCAAAGACATTGCTTCAAAACTTGCCTCAGCCACAGGACCTGTGAACTTGATAAGAACTTATCCCAGCAAAGCATCTTGAGAGATAAAGTATGTTAAACCTGTTTACTCCTGGCTCTTTTCACAGAGGAATTTAGAGTAAATAATTTATTGTTCTTCCCTTAGTTCAGCGTTGTTCAACAGCTACTTATGGCAGAACTTTGCAAGATGGATCAGTTATTGAGGGAATGTACTAGTGTTTCTACAAGCGACCTCTCTGAGAAGGCTTATTTGATATGGACCTATCTGTGAGATGATACAATCAGAAAGTTGACTGAATGCAGGAAGTAATGTATTAAAATGAACAAGATTCAGGTACATTTAAGTAAGATTGCTTAGGTGTAGATAAGATCGCTTAGATGTAAGAACAGGCAAGATAACTGAATTAACGAAAGATAATTTATAGTATAAAAAACCAGTAGGGCTGTGCTGTAAGGAACAACAATTACAGGGAAATTAGATTTGGGAATAATACTCTGCATTGCAACTACTTTCCATCCAACCTCTGAAAGATGCTTTGTTCTAGAATGAATACATATGCAGAAGTTGGCTTTTGAAAATACACTATGTCTGCTTGTCCTCTTCCTTTGATCTGGATCTGTTTCACTGATTTCAGACTAGTTACTGCCAATTTGTAACAGTGTTGGCTTGCAGGGGTTCTGATCCAACATCATTGTGTAGAGAAAAGTACGACTCCAAATTGGACTACTCACATTATTACAAAGCCTGATATTACTCATCAGTTGTTAAGTGTTCTCAGAGACATGTGGGAAAATCCATCTAGAAAGCAGCAGGGTAGCCAAGCATGCATTTCCAGGCTGCATAAGGAGGATCCTACAGAGCCTGGTACTTGGAATGATGTATGATGTGCTGTTTCATTAACTTGAAAATAGAAAAATGGTAATTCAGTTTAAGGGCATCATATAAGAGAAAAACCTCAAGAAAAAAAGGATTATGGGATGTAAAACCATCCTGGTTTAGTGGTCAAGGGCAAACTGCAAACCAGGGGGCAGAATTACTATTACTGCCCCCCCCAACCCTCCCAAGGGAAGATAAAAGGGGAATAAGAGAGACTTAAGGGTTGGAAATTGAAACTGCAAAAAATTTACACAGAAAAGGGAGTACCATGTGAGGTGAAGAACAGATATATACACTTCTACAGA
>NW_009970716.1:921995-936312 GCF_000747805.2 Chaetura pelagica
AGGAATGGGTTGGTGGGATTCCCTTGGGCAAGGCTGCCTCAGGAGAGGGGTCCACAGCTCCTCACAACACCCAGCAGAGTTGGATTCTGGACAGCACGTGGTGAATTGAAAAACCTCTGAGCATCACCAGCAGCAAGGAAGTATGTCACAGGAAAAGGGCTGAACTTCGAGTTCTCCTGGCTCTTATAGAGTATGGCAGGAAGTGGAAGGGAATACTGACCCCTCTCTGTTCACTAAGGATTGTTGGGGGGGAAAGTGCTCCTTGTTTTGAATTTAAGGAGTAGATTATCAAGCCAGAAAAAAAAAGTAAATAAATTGTGAAGCTGTTCATACCACCCAACATTATCTTCCTAACCTTGGAGAAATACCTGCATTTACTTTGTATGATAGCAGTAATCAGAGAGGATGATCCTTCAGCCAAGGTATTTAGAAGAGGGCAAGAAAGCTTCCTCTTTGGCACTTTAAGCAACCTGCATTACCTTTCCTGGTGTGTAGACTGATAGCATCTAAAGATACTCAGTGCTACCATCCTCAGGTCTCCTTACAGCACATCACTAGCAATATTTGGAATTTAAGTGCTTGACCTGCTCATCTACCTAGCAACTAAAGCTGAATATCTCCCTTGTGCCCCTCCAGGGATTACTGGCTTTAAGTGTTGCTCTCAGCGTAAGACATAACTTACTTAAAACACCAAAGGGCTGAAACTGCAACACAGAGTTGCTATGGACAATTTTTTTATTTTAAAGAGCACACTGAGTGTGGCACTGATAGAGAACCCAGTGAAGTACATGTCCATTCTAGAAATGGGAACAGCAGGTCTGAGAAGCCTTTTTCATTTACACGCTGAATACTTTGCATGAAGGCTACGGTTTGTTAGGGTGCACTAAAACTCCTCCACAAATACCTAAGAAAAAAAAATATTTTCCACAGAAGTGAATTCCTGCTCACACTAACTGCTCTGGTAAATATGAGACATAAACCAGAATTTGTGTCAGTCTGTTGGTTCTTCCACTCCAACTACCACCCTTGCAATTTCTTGCAAAACGCAGTACAAACATGGATACGTATGAATATCTGCCCACCTCTTTAATGAGCAACAGAGCCCTCTGCTGTTCCATGTTGTCATGTTCCAAAACCTGGGCAATAAATTATCTGAAATTTAGTGAGATCAAATAGCCTATTTACAAAATAGTCACTTGTGTTGCTTACCTGGCTCTGTTACCCACAAGAAATAGACATTTAGTGGCGTAACAGAGTAAATAGTAAGAAAAAGTAAGTTTTGTATTTTGACATGTCTGATTCTTCTGACAAATGAGTATCATTATTGTCTTTTCCTGTTAATCCATTCTGGAAACAGTATGTTCATAAATATTAAAGTGACTATGTAAGCTAAATAAATAATGAATACACACAGTTTTCCCTAGCCAGCCCAAAGTCGTGTGTGTTTTGAAAACTAATGCTGACAGAAGACGCATGATGCTGTGAGGTATTCATAAACTTCCCTTTATTCTTACATTCACACTATGTTCATCAGGAAGCCTACTGTACTGGGCAAAGTCTACTGTGCTGACTCAAGTTAAATTCACAGTTGCCTCTTGATATATCACAATATGTCACTCAGCAGTCCCACTGAAGAAAATGTAACTACCACACAACATCTTGTGCTGTCTTGGGATTTCTCACTAGGTAAGTAAGAAATAAATTCATGTCAGTACTGCAAGAATACTGTTGTACAGATGTAGAAACAGACCAGCTGGGTCATAAGCCATGATGCTGTGTTGAAATTACTGGGCACAGAGGATATGTTATTTTTTTAGCTGTAGGCTGTATGCCTTTTCTTTCCACCTGAGTGTGCAGAAGTCTGCCCACTACCCAAATGAACACTCATACAATGCATGCCATGGACAGTGCTGAGGAGAGAGTCAAGAACATCGTGAAAGGAGAAAGGAAATCTATGAGAAACCTCCTTGAAATACTGATGTCCTGCTAGAGTATCTTACAGGAGAAACCTGTGAATCTTCACAGAATGGAGCAGAGTCAAATGTGCTATCCAGTAATGAAACTCAAATTACATCTCCAGAGCCGCAGGAAAGCAATGCTGGTGAACTTTAACAACTTTTAAGATTCTCATCAGCTGAAGCGGCCCACTCAGAATTTTGTGTTCCATCTTGTGATGCAGAAGGATCAGAATCTACCAGTGAATTCATCAGACTTGGAGATAGTGCTCATTCCTTTTCCAATAGAGCAGAAGCAGAAAAGGACAGAAAAATCTAAAAACTCAGAGGCTCTTGGAACATTACCTAGATGGTTTTTGGAAAATAGAAGAGCCATTTTAAAGGAACAGGCAGATAGATCAACCAAGTCTGTTCATACTACTGAACCTCCAAAAGAGAGCTTGAGTGCCAGTGCGATGAAACCTGGGGAGCCTGAACAGCAAGATATTCCTTTGCGACCACCATTTCAGCCTTCAGAAGCCAAGCCTCATTATCCTGGATGGAGGTATTATCAGAGTCCAGAGAGCCAGTCAGCAACCTTGACTAACAGCAAAGTGAAAATTCCTCTTGGAAAGTTACACAAAAATTTGAAGATGTTTCTGGTAGTCTTCCTCTGTCAAGGAAAATCCCTGTGCTCTCTGTACCACCAATTAACATTTCTCTGCCACCTCTTCTGCAGTGTGAAACAAAGTGGTATCAAATAATGCAGAGGACAACGTGGCAAATTCCTCAGACTTACGTATCTGCTTCCTCTTCACATCAAATACTCTTCATTGCATGTTGAACAAGTAGCAGAAACTCCAAAACCTGAACCTGCCTAGAAAGAAAAGATACGAACTTTCTGTCACAGACTTGAAGAGCCTCTTTCCCATCAAACAGAGGAAAAGCTGTCTGAGCAAGAGCTTCGGGTGGACACACCAGAGAGGAAGAGCTGAGAGATGAAGACAGCCTGTCTCAGCACAGTGGCATGGATTATCTCCAAAGGAAAACTGAGCAAGGAACAAGAATACAAAGAAAACACCTTTGAAGTATCTCCAAAAATGCCTAAGCCAGTTAAAAGTTTATTCTAGAAAAAACACACCTCAGAATCCTGAATATAGCCAGTAGATTCCAAAACTGTGAAACCAAAGAAAGCTCTTCCAAGTAAAACCTGCAAAACTGTACTTAGTAAAAACCTAGCATCATTTGAAAGCACAAGTTGAACTCCAAGAATGAAGACACTGTCCCACATAAACAAAGAAATAGAAATCCCTGCTTATTTTAGGTGGGTTAAACTATATGACCTTTATAGGTCCTTTCCAACCCAATACATTATATGATCCTATGATTCTGTGATTCAATCCTCACAATATCCCTGTATCCCCGTAAGGTAAGAATTGTAACAGAAGAACTGAGGGCCAGCATAACCGCTGAGCATACACAGTCATGCAGAAAAAGAATAAAAATCTTCTTAAGAAACAGAAATTGACCCTTTGGTTCCATCTACAATCTCTTCCCTGAGACTGTTTTTCCTTCTATAATGCAACAAAATGTAACTGCTGTAGGCATAGATCTCCTGAAAACTGCTGAACACAAAATGA
Organism: Chaetura pelagica; assembly: GCF_000747805.2. Classification (NCBI taxonomy): domain Eukaryota; kingdom Metazoa; phylum Chordata; class Aves; order Apodiformes; family Apodidae; genus Chaetura; species Chaetura pelagica. Next base: position 925,570 of record NW_009970716.1, read on the forward strand.
AATCTAAGGCTTCTGCACTGGCCACCAAAACACTTTATAGCCTGTCCCAAGCCAGCCAAATTGCTGCATTTCCTTTGGAATCTGCAGTGGCAGAACAGTTACAATAGCTGAAAGAAGCATGAACACTCACATGCTTCCTCAATTTCAGCACAAAATTCAAAGCTCCTGTTGGGGACCTAGTCTGTTTTCTTAATTTAAAGACAAGTATACATACAAAAGAAAAGGTAGTTCATCATATGTGCCTACAGAGCACAGATGAGAGTCTCACTTCTGACTTTTAAAGCTTGTATGTCATTCTCATAAAGTAGTTGTGAGTGTGAATAATAAAAAAAAAAGATGCACAGGTAGTTGTTCACATTCATATTGTTTCTACTGGAGATGGCTCAGTCTAGGCTATCTGAGATCTCAGATTACTGTCAAAAAGACTGATAGCTTCTTATACCAACATTTAAACGTCAGGTTAGGATGGATGAATATAGCAGCATGAAAACTAAAAAAGCTACAATGAAAACCAAGTTGTCTGCAAGCCAAGACTCTGAAAGTACAGAGAACATATTCCTCAGATAACAGGCTTCTTGTTTTTTCTCACTTGCTCATTTTCATTTGTTTGCATTTTGCTATTGAGATCTTCTCAGAAGCTTTAGCAGAGAAACTAAGCATTTTGAAAAGTTTTACCTCAATGTTTGTGTGTATTTAGGACAGTTCAGTTTGTCTTTACACATGTTACAGGTAGTGTTTTTGAAGAAAATGCAGTTACTGAAGGAAAGTATAATCTGCATGAGTAAGGTTAGTTTAATTAATTACTGACGCATCCTCACTGATTTCAATGTAGGCCAAGCACCTCTATGCTCCATGTACTCCACAAGAGCCATTTGGAGCCAATATTCAGAGGCAGAAGAGCTAATAAACGGGAATAACTTTGTCCCTACCTAGATTTGATATATCTGTTTTTCTTCTACAGAATTTCCATAAAAGATGACTCAAGATCACATGGATATAGCTACATATTAGCTAATTATTTTAACCAAATTGTATTGGTTCCACATTGGGTTCTATTGCCTAAAGTTTGTCCAGTTTCCTGCTCCAGGCTCATTGAAAATTGCAGTGTGTTATGGTGATGACTTCTGTAACCTGATAGTTTCTGGAAGGCATGTGAAATACTGACTTTCCATTTCCTTGGACTAGTGCAAGATGATGCATGCTAATGAGTTTACTGGATTAATAATGTTTAAAGGACACAGCTCAGTATTTTTAAAGCCCTTTCCACAATACTGTGCTGAACTCTCTATCACCCTCAACAACTAAGGAATGTAGATCTATCCGCTTTAGTTAAGTTCCCTTCTAGCCCCATAAACATCCTCAGAAATACAGCAAACCCGAAAAATATGAAATGTCGACTGCACTGTAAGAGATTCTGTGTAGTCCTATAGAGACTGATCTAAACCACAGCATTCTGGTTTTAAATATCATGAGAAGAAATAGTCATCTGTCATGACAGCAGCTTGACCTGATGGGCACTGCAGAGTAGCAGTGAGATCAGCAGGGTCCCTGCTGAGGCAGCAGTCCTCTCCTGCAGCCAGGTGCTGATGTTCCCTGGAACAACAGGTTGCCCTCAGCAACTCCTCTTGCACTCAGTTCTCTATGATCTGGAGCACCAGTGTGGCCTGGATTACCAAATACAAGCTATGCAAAAGTCATTGAAACCAGCAGGTCCTGCAATAAACCCATGGAATAAACTTTCCTGAATAATACGTCTGAATCACCTGTAAACAGATTAAAAAAACCCCCAAAATTAAAGTGTACATTTACAAGAAGGTATTAGTTTAATAGCTATCCTGCTGCAGGGGAGGGTAGGTATAAGCAGGAGTATTACCTCAAGAGGAGTGACTTGTAAACCAATTTAAAAAAAAAAGAAAATTCCCTTTCCTTTTGAGAAAGAAAAACAACTTTTAAATTGGACAACTCAATAAGCAGTGTTCCTGAATGGCCCTTTGTTCTGTGTAACCCTCTGAGAGAATAAAGCAGTTCAGGAGTTGACCTATCATTTTAATTGCTTCTGGCTTCTGCAGATGTAAAAGACAAAAACCTGACACAGAAGACACTGCTGGCTGTTCTGCTGCTCTTTACAGGTGCTGTACTCAATCTTAATGATGAGCTGTAGAATTAATATTAATGCCCCTTAAAATTAATTTTCTGTATGTATTTAATGTCTGTTCTTTGACTGGAGTCTTTACAGATACTCTGAAGGCAGTAAAATTAAATAAAAACAAATAATATTCAAGGTGTTTCATAGAAGGCAGAGCAACAATATTGTATCCATGTCACACTGCAAAATGCCCAGAGACCAGCAGTGACAGTGCAGTGTCACGTTATTAATGAGAACAATCGCGATTCATGCTATTTATTTCTCCTCTTGTCTATTCCTCTTCTAAGAGCTACAGCAGTATTACTTACAAAGCATCCCTGTTCCAGTGAAAGACTGAGATTAAACCCAGAGGACAGTTGTTGAACACAGGCCACATTTCTCTATTTTGTCTCTGGCAGTGGCATTTCCCTGGTGCTACCTAAAGGACAGAAAAACATAAACCGCATTTAGGACTACAGGGTTCTGCAGTGGATCAGTGAAAGATCTGTGTTATGGTACATTTTCAGTATTGGCATGATGAAATGCCCACTGGGATGAGATACTCCAGAAGGTGGCAGAATTTTTCACTTCTTATTTAAAATTGGCTCATTGAATTTATCCAGTGCAAAAATTTCCCCAAATATTCTTCTGATAGACCATGTCATACTGGTGAGAAGAGTCAGGATGACTGCTCAGAGTTAAACAGATACTACTTTATGTTTTCCTTTGCATTTTCTTGAAATATGCTAGTCATTCTCATCAGCTGCTTTGTGCTTACTTTGAGCTTCTTCTAGCAATAATTAAAAGGAAATAATGTGTTAACCTTGAACATAAATATTTCTTAAAATCTCAGAAATTCATACCCCCAGTTTGCTTCTGAAAAACAAACTCACTTCTCCTGACAGTGGGAACTGAAAAAAAATCTATATTCAGGATTCATTTCCAATTGACACCACAATGACACTGTATTTGCTCCCTATTAGTTTAGGAATCCACAGAGCATTTAACAAGCTGTGAAGTCTGTCATTGCAGATTTGATTCCCAGCATGTTATTGATGATTTGAAGCTTCTATTTATTTTCCCTAGTTTATCCTGGCACAGTGGATAGAATAAACTCAGAATTTACAAGTGGCTATTAATCCCATGTTTTGTTTCCTTCATAGGAAACCAGTGACAAAGCTGCACTGACTGTGAACATATATATGGAGTCTCTGAACCTCAACCATTTCACTCCTGAACCAGTGTATTGTTTTGACCAGTGAATGGTTTACAAAACAACTGGTTAAAGAAAGAATAAATCATAATAATGGAAAAACACATGGTGGGGTGGAAGGTCATCATTCCAGGCTTGGTTATTCTCTCATAAGTAATGTCACACGGAAACAAAGGTTTAAAACTGATGTAAACTGGAGAGTTGGACTGCTCCTGCAAACTGCTGAATAAACTGCTGAGCTGGTAAAGCTAATTTTACTGGTATGAGAAGTTTTATGCATGAGCATACTAAAACCCACTGGACTACCAGCATCTAGTCTCCTTGGATGGGACCAGAATCCTCAGTGCTTTGTGGAAATTAGTACTGCCTAGAAGTTCCTGAGATACACAAGGATATCTACTTGCAGCTGATTGCTACTCACATTGCTTCAGCTACACTTAAGCATCTCTCCAGGTTATAAATATGCTGGTGAATTAATTACACTACTCTTTTAATATGATTAAGATCTTGAATAATATTTAGACACTGTGTATCTGTTTTAACAGTTCTAACTTTGCTATCTCTTCATTCTTTCTATACGCAATTAAAAAAAGATATGACTGAAATTCTTCCATCTCAGCCAAATGGATTGATGAATTTTAATGGAGAACATTTATTCCAACCTTTAATTAAGTTTGGCAGTCTGAAATCATTAGTCTTTGCTTTGAAATGACACACTTTATCATGAGCATTTAAAGCCTTACAAGTCAATCTTGCTATAGGGTGGATGTCAGTATGATAATGCAGCTTTCTAGAAGTTACCTTAGTGTCTTTTAAATTGGTTTCACATCTTCAGCTCTAAGTCTGTATTGAACTGCAGTTGGCAGAGAATTTATAAAAGTAGGCTGGAGAAGCTAAGGAATACCTTTTAGGCAATAAAGGACAATGTAAAGCTGATTTAAAAAAAAAACAACCAACAAAACCCACTAAATTTTGCAGACACTTGAAACGTATCATCCTTACATCTCCTTATGAACAGAAATGCTTAGTTTGGAAGATTCTGATACTCTCCAGAATCAGAAGTAAAAAGGCAATGCAATTGAGGAAAATGAAAGCATAAGCTTTTAATTACGCTCCTGCCCTGTCTTACACACACACAAACACCCCGCCTCACACACCTTGCAGGTTTCTGGAAGAACTTTAAATTTTATGGATTAATTTTATTCCGTTTAGAAAGTGGTTATTTTTGAGGAATGGGTCTTTTGTATGAATTGTTCTGTTCCATTATTAAAGAATCATTTGTGAATCTGGGTATTTCACAAGGTTTGTGCCACTGAGCTGTGGGGTTTGGACACAGTAACAGACCACAAGATGGAAGTTTCCAGCAGTCACAGCACAGCTGTGTTATCTGATGCGAGTGCACAAAACATGTAAGTTACTGCTTTATCCTCTTTGCTTGCTTGTTAATTTTGTTGAAGAATTGCTTATTCATATAGTCAAATGAAAAATAACCCAACATCCAATAACAGTGACCCAGTCATTTAACCTCAAACTGCCTGTTTCTACATTAATTCTATGTTTCACTCTTTAACATAATCACTCCTCCTTGGAATAGCCAATGATGACATGATCTGACCTTTATGTACTACTACTTGATTAGTTTTTCCAGACTTACTGGAAAAAAATAAAGTCAGCTGCTGAATATTATTATTAATATTCATTTCAAGTGCTTTTTTTATGTCCTTCATTGTTCTTCAAGAGAGCTGGTATATAACAGCAAAGTACTTATCCTTTCTTCTTCTGCACTACAACTAAGCAAATATTCATTAATAATTATTGAGTTTTATGTCTTCCTTAAAAATCAGTTTAATTTGTACGAGCATCTTCAGGCAAATATATATACACCAAGGATCTGCATTTATTGCAGTTGTTATTACCCTGCTTACTTTTGTTGCCTCACTGGCTGAGCTAAGTCTGACTTTTTAGTTCTCCAGAAACTACTTACAATTGCAAAAAATGAGACTTTGCTGCTGTGACGCAAAGAGGTGTTAAGGTGGGATTCATACTGCCGATTTGGTTCCCCAGTGTAGAGTTTGTTTCCTACACTCAGATTCACACCAGCCACCATGCTAAATTCTCAAGATACTTAAGCCAGACAGGGAGAAAGAACAAGTTGACATATGAAACTCTAGTTACATCTATAAACACAGCTTATACCTCCCCCAGCCTGCAAAAATCACCCATACACCCAAGTCTCTCTCTACCAGTCCTAAAACTATCAGTGTACTGGCCTGCCAGGATTAATGGGAAAACTGTCAGTGCTTTGGTTCTAACCCTACCCAGCCTGACTGTATAAACCCACAGACTTAGCTTCTTTTGACTAAACACCTATTAGTGTAAGATGCCACAGCCACCGAGGCTAGCACCAGCCCTAAAGGGGAAGCCTTCTGTTCTTCTAAGCCCTGGAGGTGGCTATATCCTTGCCTTGGATTCATAGGAAACTTGAAAACTTCTGTGTGTATGTATTTTGTCAAGATCATCCTGTGTGACTCTCTTGAAAGTACGGACAGCTGACTACTGGTAAGTGTTTATTAATGCTAAGGGGAGTTCTGAATCCTCAATGTGTTAAGCAATTCTTTTATAAAATAGAAAAATTCAGCTATGAAGTCAGAGCAGTTTGCTCACAGCTTGATTCAGTCAGCTCTTCTGAGATCATCAAGGATGGAGACTGCAATCTCTCTGAGCATCCTACTTCTCTCCTGTACTGATCTCAAAGAGTAAAAAACACTCTTCCTTATATCCAGACTGAACTTCTTTTGTTTCCTTTAACCTTTATAGTATCTCCCACCATGCTGCCCTATAAGAGCCTAGTTCTGTGTTCTCCCTAACATTTTTACAGGTCCTGGGAATCTGTCTCTGAAGCAAACTCCTTCCAGGCTGAACAAACCCTGGACCCAGAGCCTGTTCTCACAGTGCAAGTGCTCCAGCCATCATCAGCTTGGTGGCTCTGCACTGACCTTGCTTCTGCTTAACATCTTTCTTGTATTGGGTGGGAGGGGAGCTGAAAACTGGATGCAATACCTAGCTGTGGTCTAGTGAGTCCTAAGTAGAGACAATTAGTTACCTCAACCCGTGCTTAGCTGGCTGTGCTCTTGTTCATGCAGCTCTGGATGCAGATGTCCTTCTTTACTGCTGTTGACACAACTGAACAAAACTAATCCTCTGTTTCAACCTGCAGAGTGATATTTACTCAGACAAAAATTGCTTATTCATTTGGCTTGGTTCTGGAACACAGTCTCTTGATTTATGCCATTTTTTGAAGGAAATTGAGCAGTTAGACTGGTGATAAACAGTAGATCCCAAAAGACATAAAACCACTGTTACGCAGGAAACAACTCGGTGGAAGTTCAAAAAGAAAATCCATTAAGTATCCCAGAAAGAGACATTCCAAAGATCAAGAAGATTCTTTCTAGAGATCATGTGGGTGAAGAGCACAAGTTTGGTTTTAATTTTCTCACACTGGAAAAACTGTTCAGTACCCAAACTGAACACAGTAGGATGCTATGAACTTACACAGTTAAGCCTTCGGACAGCAAACTGTTTAATAAGCCTCTGAAATAACGTATCTGTAAACTTCTAGTACATCAGAAAATGCATTTCTCTTTGATTCAACTTCTAATATAAGATAGTATTTCAGCAGTAGGCCTGGGAGCAGCCCTAAAACAAGTAGTGTTTAAGAAATAAGTGTAGCAGGAAAGGATGTCTGACAACAGGAGCAATGGAGCTGTAATTACTGTGAGACACAATTCTCCAAACCAACGACAATCTGCAGTCATGACAAAATGAGGGATCAAACATGACATGCAGGTCTGCCCTGTGCCCCAATCACATGACTTTGTTCGTCATCCAGCATAAACCATAGAGTCAAAGATGCACAAGAGGGTCATGGCTGCCTCTACATCTAATTTCTTAAGTATAATCATAGGGATTAGAAGAACACTTCTGTTAAAAGGATAATGAAACATTCTTTCCATGTTTTCTTCACCCATTTTTTTGCTGGGACACAAGCCCCTCAATCTGCTGTAACACACAACAAATTTTCACCATCAGTGTAAAATCAGTATAGCAGGTCAGGAACAGCGTTCCCCAATACAAAATAATGTTGTGTTTTGTTTTGTTGTTTTTTTTTTTTCTTTCTTTTTGGTGTCTCTTAGCTGTTCTATAAAAGGTTCTTTATGATGTGCACTTGTTTTCAGAACTTTAAACATGTAGCAAGGATGTGAAAATCTGATGGAAACAGATTGAAACTTACCTCACGGTATATTAGGGAGAAAGCACAGTTACCACTAGGCAACGGTCATTAGACTTTTAGATTCTATTCTGCTTGTCTGATATAACAAGCTCTTCAGCTTATTACATGGAAAAGTCAATATATGACAACATATCTGATGCCAAATGTGAGAGTCATGAGAATGAGTCCTTCAATTAATCCTTCTGTAAAAGTTGATATGACAGCTCACTGTCAGTATTACTGAACTACCAAGCAGCTATAAAGCAATGCTGTTTAAAGAGCTGAACAGATGAGGACTGAATAGTTAAGGGAAGTAACAGAAAGGTTTACTTTGAGGCTATGCAAATCTTAATTAATTGAGTAAAGTATTTAAAAATAGTTCAGTATATTTGAAGAAGCTGCTACAACTAGACAAGCTGCTTGAGCAGACAGTTATTACTTACATTGTACACAGAATTCACAACAGTTCAGTTGTCTATATGCAATGTGGTCTAGTGGTAGTGGTCCCTGCTCATAGCAGGGAGGTTGGTACTATATTATCTTTAAGGTCCCTTCCAACCTTAACAATTCTGTTATTCTATTATTACAACTTTTTACCCAAGGACTGGATTTATTTGGATATACAAATCAGCCCGTGGACTTGGCAGTCAGCCTATGTCCATGACAAACTCTCAGCTAGTGCACCAAAGTGATACACCTATATATATATATGTAAAATAAATCTTTACTCTTATTTAATCACTGATGCTGGAATAGAAAATTCAACCCTACTGGGTTTGGAAGGATTTGGAATAGCTGGCCCTGTTTACTCTGGAAATAAGGTTTCAGTGCTTGAGGAGAGCCAAGGGCTGTGACAACTCCCTCCCATACTGCTAGGGTAAGGCTGACTGAACAGAGCTCTGGTGGAGTCCAACCAGACTCTCCTGCCAGGAGGAAATCCAGACAATTACGGTGTTCCTTTCTTTTCTCATGTTACCAGTTTTCTTCAGCAACAAAACTGCCCTATAGACAACAGAAGCTATAAACTAGCATCTTCTGGTAAATATTTCTGGCCCTGAAGCTACAGAATGGTAGCTCTCACTAAACACAGAAAAACAAAATCTGAAAGACAGTAGTTTAAAAGGAAAGGAGAGAAGCCGAATGTCACAATTTTCTGCAAGATTAAGTATTTCAAGGCTGTGATTCTCACTCAGATAAGTACTAGAAATAAAGCATTAGTTTACTAAGTAGCAACATTTTTCTTAAGCTGAGATATCAATCCACTCATCTCTGCAATGCTGGATGAAATTATTGATTAGGGACCAAAAGACTACATAACAGTCTCTAGCAGTAATGACCTTGCAAAAAAGAACACTCTAGACATAGGTATGTACTAGTAAGTACCTGGGATATAGGAAAGCGCCTCGCAGATTGGTTGAGAATGGAAACCACTTTTTCCATCTTTTCCCTCAAGGAATAGGCTATTGGTCATGTGGGAATAGCTGGTTCCCTCCACTGAGAGAGATACGGCATTTTACAAAATGAAAACATTCTTACTTTTTGAGCCAGTCTTTGTTGAGCTGCCCTCCTACCACTTGAAAATTAGTCAAAGAAACCATCCAGCATGTAACTTTCCTTAAGTAAAAACCAGAAAGTTCAAATTACAGTTTCCCAGGGGTGGTGCAAGCATTGGAATGGAGGATGAAGTGGCATGTTGGATCCATCAAAGCTAAGTAGAAAGGCTGTGAGCTGGTGCAATGCAAATAATGCCCCATGCCATTGGAAACAGTCACATCCACTCTTCTCCCAATTAACAGCATTTCAGGTGTTGAGACTATACAAGGTAAGTTCTGACCTTTCAAAGCAGGTATTTCTGTGACGGTGTTTGCCATGTTTGGCTTCCCCAGAGTGCAGTGTATCACTTTGTAGAAGTAGTAATCTCGTTACAGGATGGTAGAAAGATTTTGGAGTAGATTTGGTCTTTGACTACTTTGATAAGGTCTATGTTCTTTCTTCTCAGCCTCACCTACCACCGTCCCTAGCCACAGTTGCTCCCTGAAAGTACAGTACAGCAACAGGAATTCTGGAGCTGAAACTCCAGAATTACAGAATGTTTATTGTCTTTGTGTGGTATCAGCACTCTGCAGAGCCTGGTAAGCTACACAAAATGTGACAAATCTCCTTTCCTCCCCATTCTGCCAAGCATATTCGTAAGCAAATATAACACATACATACAAACAGGAACTGTGTATATATAACAAGCAACAGAAAAAACTAAATATAAAAATTAAAAGAGTATCTGAAGAGATAATTTTAATTACAATTATTAACTAACACTCCAAGGAGAAAATCCGCACTCTTGGATAGGCATTTATCACCTTTTTATTACAGAAATAAAGTGCTGATCAAGATGCAAATGTTTCTAGTTTCTTTTAACTAAAGAGATGTTCCCGCATAGAAAGAAAGCATCTTAGATTTCACAAGAACAAACCTAAGAGAGCAAAAGCAAAACGCCCTTAGTCCATACAAACTAACATAATTTTGCAGAATGTTCAAACTTCTGATTTTTCATTTTCTCCTGGAAAAGGCCTGTCCAACGAGGCAAGCACTAGAGACACACTGTTTGCTCTTTAAGCCTGTGCATCTACAAGCATTCCTTCCAGCAGCTGAGCTGAAACCAAACGCAGCATGTTTTCACACCTGTAGCTAGCTAGGAAACTTCTGATTTTGATAGCTAGGTAGGCAGTGTCCTTATGTACTTGATCTGCAATGCTCAGTTTATTCTCCTTCTGCAGGAGAGTATTTTCTAGAAGCTCCACTCTCTTTTTGCACCTTTTACTCAATGCCACTAGCTTGAAAAGTCAAGCGTCTAACTCTTTCATAATTTAACATAGAAAAATAACCATCTACTGCTACAGCTCAAGAAAACTCCCACATTTCTAGAGACAGCTGCTGACTGCGCCAAGGGCAAACCAGCGCAAGCAGCGCCCAGAACCTCACACCTGCGGCAGGTGTTCTGATCGAGCAGGGAGCACGTCCGGAGCCCCAGTCCAGGCACGCAAATGTTATCTCAGCAACGCAAACAACTTTCCCCAGCGACTGCGACATGCCCGGCGATTTTACAGCGCCTGCTCTTGCCCGGAAGGCAGCCCCCTC
>NW_009970716.1:936896-942322 GCF_000747805.2 Chaetura pelagica
GCAACAGGTGCGGGCGGCGGAGCCGGGGGCAGCGCGGGCGCGGTGCGAGCTCCTCGCTCAGGGGAAATAAGTGGTTGCTGAGAGGTGGTTTCTCTGTGAAAATTCCCACTGGTGGGCTCTGGTGTTGGCAGTAACGTAAAAAGGAATCGGCATATTCGAAAGAAGTGGCGTGTGCTGGTGCTGATGGTACTTTGCCCAGCCGAGAGGCTGAGCTCCGCATCCATCCGTGAGCGGGTTTGTCGCCGGAGCTGCCCTGCAGGGGTACCCGCTGTGGCGTGTGCAGGAGGTGGCAACGGGTTCTTAGTTGCTATTTTTCAACCAAAGTAATTGATCTTGCGTCTAGAGGGGGATTTTTTAAAGACTGAATTGATGCTGTAGCGTAGCTTAGAGCAATATCGCACACTGACTAATTGGAGCCCTGTGAACATTTTATGGCTTAGCTGGTGCTGCTCTGTTTGCCAGCACTTCAGCTCAGCAGAGATGACATCCCTCTCAAATTCAAGCCGCCCCATCTGTGTGCTATACAGTCCTGCATGCAGTGACCTTGGGATATGCACTTGATATTTGTGAGCCTCCTACAGTGTCATGCAAACTTGCCTTTCAGAAAAGTCAGACTTCTGGTGGTACTTTTGTGGTTAAAATATGCCGCAATATTTGAAAAATGCAGAAATATTGAACTAGGTAGTTAGTGACACCAATTGTAATGATAATTTTGAATGTTTTAATTGTGTATGGAGTAGGAGCACAACACACTTCCTGAGAGATCACAAGAGCCTCTCACATTCACAGCTACTTCTTACAACCTTGAAAATACAAGTGCATGAAAATTATTATTTTATGAGTAGTTTGTAACGATTTAATTTTTTTTTTTTCCTGTTTGCTTTGAAGACTTATGCTTTGGAAAAAGTGTTTTAAATGTACTAATAACGATTAGTACATTTTAGTAGTGTTCAGTTGTAACCGGTGCTGCTTGGGTATAGCTGTTGTAAAAAATTTTCTTGCCCATAGAAGTCTGCCAAAAGTTACCTTTTGGTTCAGAGCTGTATCAAGCATAACCATAATAAAGTTACCTGGGTTTGCTGATGCACAGGATTAGGATTTTCCATGGGACTGTAGAGTCCCATCTTATTTCTTGATGGTGTGCAGCATTATAACCTGGAGCTTTGTCATAAGCCACATGAAAGGCAGATGAAAGGGAGACCTCTGCTCTCTCTGGCTTGCCAAAATCCATCTTAAGGTATAAGCACAGGGGCTTATTCTATATTAATTCTCCATTCTTTGTACATTTCAGGGCAGCTTTAGTTCAGACTAGCTGTAGACCAGTTCTTGGACTGACCGCTCAGTAGTGGTTGAAATGTTTTAGGTGCCATTTCTGGAGTTTATAATCTCATCGGAAAAGGCTTGAACCAAGGCTGCCCTACAGGTCTCTTGCCATTAGGGATGCCTCAGCCCAACAAGTGTACTTCAATGGAGGGTGAGGGGGTTCTGCTCAGTAAGGCTGTTCCTCTGAGAGCTCTCCCAGGTAAGATATCCTGGCTTCTGCAGACCAGTGTCAAGCTTCCTCCACTGAGCATCCCAAAAATTAGACTACTGAGCTGTTGACTGTTTTCCAAAGGCAGCATGTTATGGAATACAACTCTTGTTCAGCTTGATCACTTGAGACACCTGAGCTTTAAACTGGTATCATAAAGCAACTGCAGATATCCTACTCTATGCAGAGAATACTGAAAAGATCCAAGCTGGGGCTTGGGAACAAAGAGGTTGGTATGGTATTTTTAATAACCACACAAAGGAGGAGCTGCATGCCATGACACTGCTGCAGCAGGGGTGGTAGAAGGATCCTTTTCACCCCATGGGGTGGATGATGAAGGTGACTGGGACCTGTCTTCCATGACCGAACTAGGTAAATTATTAACAGCAGGACTTCCACTGCCCAACGTGTTATGAATTGAGATGCTCAATAGTTTTATCAGAAGTTTAAGAAATGTTGAAGTTCTGCTTTCTTTGCACAAGATCTATTTCTAGGAAAATACAACATGCTTTTCCAGGCTAGCAATGCAGAATAATCTTCTAGTAGTTTTGATAAAAAATACACCTTGTGACATAAGTCGTACTTTTGGCAGCTCTTTAGCCCTTTACAAAGAACAGGTGATGTCTAAAATGTGTGACCATGGCAAAAAGGCTTACTTTTGAAGCCCAGATGGATCCCCAACATGACTTTTGGGCATCTTGGAATTTGCTGAGTACCCCAGAATTTAGGCACATAGGTAGATATGCTGCTTTGCACTTTTGGAAATCAGGCTAAAAACCTAGGAGGTTAATCTGGAGACTTTTGCCACTTTCATATTTTTGAAGAAAAACAGACTTCTCTGGTGGCTTCAGTTTCTGCTTTTATGTATTACCTTATGGTTATATTCTCATCTTTGCTGTGTATTTTATTGTGCCATTGCTAATGATAATGCCAAATGCCTTTCAGACTCATTTCTCCACTGGGTTTAGTATTTAATAGGGTCTACCAGATAGACATACATCTTATAAATAATATATATATTTAAAAAAAAATAAATAAAAAAATCCTGGGTTTTGCTAGTGAAGACAGACTTTTTGGGTGAGGAATAGTTTCATCTTGATTAAGCATGTATAGACACTAGTAAACAAAAACAATTTAAATTGATTAGTTCTAACGTAGTAGCCCTGACTTTTTTTTTTCATATTCTGAGGCAAGAAAAATAATAGCATTGCAAAGCATTATTCATAAAACCATCCTGGGCCAATTGCATATTCATTTTTCACCTTTATTATTCTTAAACTTTTCGGAAGGAACCTTTTTTTCTTACAGACAAATTTTTCCAGTTTGTCACAGATCTTTTTTTGCAATGCTCATTTTCATTTGGAACCAGAAAGGTCAAACAGCACAAAGATAATGTCCTGCTCAAACAATGCTAACTACTTAAAAAGAATCAAGATCACTGAAAAATAAATAAATAAAAAAAAATTTTAAAAAAGAAATTCTTCCTGTTTCCCGCTGGATAAGATCTGTAGGAAGGATGAACACAACTGTTAATGAATCTAGGGGAAAAAAACTGCGAAAGTGGTGACTATGCATCTCTCTGTAGTCATACTTCATGCCTTCTTAAACATAGAATGGGGGAAAGTGTGCCCTTGTGATCCTGCTCAAAACAGAATAGGGGAGCTATGTGCCTCACATTGTGCACTTTGTATGTGGAGGTGATGACTGAAAATACTGATATTTGTAATACTGACTGTTTTGAGTAATTGGAAATAGGGACTTGCAGATAATGGTAATCTAAGGGTCCAGCTGGACTTCCAGTTTTCCAGTCAGGGCAGAGAACTGTTGTGGGAACAGGAACACCAGCCACAGGCTAGAAGCAGGTCTAGTGTTAAATGTGAAAGCAGCATCATTAATTAGCAAAATTGCATTACAGTGCAACAGTGTGCACAGGAAACTGACCTCAGGATCTTTGCATTATTTGTTGTCTGTGCCCCACTGGTTGCTTGGTTGTGTGGCTTTTCATACTGCAGACACCACAAGTAAAAGAAAAATGAGAAGTAGGGTGGCTATATATTTTATTTGGCAATGAACAAGTGACATTTTGCTACAACTATACTGATAAGGTATGTTGTAAATTTTAGATCAAATTTTCAAATTTGTAAAAAAGATTGGAATTGAAAACTATAAAATGAAACCTAGGAACTCTGAAATTACTACCTTTGCAGGTAAAAAACAAACCCCGTTAATACTTATCCTTAGACAAAAGAGGCAGGTTACAAAATAGGTCACATATTTCATCTGCTCAGTAATAATGCTTTTGTCATTTTATACTTGCAGTAATCCCTTGAGTCAAATGCAGTGTGTGAGCAGTCTTCTCAGAAGGCAGAAAACGGCAAGCTGGAGATACTTCTAGTGTGCTTTGGGGATTTCAGTGTAGCAGGAAAGCTGTGCAAACAATTGAGAAGAGCTGTGGAGTGACACACTGAACTTCCACATTCTCCTGGGGTCTGCAGCCAGTGTGATGCTGCCCCATACTGAGGAGAGCACCTCACTCTCCCAGCCATTTTTGTTTCCTTTAGGTCTCTCAGTAAGCTGCACATCCTCACCCTTCTCTCAGGAAATTATAAAGGTACAGCTCAAAAGTCATGCCCTCTTTGTGCCTTATTTTAATCCTTCCTTTTATATGCTGTAAAGGTTAATTCAGATCTTAGTAGTGCAGGTTCGACTTTCTTTTAGGAGCCTGTAAATCACCTAGAACAGAGCATTTATCAAATGAATAGTAAATATAAAAACTGTCAAGTTATTAACTTTTAATAATCAAAGTGAGACAAGAATCTATAGTAAAAGCTATAGGATTCTTTTTGTCCTATAAAATCTACAGCCAGAATAATTTAATGAGTTGTTAACCATGCAGCATATACATCTGTGACACCCATTTGAAATCCCTTTTTAGATCTCCCAGCTTTGTGTCTGCACCATCCATCCAACATACTTTTATTAACAATTCAGGACTTGCTTCCTCTTGAGGCACAGAAGTCCAGCACTTCATGCCTAATTACAGAAACCCACCAGCAGTACGTTTTCATTACCCTCCTCCTGTGGGAGGGTACTGTTTATTTTCCCACTGTTACTGGAGGGAAACAACTCTTCTGACTTTCTGAGACCTTCATCCCAGATGTGGGAGACTCACAAGCTGCTTCTCTCTGATGCTAGCTCAAGAGAAGTAGTAGAGGCTAAATGGTAAGATCTTTGTGCCAGATGCTATAGAGATTATCAAAAAAGGCAATCTGGGCTTCAGAGAACAAATCATCCAGGATAAGTTAGGAGACAGACAAGAAGAAGTTGAAGGCAGCAGTTAGTCTGTATGCTTCTGCATAGCTTAATGGCCTCAGTGGGTACATTAACTACAAATAGCCATAAACATAAGTGTGGTTGGAAAAAGGGAAGGCAGTTGTAGACAGCAGTGCAGAGGCTGTATTTAAGGAGATATTTACAGAACAGACACATAAGAAGTGTGGTATTGGTGAGGATACCTGTTAAAAGGTGTTTCAGGTACTTTCTTTTATACCATTCCTGACAACTGAGGTTTCTCAGTGCTGGTGAAGTATCTGAAGTAAGATGGAAAGAGTTAATACCTGATGTATTATCCTGTAGAAATTGAGTACACATGTGTGAAGGACCAGGTATTTCCTTACACGAACATGAAATGTCCTTTGAGTCAGCCGACAAAACTGACTTAAAACGGTGTCTCCACGTGGCAGGAAACCCCCCCTGTGTGTGTGGGGGGGGGAGCAGCTGCTGCAGGGGAGGAGCCGTGGCCGGAAGCAGGGGCAGGACTAGGTCCCGTCTGATTGGCTGAAAAGCCCGGAAATGCAAAACTGGCGCCGAAGAACCCCATGAGAGAGGCAGCGCG
>NW_009970716.1:942623-956260 GCF_000747805.2 Chaetura pelagica
GGGGGGGGGGCGACCTGCGCTTGGAGTGCCCGCAGCTTCTTTACTACCCAGCTCATCGAACCTGCACTGCCGTGGTGAGACAATTCCGGCTACCCCAGCTTATAGGGGAAAATATAATCCAGCCATTCGGGCAAATCCCTCCCCTCTGCTTCCCTCACGTGAATAAGATGTGTAACTAAGGTGTACCCATATATGTTTAATGTGTTGTAATCACTCCTTTTGAACCTCCTGCCCCAAATTGCTTTGTTTTCCCCACAATAAACCTTGCTGTTGTTAGAAATTTAGTAAGCACTGAGCGAGTTATTCACTCAAAAAAGTCAGGACATAAATTCCTGTATCCTCTGTGTGAGGCGATACCCACGTGTGGATCTCTCAGCAAATCCTGATAAGTTAATACACTCCAATAAGGAGATATAATAGGTCACGGATCGTGACAACATGTACCTTCCCATTGCAAGCAGCTCCCATGATTTTAGGAGGCTGATGCACACCGTGATGAGTTGCATATATATTTGTAGGATTGAGACCTTTGCTTTTATGTTTTATAGGCCTGGTGTCATCTTTATTTCTATGGTGTTGGGTTTTTTTATTGGTTTGGTTTGATTTGGTTTTTTTTTTGTGTGTGTGTATAAGAAATGAAGTACTGTTACTGGAATAGCCCAGAAATTATTTTTTCTGATAAATGGCATTCATTTTCCCCAGCATTGTTTTTTCATTGTTTTCTGAAGCAGCTCACTGCAAAACTCTATTTATATTGTCAGGTTAAATAAATCCTTTTAAAAGTAGTAAGTAGAGAAACACGAGTAGTAGTCTCATACTCAGAAGCAGTTTACCACACTGAGCCACTAGAATGCAATGTGTCTCTTTGTCCCACTTCAGTGATGTGATGCACTTGCTACATAGGCTTATGAATCTGTCAGTCACATAAATAAGAGCCTAGCTTGTTTGCTTCTAACGGTAAAGAGACAATGGCTGAATTCAGTCACAGAAGCAACTTTTCTGGGCTATTTTCACGTAAGTATGTTGATCAAAGCATTCCTTTGTCAGGAAGAAAAAAGAAAATAATTAATAAAAATGAAATTTTCTTTGAGAAAATATAGATTTCTGCATTAGTTACTCTCAAGTAACTTGGAATTAAAAGATTCTCCTTTCAAAGCCCTGAGCCACCTGATCTGTCTTTCAGATTAGTGTAGCTTAGAGCAGGACTGAACTTGTCACTGAAGTTGAGCAGGAGGTAGGCTAGAAAAGTTTACCTTCTAATTTCAAATGTTTTGTGGACTTGTTACTGTAAAGAGTGGTAACATTGCTGTCTTTCTGTGCTTACAGTTTGCAGTTCTTCCATGGGAACTATAGTTCCAGTTCCTTTGCTATCTTCAGTAGTCCCAGCTCACTTGCTGTGCTACATTGCTGGGGAGACTGATGGTTCTAACTAGTTTCTCCTCAAAGCTATTTTTTACACTGAAAGTTTTGGGTTTTTTTACCTCTGATTTGGGATGAAAACTGGGGCTGAACACTGGCCTTTTGCATTGGCTGGTAGTGCCAGTTTTAAAATTAGATCTACCTGAAAATGTCCTTTGTGCATTGGAGGCCTAGCCTCCAACTTACACAATCCTCAAAGAGCCAACTTCAGTAAGAAAATAAACAAGACATTTTGGTTGAGATTGTATAATTTTTTTATTTTTTTATTTTTCTGAAGAGGTTGTGATTGTATATGGTAAGACCCTGAAGAATAAAAGCTAGAATAGAGCCAAGAATACTCACTGCAAATAGAGACTCATCTTTATCCTCTTGCTGTGGTACCTGCCTCACAAAAGGTTGGCTTCTCATGTTTCCCCTCATTACCAAGGTTGTCTGCTGCCTCCAAGGTGAAAATAATGAAAATTGCATTGCGTTTCAAGTATATGTTTACAAAATATGTCACCTCTTATGTTTAAAAGTGAGTATTAGAAAAACAGTAACATAATAAAAGCTGCTAGACCAAAAACTTACTGGCTGATTTCTTTACTGATGGCAAATTCCTCTGGAATTCTGTTGAGTAAATTTACAACCATGAAAATGACAGCATTAAATGTGTATCACCATGTATAGTCATACCTACACTGGGAGAAAACAAAGTGGGCATGATTTTACCAAATGCAATAGTCCTACACAACAGCTGCTTGCACACTCCTTTCTTGTCTCAGAAGCACATTTGATGAGTGAGATAGATGCTTCTTGCTCACTGAAGTAAAGAGCACGTGTGAATCTCTTCAGCTGGGAGTCACTTTGTCAACAGGGAGGTGTGAGACAAGTAATTTTACTTACCTTTTTAACTGATGCAGGGGTGCAGGTTTAAAATCCATGATTTATAGATGTTGTGTGGGCTGCCAGCAGTCACTGGAAGCTGTCCACAAACTGAGAAATTGATTATGCCCTGTCATTTGTGCTGTTTTTAGCTAGTTAAAAAAGAGCCCTAAAATAAAGGATAAAATAAGTGCAAACATAAGAATTGGAAGAAAAAGAGAAAATTAAGAAAAAAGAGAAAATTAAGAAAAAAGAGAACTGGCAAAGATGTAAGTTAGAGGTTCCTCAGCCAGATCACAAAACTGGGATGCTACTAGCTTTTTATCTCCTGCTGGTATCTCTTCCCATTGCAGTGAGAGGGTCTCGCAGAGATAACTGCTCTGAGAAAAGGCCCATGGGAGGGATGGTTGAGCAACACAGGTTATTAGTTTGTTAAGGTTCTGTTGATTGCTCTAAAACTTGAATGCTCAAGAAGCAGTAGATGGTGAGATAAGGGGCTGGGGGGGATTTCTCTCCCCTAAGCAGTCACAAGCATTTGTGTGATGTCAACAATGTTACCTTCTGGTATTTTCTAATACAATCTCTGGATAGAAGTGTAAGAAGTTCAAAGAAGACTTGATTTCATTGGCAGAAGAGGCCAAAAGAAGAAATAGCAAGAATTTTATAATTTTATAAGCTTAATTTTATAATTTGAAAGTATTTCTTTACTATCTCGTCCTACTGTAGGAGATTATTTTTGGATCCTTCCTGTGAGTTAACTTCTCATATTCTTGACCCCTCTGTTGTTTCTTCCTTTGTCTTGCCAAGTGTCTCCTTACGTTACTTGTTCCTTAGTTCAGAGAGCTTATCTCCCTTCACTTAGCACATTAAGGCTTTACTTCAGCTTCTGGACATTATCAAGGTTTTAATTTCAGAAAATTTGAAAGATGTCTTTCAGTATTGTCTCTGTGTGAGAACAGGCTGAAGGGCCAGCCACAGGAGTGGCAGCCAAGTCAAATTCCTGTCCACCCCCATGTTGATGAAGGCAAAATATCACCAGCCCGTCTGTCAGATGGGAAACTGAGGAATTAGAACATTTGTATAACAGGAAAAAAAGCCCATCCAAAAAACCAACAACAAATAGAATTACCAATTTAGAGAAAAATCCAACACCATACCAAATCAGTAACTCAGAATGACAAATGCTTTCTGGTTCTGATCCAGAATCACCTGAGTGAGTAGCCAGTTTTTAGTTTACTTGAGTGAGTTTTGGAACAGAACTTAAATGACCCTGGTGTCTAAATCTTGCATAAGTCAGAGTAGATGCGTACTTCATCTTTTTGGGCTGTGAGCTGAACTGTATGGCAGGGAATATAGTATCTATTGCTCTGGAGTAATAAGACAGGGAATACACAGATGGTTTTCCATGAGGTAAGAAAGCATGCCCATGAGTACAGACCCCATTCATCCTGTTAAAACCATTCCTCTTGTGAAGTCTGCCTCCTGGAATTGTGTATTTGTCTCTGTGAAATATTCAGATTCCTTTTTGTCCCCTGGATTTGTCACTCACTCATTTTTACCATCAGCAGTGGAAGTCTTTCATTTCTCATGTCTAGTGGGCTAAGGGGTCAGGGAGGCAACTATGGAGGCCTGTTCATGTAGACATTATATTGGCTTAAGGAGTGTTTATTTCTCAGATAGTGTTCCTCTCATGTTCTCTGATGCCTGTGTCCAGCAGAGAAATATTTGGAAAGCTGATTATGTATTAAACATCCAAAATGAGACATAAAGTTGACAAAATGTCTAAACTAACAGGGACATGAGTATCAGTTAAACACTGACCTATTTCATGCTAATACTTAGTATTTATATACTTTACATTTTTAAGCACGGTGCGCATTTGAACTAGTTAATACTTCAAATATTTCTGCAGCATGTGTAAGTCTCTTCCACAATCTACTGAACAAGAAGTTCAGAGACAAAGATCTGGGGATCAAAACTCTAAATGCAGATTTCAGTATTTGGCATCCACAAGATCTGGGTCACTCTTCCTTATGAAAGCCTTCATACAAATTTGCGCACTTAATATTAGCAAGCTTTGTTGGGAAGACTTGGCCTAAATTACTGTTAAAGGTCACAGAAATCAGTGGTAGAGCTGGGAAAGGAACTGAAGTCCATCTCCTTTAAACATAACAAGCAACTAACCCATAAAACTATTATGCTTCTTGAATTTTATAATTACAGTAATGAATTGATTTTATTTCATGCTGTTCTTGAAAATTCAATCTAGTGTATAAGAAAAGAAATGCTGCAGTTGCACTGGATCAACCTCATGGTGTATCCAGACTAGCACCCTGCATTTGCGGCCAAAAGGTTGTATTTCTACTGTTGCAAAATACTTGCAGGGGACTTGCCTACTTGGGGTACTTTCTTCCTAGGCTATATAAATTCTCTCTTGATCCATACACTTAGGAAAACCAAAACTTCATTAACAATAACTGTACTTCTTTTACTCAGTGTAAGAGCAGAGTACTCTTCCTTCATCAGAAATACTCCCAAGATTGGAAAGGGTGAGGATCTTCCCAAAGGCCCTGAGCTACCTGATCTAAGTTAAAGTTAGCTGTGCTTTAAGTGGGAGATTGTTCCAATGGCTTCCAAAGGTCCCTTCCAAGCTGAATTATGGTGCACAGTTTCCCTTTGATGAAACCAATGGGTGAAGAGAGCCTAAAGTGGAGTGCATTGATTATGCAAGAGGAGAGTTAGTTCTCCATATTGCTGTGGAATGGGATTATTTTCTTGATTATCACAGAGGACATAGGGCCTCTGCTAGGATAACACAAAACGTTATCTCTCTAGGTAAGTACTGAAGGAGATCTGGGAGCTAGTTACTACAAGTCGTTAACTTTTAATAAAAAATAAAGTGCAAGATACTTTATCTTGCAAGAGGTCGCAGCTGCCATTGCTGTCAGTGGGAGGGGAAGAGTGCACTATACATCCCAAGCAATTCTCAACTCCTTGCAAATGATACTTAGATATGCCTTAAATTACTTGACGAAATGCTAAAGAACCATCAGATGCTTCTCAGTTTTCTGTTTTCCTCATTTCGTCAGTATTTTCTGGGTCTGGTGCCTCTACGTCAATGCTTGTGAGACAAAACCAGCCCCCCCTGTGCTGCTACAGCACCTTTTCCTTTCTGGTGATGATATGTAAATTCCCCACAGTGAAGTTTTTGGTAACTGAGTAATGCCACTCCAGGCAACAACCACCAGATGGCAATGAAGAGCAGAACGGCTATGTGTAGATTAAGTGTGTCACCACAATGTCCAATTTTGCCTTTGCAAGCAGAGTACGAGTACAGCTCTAAATACCAATTTGCTCAGTTGTTTACAGACCTCTGGGCCACTATAAAAGTCTGCTTCGCATCTCTGTCTGCATAAAAAATAGTTTTTCTTGTTTTTATACTAAAACCTTTTAAAGGAATATTTTTTAACCTAACACATGAATGCTGATACTATTATTTAGTACCCAGGTGTTATCGTTATAAGGAAGATTTTGGCTATAGCTGTGTACAAGCTATCTCTTGTAGGGAGATGCAGAACACTTTTGCCTTGCTCCTTCTGGAGCCATAATAGTTCTTAAAATGTCCTGACATAAAGGATGCATCTCTTCCAAGGTAGAAATAGTGTCTTTCTGCTTGTGTGTGTGCTTGACATCAGCAAAGAAAGCAACGTTGGGAAGTGAACCAAATGAAAACTAAGTGTCTCTTTACTGAACATCATTGTCAGTGGAGAGATGGTGATGAGCACGGCTCACTGATCCCCCAGCATGGCAACATGAATGAAGAGCAGCATAAACAGAGCCTCATCAGTACTGCTAGCCCCAGACTTGAGAATTAGAAGTTAGTCCCACATGGGTCATGAAATTTGGAAGTCTCAGTTTTAATTATCTGCCTGCAGGATTTTGGGTTCTTTACCTTATAAAACATCTAGGTCAAATTTTCCATTTTTTCTCCCCATTGTACAACCTTCACAACTCTCCTGCTCTCTCTTTTAAAGAAAAACAAGATTCCTTCTGCCTTTGAGAGACCTGGGCAAACCAAAAACCATAAAGACAGTGAGAAAATTTGTAAAGCTGACACCAATGGCTTTAATGTGTGTCAGGAGTCAGACCTGTGGGTCCCATGGCATTCTCTAACTCATTGCCCAGACATCTGTCCATGAATCTGATACTTCTGGGATTAATAGACATATAATGGCTGGGACCATGAAGCCTTCCAGGGAGGCAGTTTGTTGGTGTTTATGTTCACTCCTTCCCTCCGGGAGCAGGGGCCAGCAGCCAGATGCAGCTGTCTTAAAACCAGCTGGTAGAGGAAGAGGCCCTGTCTGAAAGCAGGAGCCTGAAGAAGACCACAAGTGGGAATGCTCAGCCTTCTTCCTCTCTCCTTCTGAGCTGTGGCAGCCCCCGTGAACTGCCCCTGCCTCAGTCCTCTGCCCCTCTCTCTGCCCTGCATGCTGTCTCAGAAAGCTGCAGAAGGTTTGCTACTGTTGCTTGGAACAACCACAAAATTTGATGCACTTTGCACTAAGCTTGGCAGCCCTGACAGAAGGCAGGGTATAGGGCAGTGGTTTCCCAGATTCCTCCCATGACCCTGCCTGAAATGTCCTTCACCTCGATGGAGTAGCCAGCCTTGTACTTTTTTAAATAAAAATCTCTATTCTCCCCACATGAAGAAATTTTCTCACCATATTTCCCGGGGATGCCCATTTTAGAGACAGAAATTATGAGATCTACATTATTTCCCACTGTGCCACTGAAGAGGTCACTGTGACCTGCCCTG
Organism: Chaetura pelagica; assembly: GCF_000747805.2. Lineage (NCBI taxonomy): Eukaryota > Metazoa > Chordata > Aves > Apodiformes > Apodidae > Chaetura > Chaetura pelagica. The sequence goes on from NW_009970716.1 coordinate 949,723, forward strand.
ATGGCCTCTGCATCTCTAGATTCCTGCCACAGGCATCATGTGGATCAGTGACATGCTGAGTTATATGCGTGTGTGCTGGGGAAGCAGTAGGGTTAGATGAGAAATGGGAGATGGAGGCATAAGAATTCTCTAATGCTTTTTTGCTGAGAACACTTTCTGCCCTGAATTGGCAGTTCTTGCAGTGAGTGCCTCCACAAACACATTTCCTTTGCAATGTGTAGAGGTCCCCTTAAATATGAAGCTTACAGTTTACCTTCTTAAATGTCCATCTGTCAATCATGAGAAGAATCCACATAAATCCTGTTGCAATTGGTAAAAGTAATATATATGTGCGTGTGTACGTGTGTGTATATGTATATATGTATATTTGGTGCTCAAAGGATTTTCTAGCCTTATTCCAAGAAATCAAGGACATGTGTGTTAAAATAACCATGGTACTGTAGAACAGTCTTGTAAATACCATATGTCAGAAGAAAAAATACACAGCTAAATGCATGTCGGCATCAGTTCCTGCAGTTTCGTAGGAGTTCTGGCCCTGGAAATGAAGCAAAGCTGGATTAGCTGAAGGTTCAGTTTCATAAAGAGTTTATGTGGTGCTTTGAAAGGACAGACGAGGTGGGGATTTGAGAACTGACCTGAGATACAGCAGACTGGAATCAAGCTCCTGGTCTGCTGCAGATTTCTTACACAGTGTTATGGTGCTGGGTTTCCACACGGGCTTCTTGCATCTTGGTTCCCTAGAAGAGAGAAATAATCGTACTTTCTTGTGTCCAGTCCTTAGTCTTAATTTTCTAGCCTGTGAGTTCTTGACAGAGGGAAGTGCATCTGGTAACATTTACTACGATGAATACCTTTTGATACTGGAGGTAACAACTTCGTGATCGGATACCGAAATAAGATTCTGTAAAGAAAACTACCAGAACTACAGCAGGCAGGGAAAGCTAGACTGGAAAAAGGGCAAGAAATAGCTTAAGCATCTATCTTACTGTTCCCAGAGCAGAACTTAAATTGCAATCAATAGATTCAAAATTGAGACTCCTTAAACATTAGCACATCACTACAGTTGCAATCAAGGCCCATGGTATTCTGGTGTCCCCACTGATGGAAAATTCTTCCCTGAACATGTAGTTCAGGCTTCTCCAGAGCTGCAGGTAAGTTGCCAAGGGCAGGTGTATTTTTTGTAGATTTCCATGATCTCTTCAGTGTGGGTGGATACAGAGAAAAGTGGAGTGAAAGACCCCTTGTCTAAGGAGAGTAAGACCCTCTAGTTACCTTTGCAGAAAAGGTATCCATCCATATCTTTTCTTGGTCTTCTACCAAAAAATGGGATTGGATTATACATCTTCAAAAGAACGGATATTCAGCCACTGAACTTTAAAAAGTATGTATTTGATGACAAGCTGTTTGATCAAAACTGTAAGAAACTCTATTGATATGGGCAGAAACTGTAAAAAGTCCTAGAAATCAATGATTTAGGTATTCAGATAAAGAAACATTTAGGTCCTCAGCAGTGACCCCAGTCTCATCTCCTCTTTTCCAAGTGTTAGAGGCTTTTAAATATGCAATATATAGTTGGGCATTAAAGATTTTCCCAGTCTTTTCCATATAAGCTTGGCTATCTTCATGGATTTGATGCCAGGACTATATCAAGTCAAAATCAGCCAAATAATGAATGCCAGGAAAATGATGTAACCTATAAATTACCTATATAACCTGTAATGTTGGTGGAATCCATAGTTCACAAAAATGCCTGGAAAGGCTAGGTAGTGCCTTCCACAAGAAAAGTACTGTCCTTCTTTCCACTTAATCTGATGGTAAAGTAGGAATGAGAAGAGTGATGAAAAGCTTTTCTGCTCCTCTCTGTGTTGTGATAAATAAAACCTGATCAAACTATATTTGAAGAGTCATAGCTTTGGATAAAACTGGTTTTGAGGCATGGCCAGAATATCTGCTTCATCAAAAATCATTAGGAGGATACATCAGCATAGGGGCAGTAAAAAAAAATAAAAAATTCTACTTAAGATATTGAAGTGCTTTTTGAGCATATGGAGACAGACAAAAATAGTACCCTTCTTACAATAGTCCATGATGTGTGAGATTTCTTTGGAGAAATCTTGGAAGAATTGGTGATAGAAGTTGGAGGAGCTGAGAAAATGCTGAATACAGAAAACATTTTTAGGGAACATTAATCCAGCCTGTGACCACTAAATCCTTCTTCGAGTCATCAAGTTCTTTTAGAGAGATGATATAACCCAGAAATTCTTTGAAGTGTTCAGATATAATTTAAAGCAGTATTTTCAAAATCAGCATATATCTGCTAGTAACAAAGAAGCACCCTAGGAGTTTCTGTATGTTTCTATGCTACAAATACACGACAAAATAATCTAGAATATCTCTCATGATGTAATAAAAAAATGTTGAAATCATTGAGGGCAATGGTCATATCAACAGATATCAGCAAGTACTCAGAAGTGATTTATATAGCTTACAGGGCTGTTTACTGTTAATTTTAACTATTTCATGTTCCCTTCAAACTTCATTTTGTAAAAGTTTCAGCAATATACAAATGATACAGTTGTTCCAATATCAAGGACAGAAATCTCTCATTTTCTTATTAATCTTACTTAATTCTTCATAGCCAGTGCTGGATCTAAGGGAGATAATAACCACTGATAAATTTGAAAAGTGTTTGAACTAATTTTCTAGATTTAGAGAAAGTGTGTTTTCATTTAGTTTTAGCACTTGTGGGGAGTAAAAGCACTGAAACAGCATCTGGATCCTACATCAATATAACCTGCAGCAGGGAGGGTGTAACAGAACAGTACTGTGTCTGCCTTTTGCTAGAAAAAACAACATGAGCATCTTCTACAAAGCCCTGAGTACTTCTTGCCTGGTGCCCTCCACGGCATGTCCACAAATCTTTCAACCTGATATTACCTTTACTGAAGTGCCTGTACTGAAGAAACAAAAGATATCAGTAATAATATAATAATATTCTTTCTTCTGAAGAACCTGAAAATCGTTCAAAGACCAGCTCAGTTCCTAAAATTGCTGGAAGGGGGAATAACTGAGTGCATTTCTTTGACTTCTACCTGTAGCAGAGCTACTAGGCCTATGGCATCCATGTTCCTTGTGACTCCAGATATGGATCTGTGATAATGTTTCTCAGGATATTCATGTGGGGAGATCATTACTGGTGAATACCACTTGACTTTTCTATTTCAGGTCACACAGGTGACTGTACATATGTTAAAGGTAATAAAACAATCTAAACCCAAGGGTGTCCCTAGCTCTGCCAGGGTGTTGTTGGCTTTCTTCCACAGCAGCTGCTAGAAGTGGCAGTGTTGTAGAGCCACAGCTCTGCGGCTGTGACTAGCCAGTAGAATTCTTCCCGCTTCTGAACTACCATCTATTGTCCTTGCTTTAATTTTGTGAGTTTGGCTTCTGCCAACAAAATTTTTTGGAGGTATCTCTAGATCAAAAGCTCTCACTTAGAAATATTTTCAATGTTTTGCAACAGCGGATTATCTTTTCTTGCAAGTGACAGGAAAACTAGGGATTATCTTGACTGGAGGCCAGTCCTAAGTATCCCCCTGGCATAGTCCATGCTATAGCAGAAGACTGGTCCAGATAAACAAATTACATCACTGCACAGAAGATCAAAAGTGGCTGATTAACCCAGGCAAACTTATCTGATGTAGTGAAATGCTTAAACAAGGAGCTGCTGGGCAAACTCAAGTGGAAAAAGAGAATCTATGGATCATGGAAGGAGGGGCTGGCCACTTGGGAGGAATATAGGACTGTCGTCAGAGAATGTAGGGAGGCAATTAGGAAAGGCGTCTTTGGAACTAAACCTTGCTAGTGAGGTCAAAGACAATAGAAAGGGCTTCTTCAAATACATTGCACATAGAACTAACACTAGAGGCAATATAGGCCCACTGCTGAATGAGGTGGGTGCCGTGGTGACAGAGGATGTAAAGAAGGCAGAGGTGCTGAATGCCTTCTTTACCTTTGTCTTTACTGCTGCAGACTTTCTCCAGGAGCCCCAGATCCCTAAAGCCCCAGAAGAAGTCAGGATGAAGGAAAAGTTTGCTTTGGTAGATGAGGATTGGGTTAGGGATCAGTTAAGCAATCTGGACATCCATAAATTGATGGTCTGGATGGAATACACCTGCGGGTGCTGAGGGAGCTGGCGGAGGTCATTGCTAGGCCACTCTCCATCATCTTTGGTAAGTCGTGGGCAACAGGAGAGGTGCCTGAGGACTGGAGGATAGCAAATGTCTCTTCAGTCTACAAGAAGGGCAAGAAGGAGGACCCGGGTAACTATAGACCGGTCAGCCTCACCTCCATCCCTGGAAAGGTGATGGAACAACTTGTTCTTGTCACTATCTCTAGGCATATCAAAGATGAGGGGGTCATTAAGAGCAGTCAATATGGTTTTACCCAGGGAAGTCATGTTTGACCAACCTTATAGCCTTCTATGAGGAAGTAACTAGGTGAATAGATGATGTTAGAGCGGTAGATGTGGTTTAACTTTTTTTCAATAAAGCATTTGACACTGTCTCCCACAGCATCCTTGTAGATAAAGCAAGGTCTTGATGATCAGGTAGTGAGGTGGATCATGAACTGGTTGAAAGGAAGAAGTCAGAGAGTTGTAGTCAATGGGACAGAATCTCGTTGGAGGTCTGTGACTAGTGGACTCCCTCAGGGGTCAGTACTGGGACTGGTACTATTCAGTATTTTCATCAATGACCTGGATGAGGGAACAGAGTGTGCCCTCAGCAAGTTTGCTGATGACAATAAGCTGGGAGGAGTGGCTGACACACCAGAAGGCTGTGCTGCCCTTCAGAGAGACCTAGACAAGCTAGAGAGTTGGGCGGGGAGGAACTTGACGAAATTCAACAAGGGCAAGTGTAGAGCCTTGCATCTGGGGAAGAACAACCCCATGTAACAGTACAGGTTGGGAGCTGACCTGCTGGAGAGCAGTGTAGGAGAAAGGCACCTGGGACCTCTCTTTACTGTGAGAGTGACAGAGCACTGGAACAGGCTGCCCAGAGAGGCTGTGGAGTCTCCTTTACTGGAGACATTCAAACCCTGCCTGGACAAGTTCCTGTGTGATGTGCTCTGGGTGATCCTGCTCTGGCAGGGGGGTTGGACTAGATGATCTTTTGAGGTCCCTTCCAACGCTTAAGATTCTGTGATTCTGTGAAATTAAACCCATGAAGAGCTGCTGATCCATCCTTCTGCCGTTCCTGATCAGATTGCTGGAGTAGCCAGCACAGCAGCCTCTTGTTGGCATGCTGGTTTTCACCTGTGTGTGGAGTTAAACAGGCAATTCCCAGAACCTCATCACGGGACGTGATGTGACCTTGGTGTGACATCCTACTGTCTGCATTATCCAGGCCTGTGAATGCTACATGAAATGCCATCCATAGGCATGCTGCCTGCTCTGTGAGGTTTCAGCAGACCATTCAGCATTCCAGTGAAGCTGTCAGATCAGGATCCTGTAAGGGAGTGAGGAGATGAGGATCCTGTCAAAATCTGAGGAAGCAGACTGGTAATCTGCAGAGGCCTAAATGGGGCTTTTAAAATTGGAAGCAGAACTGACTGCCTAGACAGAGGTTTTTGAAAGATAAACAGCATCAGCAAGCTAAGTGGATTTCAAGCACAGCTTTAATTGTTTTTCAAAGGAATCAGCAAAGGGCACCCTAGCTGGAACAAGCTCTGAAGTACAATCCGGAAGATTTCAAGTGTACAGTAGGTTTTAAGATAATCAGGCATTTCAGCGCCGGGACGTACTGTGGCAAGTAATGAATAAAGCCTTTTTATGTCAGCACTGACTGTACCGTAGTCTTGGAGTCAATTAAAATCACCTGCTGTACGGGCCCCTTCACTGTGAAATTGACACACACACTGATTTCCAAACCTAAAGAACTGTGCCCACAGCCCACTTGATCAGAAGAGCAAGTTGTTTATTGCCAGTACCTATTGTGCTTGGGGACACCTCGACCTGTTCTTTTCTTCCCTCTTCACCCAAGAATCCCAACAGCCTGTGACAGACTAACAACACTTCTGCGCAGATTTTAATGTAATTGCTGCAGAACCCCTTGGTCCTCACGTAATAGAAATTATTTGGGTCACTAAATCTTGTTTCCTAATTATAGGAACGAAAAGAGAGAGAAAAAAAAAGATACAATGTGAAACCATTCCGTTATTCTGGGCATTTTTTTGCTTTAGAAACCCTGGATAACCCACTCACTCCATCCATTTTAGGTGCGCCCTGTTTTAACCTTGAAGTTAAATCTGTCATTCACATCCTCTCCTCTTTCCCCAGCTCCTCTTGCAGCGGAGCGGGGGGACCCTCCCGCTCCCAAACCCTCCTCGCTGGGGGATTAATCGGTTCCCGCCGCCCCTCTTGGTTTTGTTCCCCTCCTGGGGACCAGAGATGCCCGGGACGAACGCAGACTTGGTCGGCGCTGTCACCACCACGACGTCCCGAGCCACCCTCCTCCCACGGGCACCCCACCTCGCTGCACCC
>NW_009970716.1:957144-962698 GCF_000747805.2 Chaetura pelagica
AAAACGCGTGTGTCAGCCCCCAACACCGCTCCGCGTCCGAGCCCTCCGGGCAGGGCAGGACCGGCCGTGAGGCAGCGCCTGGCACCGAGAGCCCGGGGGCACCGAGAGCCCGGGGGCACCGAGAGCCCGGGGGCACCGAGCAGCCCCGCTGGGCTCCCGGGCTCAGCCCCCCTGCGCTGCTCGGCCCACAGCCTGAGTTCGGACTGCGGCTGGTGGGCGGGGGAAAAAAAAAAGCCCTGCGAAGCCGGTGTGCGTTGGCTTGATGAGGATGGAGGGACCTGTCTGGCATCCAGCTTCTTCTGGTTCTTGACAGTTTTTGACTCCTAAATCCCACGGTTTTCCTCATAGAAATAAGTGTACTTTTACCAGCGTAAGAAGTCGGGTCTTTGGTGGGTTCTGTTCCACTAGTTAGGGAAAACCAGAGCTCAGGTGCCCGAGCACACAAGTTCTTTACCACAGTTGCTCCAATTCCAGCTTTGATTTAGAAGTAGTAGACTTCATTGCTGTATAGCAATTAGAAGCAGAGGAGTCTCAAATTTTACTTCACCTGTGCTCTGCACGTGGGGGTTTTGGGCTGCTTTCGTGCCCCTTGCTGTTAAGATCCAGTTCTGTGTTGCTGAACAAGCAGCCAGGCTTGCTGGTGGTTTTGATGTTATTGTGTAGGGACTTGGAACCAAAAATTATAAGGATCCAGATGAAATAAGAGTTTGTTTTGTGATCTGGAATGAAGATATTAAAAATACGTATTTGAAAGTTAAAAAAAAAATAAATTAAAAAGAAAACTACAGTCCTTATGATGCACAAAGCTATAACCAGTGTTTTCTAGACTGCTTCCCATACAGGATTGAATGAGATCCTTGCGTAGGTTTATGTTGCGAAATACTTTCTTCCTCCTCTGGAAGTACCTTCTTCATGCACGTGATCGCTCTGCACTGACACGTCTGCCAACACGTTCCCCACACGCCATGCACGGCGCTCACATGCACGACTGTGGCTGTTAAAGGACAACACCTGGAGCCACTGATCACTCCTTTATTATTTTGAGTGTATGGAATAAATGAGGCCTTTGATAAGTTAGCTTACATACGAACTGAGTAGGAAGCTAAATATATTTGCACCCAGAGGAATCATTTGGAAGTGGTAGCCTTTTGCAATTTAGCCTCTGCGGAGAGGTTAAAGACACTTCTGCACGTGTACAAGAGATGTGCTAAGTTTGGCATCATTTTAGGTTGAATGCCAACTAATTAGTCATCTAGCAAAGATGCTTTATGAGCATTATCAGATTTCCAAAATTAAACAACTCCTAAATATGATCTTTTTGCCCAATCAGTGTTGCAGACTTTAAGCAAAATTCTGTAAAGGAGGAAAAATTAATTGTATCTCCTTGAACTTCCGTAACAGCAATATCAAAGTAAATAATAGAGGGAGGAGAAAAAACCTTCTGAGATTTCAGCCTGGAGAAAACACTTCTGAGTGAATATTTCAGAAAATTGATATTATGTTGCTTCTTGCTTCTTCCTTCCTTACAACATCTAGGCTACTCATCTCTGAGTTTTGAACTTCTAAATAACACATGAGGAAAATTCTTGAAATTTTTGAAAATGATGCCTGCCTCCCTAGCTCTTTACAGCAAAAGTTACCTTCACCTGATTTGGCAAGTACAGCTTTAAAAAAAAAATCAAACCAAAACCAACCAAAGAAAGACATTTCTGGAATTGGTCAGATTTTACTTTTTAGGTAACTCAGAATAGTAACTATGGATTAGTTATTGAAATATATACTACCCAAATCAAGTTTTCCCTATATTTTGGTTTATTTTTGCTGATAAATCTTAACAACACATGTTAAAAGTGGATCACTCACCAGTTTATAACATAGCAAACAAAATGTCAGAACATTTACAGATGGAAAAGTATAGTGTGTTTTGGTAACGTTAAAACTACGTCACTTTCTGATGAGCAGCAGAATATTTTTTGTTTTATTCTTGAAGCTGATTCACTATTTTTCACGTGGTTCAAAATGAAATTAAGATTTTATTTTAAGAACGAAACCTCAGAGGTCTGACTGATGCTGCTTTTATACTTCAAATCAGTGAAAACATTTCTAATTCTGGCACAAATGATGTTTAAAATCAGACTTGGGGAGGTAGCCAAATGCTGAATTTTGCTGGCATCTGCCAGAGTTGCCACAAATAACAATTAATAAAGATTTTGTTTTGGGTGCAGAGCAAAGTAGAAAACATTTTTTTTTTGAGCTTTCCTAAAACTAGATCCAGATTCTCCGTGCCATCACTAAGAAGTACAATTTTTGGTAGCTATGGAGGAAATTGCCAGAGCATACTTACAAATGTGGAAATGGTCCCTTGGAGGGTTTTGAACCTCAATAGAGTATGTGCAAGCTTGTGTTGGTATTTCTTAGGCAGAAGCATGGTGTATGTTGAGGGTTAATAAAAGAATAAAGTTCCCCATGTCGTTTGATTGACACCTTGCATTACAAACTCACTTGATTAAATGGACTTAAAAAACTTAGAAAGTTGCTGTCACTTATAATCACTGAGAAGTTTGGTAGTGTAGTAAGCAAAAACAGAAGGGTTTATGAAAAAGCTGATTAAAGACCATTTTGAGTGAAAGTTCCCATTAAGTTTGGGGGAGGAGGAAACCTAAAGAAGCAAGGGAGAAGCTAAGAGGTTTCGTATAGAAATTTAATGGAACAAAGCAGAATGGGCAGTTTTGTATAGGTAACAATAAAACTCCCAAGTGCTGTTAGGAACAATTTAAATGCATAAAAATTTTGAATTTCAATAGAGGGAAGGTATTTAGGAACTACTGAAAAACTAATTCAAATGATGTTTGAAAATAGTGTAGTGGAAATGAAGTCAATTCCATTCCCTACAGTGTCCTCCATTTTATAATTATCCTGAATTTCAGAATGCAATTTGTAATGCATTTGTATTTCCCAGTCACAATCATTCTATAAGAATAGAGTGTTTACAGAAGCCAGTTGTAGTGTGATTAATTAAAAGCATTATTTTCTGGAAAACTTCTAGTATTACCGCAGTGCAGTTGTGATTCAGCTGTAAAACTTCAAAGCAAAAGGATTTCTAGTTACACCCTGACTCCAGTTTTCAGCTGCTTTTAAAATTTTTCTGCAAGACACAAATGTGAACTATAGAAGGTTGAAAAACCTGGATCTTCTCTGAAAATCCTCTTTTTACCTTTCCAGTGGTGCTGAGTTTAAAAGTGACTATAGAAGACTTTACCTGAGCAACTCCTCAACCAAGTAGGGACGTGATTCAAACCTGTATTGGATTATAACTTTAGAAAATATCAACAGTGTCTTTGAAAGTTTCATGATAGAGTAACTCATCACACTTTGGGAAGCAAAGCGGAAGGGGGGAACTGATGTGCGGCCACGTCTCAGCTGATTTTAATTCATTTTTCTTTTAGTTGTGCCTTTTAGAGAACATCTCATATCTAGTGTCTTCCTTTTTATGGCCAATTATATGGCGACACCAAAAAAGGAAGGTGGTGTGTGATTTGTCTCCTGTCCACATCTCTTGTGTTGACTGTGAAACCCACTGGTGTTAGCTCTAAGCAGGCTGACACTATTGCCCACAGCCTGTTAGTGGCCCATTGTGGTGTGGTTGTTCATCAGCTGGTGAAACCTGGAGCTCTCTCTCCTCTTGGGTTCTGTTATTTGTTTGAGGTAGTCTGGCATGAGCTGCAAGTCTCCCTGGCAGCTTGTGAAACAGTGATAGTTCTGTGGCTTTCTGTTTAGAAGTTGCCACATACACTGGCTCATAAGTAGAAGGAGCAGGACTGTGTTTGTCAATTTTCCTTCTCCCTTCCTCTTTTCATGTTCTTTCACATAATCTTGTTCCTGTGAAAGTGCAGCAGAGTACTTGGTGGAATTAAACATGTTGGCTATTGTCTCCTCCAAGAAGGGTACGAGGGGGATTCCCTGCCCCTTCTAGGCTGTATGATGTTCAGCTGATTAACATAATTTCTGAATAGTTTCATTTCCTGTCAAAGCAGGAGGAATTACTTTAGTTAGAAAATAAACACAGAATAAATTTGAATAATTTTCGCTTTTTAGAGAACCGAAAAATATCTATGTCAATATCTGCTCTTACTCAGAACTCACACGTATTGTCAAGATTCCATTGCTCAGCATAATAGTTGTAGTAATTTAATTATTTTTTAAAATTGCAAATGGACTTAAGTGAACACTGTGAAGTTGATCCTTTTTTTTTTCAGGCAGTTGTCCAGTCTTCCTCAGCTGGTGAGAGTAGATGACTCAAAGGCTTGACAGGATGTGGTGTTAGATACCTGTAGTTGACTGATTTTAATTTGGCCAAGGTTAGTAATGCTTGAAGTCATTGCCATCTGTCCATTGTTCAGTGACCTGTATAAAAGTAGCTGGTATTCTTAGTCCAGTTCTTAGTAGACAGGTGTCCACATCATGAAAACTGGCACCAGTATCAAGCTTGTTGGCTGTCTCAGCAGAGTCTATTTGCTGATGAACAGGCAAGGAACAGAGTAATCTCCTCGTTTTTGGAGGTGTGTTTTTCCCTTTTCAGGGTTAAGACGTGCATGGATCAACATATGTAAAGGCAAAGGTTATTGTGTGCTGCTGTGCTTCATGTATTTCTCTATTGGTAGAAAACATAGCCCATGTGTTTGAATGCCACATTCATTTTTAAATATTCTGGCTTCCTAACGGAAATCTTACATATAGCAGGCGTCCTCCGCTGTTCTTTCTGATAGAATGAAGCAAGAGAACATGCTTCACATTTTGACTATTTTTTCCTTTTTTTTTTTTTTTTTTTCCCCTCGCCTGAGAGATCTCAGCCCTATTCTAACAGCAAGAATTTGGAAAGAGAAACCGAATCTTTCACATGTAGTTATATTTAAAAAAAAATATCTTTAGCAACAGTTTTATTTTTGTTGTGTTTTTTTTTTTTTTAAATGTATCTGTAGGAACTGATAGAATATAATTTCATGTTAGTTTATTTATCCTGAAACTATCTTGTAATAGCAGCAGTAGCTGCACTTAGCATTTAAATCATAGTTTTTATGCTGAAACCTTTGTACAGACTTGTTTGCTAATGTTCCCTATAGGCTGTGTGACTCTTGGTGGCAAAATTTGCAATGTACAGAAAGCCTGTGCAGGATTTGACTGTTTGCATACAGTGGAGATCTCTGCAGTGACAGTTGCCTATGGAGACGCAGGGATAATGGAGCCCAAAGTCTTTTGCTGGGAGCTGTGCTGCAGTTCAACCCATATGTTGGCATAAAATGTATGGGAGAGCTGTCTTATGTTCCTCTTTACAGGGTTAGGGCTTGGCATCGCTTCTTCAGCCCACATGTAATGTCTCTACCTAACACTGAACTATTCTGGCTTTTTGCAGGGGTTGCTTTTAATCCTGCCTGAGCTTCTGTGTATTATCTTGCAAGCAGTGATTCAGACTTAACTGTTCCCACTGCAGTGTGTAGGACTCTCCTATTTCATTGACATAAAAATACACACATGTATGTTATAAATAGTTCCTCAG
>NW_009970716.1:962716-983214 GCF_000747805.2 Chaetura pelagica
CATTCCTGCAGATTTCTGGTGGATAGATGCTTTCTGAACATCCATTGATGGATGAGCCCAAATGGTCATATTTAAAGTTAATTTGCCTTCTTACAAGTTGCTGCATTTTATTGCCAGTAGTAGTGTTAAGGATTCTAATAGGATCTTCTGCTTGCACAGCCTGAGTTGATTAAGTGGTGCAACATGCTAATTTTTGAGGGCTGCTTAAATCACCAGTAAAAGTAGGTTAGGTGACTATAGATCACCTCCTCGTTGACAGGAATTCCCATGATTAATAATAGTTTTTAAAAAAGAAGCATGACTCACTATTTTTACCCCCGCTATTGTTACCAACTTGGAGCTGTGTTTTCTTCTAGAACACGAAAAGTAAGGGATTGGCTTTGGTATCACCATAGATACTCCTGGGTCGGCATTAAGTATTTCTAGCATGGAGATGTGCTAGAAAATGCAAGGTTTGGCCTTAACAGTTGTGAACTGATAAAGTAGGTGGAAGATGTGGAGCATAACAGGGCTGGAATTGGAGAAAAAGCATTAGGGAGATAATCAGCTTCACTGTCCGTTCCTGCTGTCTTCACTCCTACTAAACATTTTATTGTCTGACCAAGGTTCGGATGCAAAGCAAGGATTTGAATGCCAGTCGTACCTGGATAACTGTTACGACAGTTAAAATATTTCTAGATTGTCATTAATCTGCCATTTTCTTGTGGCCTCAAGTGTGATTTTAACATTTGTTTGGCACTGTATTGCCATCCTCTTGGGCAAACAACCAAAAGTAACTTTAATTTCAACCTAATTTTGTGGCTTCGTTGTTGTCTGACAGTTCCCGCTTCTTCTTTCTCATGGGTCCTACTAATAAATAAAGGTTAAAGGGCAGAATAGCAGTTCCAGAAGAGTGAACTCAAGCATTGTTTTAACTGTGCTGGAGGATTTCTAATAGCATTAAATCTTAGGGTTTCTGATTTGATTCGCTTCTTGGTCTTAGCTCTCCCTTTCTTTCTTAGAATCTCCAAAAAAATGAACTTGCAAAAAACCTCTGAGCACTTACTGTCTGTGAGGCTGTAATCACTTAATAAAACTAAACAAATCAATGCCTGAGGAGAAGCAGCCCATGTCTGTGGGAAAAATCTATCCTTTTGCTCATTTTGATATGATTATAAAATTACAGAGTTCTGAGAGCTAAACAAAAGAAGATATCACTGGAGGAAAGCAGTTAAAGTTTGGGGCTTTATATAGTTTCTTAGAACTAACAAATAAAGCAGTTCCTGGAAGGGATTCTGAAATTTGAGTGCAATATTCAGTGTTCTCTTGTTGTCAAGTAACCGAGATTAGTTCCTACATTTTCTTGTTAGAGCTGTGTGGGAAAATGACTTTTTCATTTGTGTAGAACTTTGATTTCAGAAACATTTCAAATTCAGGTGAACTAAATATTTACAGATAAATTACAGTCTTGTGATTATGTGAGGTCAAACACAGTTGGATCTCTTGTATTTCTGTGTACAGGTACGATTGGGCTTTTCTCCCCTAGTTTTTAATGCTGCAGATGAATGTCTTCACTGCCAGAATCTTGACAGCTCTCCTAAGAGCTTTTCCAATCTCTTGGAGCTTTTCTGCTCTCCAGAAATAATTATATTGAGGAAATGTTTTTGGACTACATTGTCAGTAAATGAGTGAGTGGTCTAACCACTTATGGATTTCTCTGACCTAATGAACACTACATTATTTGTAGAAAGGGGAGCAGCTTCTATTTGGCATGTTTAGAAAGCAACCCTTTGCAAAACAAACAGTATGGTATGAAAGTGTGTTATCTGGAACTTTAAAATTTATTCTTAAAGCTTCTTAAAGAAGAACATGCCAAACTATCCCAGCTTTCCAGGGACCACTGGGCTGCTGGCTGTTGGAAGGTGAATTTTCTTTAGAGTTTGGCTTGAAAAAATGTCTTTCTGTGAAATTATTAACTTCCAGCAAACTTGTTTATTTGACATTTAGCTTAAAAATTCTCGTCTTGTTTTTCTCTACATAACTTGAAAACTGTTTAGTGGCATAATTTTACATTGTTTTATTTTGTTCACTGTGTGATACTTGTTTTAGGTGCAAGAACTATAGGTTCCGTGTTCTCCATTTGCCTATTTCTTTTTTTCCTTTTAACATTTGATTCAAAGTGACATCTGTGAACAGTGTTCTTTGAAAGTTGGTTATATTTTTTTTCTTTTGTAGGGGGACATATTCATGTGTTGTTAACAGTTTTAAGTCTTTCCTCCTTTCATTTTGATTGCAAATACTATTATAAAGCTTGAATGAGCAGATTCGAGCCACTTAACCTCTTCAGAAATTTGAGTTGTGGGGATTTAGAAACTGGTTGGGAACTGTTAGAACTTGCATTTTTTTTCCAAACAGGTACTGTTAGAAATAATTAGAATTTATTTTTTTTTTAATAAGCAGTGTGAGTTAAACGTCTGAATTAAACCATTAAATACTTCTTTGATCACATAATCATCATAATAACTGGTAACAATTAGCAGGTTTCTATCCCTTAATGTTGCAAGTGGAATCTACATTCCAGTGAAACTAGTTAGTGCATGTATTCTTTGATTTAAGGGGAGCTGTAGAGTGTACTGTAGAGTGAATGCCGGTCTGAAATTTCAAGGTCTTTTGTCCTGTAGTAAAGGAAATCATATACTAACATGAAACTGCTTTCTCTGATGGTTTCTATGGGGCACTCAGCTGTAAGAGTGCAAGACCTGTGCTCAGTGCACTGGTTTGAACCAGCATCAGTACTGCTTTCAAGACAGGCTTTGTAGTAGCATTTGGACCTAGGCTGAGATCCTCAGAAATTGTTAGATATGCAAAGTTTATTTTGATTTTCAGTATTAAAGCATTGAAGTGCACCTCAGGATATGGATGCTGCTCTTGATCCTGCATTACTAAATTGTCCAGTGCATGGCATGCTAATACCTGCAGTCCAGTTACTACCAGTAGAGATGAAAGTTAGTCCTAAATGCCTTGGGAAATATTAATTTCCTGAACATGGTAGTTCTTGTTAATTAGCATGGTGTTTTCAGTGTGCCTTTTAATTTTTTGACATCTGTTATTTTATCTGTTGAGACAACATCGGTTTTCTGAATGGGGCTTTTTGTGGAAATGCTGCCTTTGATTGACTGATGTGGTAAAGGTAATTGAGCCGTGCTTGTTTTTAGAGACTTACCTGAAATTACCTGTATTTGCATTTTGCTCTTGCTTGTCCACAGAACCCTCAAAGTGATAATTGTTCACATGCCAGGATCATTTATGGGAATTGTTGACCTGCAAAATTCAAATTTTCTTGCTCACTTCCTTTTCATACATTAGGTCCTGTTACTGAAGTCAAAACAGACATATATGTCACCAGTTTTGGACCTGTTTCTGATGTAGAAATGGTATGTATTTCTGGGATAAAAATGCCATTTCCTCATACTGAGAAACCATTAACTGCAGTAAAGAGTGGATCCTTCATCCGTACTGTTTTGTCAATCATGCAAAGTAGACAAGATTAGTAACAGCTTAATTTACAGGTTATAATTAGCTACATCAGGCCTGATTTTGGTCACACTTACACTCTTTTTTGGCTGGCTTAAGGAATTAACTTCACAGGATTTAAGCTAGAGTTTCATGGTGTAGAAGCAGAATCAGGCCTTGCAGGGAGCATCTAAGCCTGTCTACTCTGGGGAAAACATGTAATACCTTTGAAATTGCCTTTCCTTTCTGAAACTTGCGTTATTCTCAGGTGAATAATAATGATATCTTTTCACAAATACTTGTTGACGTTTTCATTTCAGATGAATGTTCTTTGCCCATCTTAGTGCCCCTTTTAGCATTACTTTCAGCGAATATTTGACTCATAAGAGTTTTCTTAAGTGTCTGCAGAAACTGAACATCAAAGTGACGTGCATGAAATACTCAGAGAAGAGAAACATTACATTTGCACGTACTGTTATTTGTGCCTGAATGGCATCTGCATTCATTTGAGGTCAAATTCAGCATAACTCTCATAAACTTCTATAGTTCAGTTGGATACCCTTAAATCATAGCAACAGTTTATCTTTTTGTAAAATATTCAAGAAATCACATGGAAGTAACACAGCCATGTGTGCTGAACTACTTTAAGGGAAAGGCAGTTTCAGGGCAGTAACTTTCAACATACAGTGCTGTTGTGAGCTTTGTGGTGCACCTGATTTGGTTCTGTCATGTGGAAAGGTATGTGACAGCAAGATGTCTAGATTCATGATAGCAGTCTTGTGTTGAAATGCATCTTACTCCTTCAGTGTTTGTCATGTGCAGTGTGATGCTGTTCAGTGTGACAAGGGGCACAAGAACCTGGTCCCAAGGAAATCTAGTAATGTGTGCCTCAGAGCTAAAATGCAGTAAAAGTAAAAGTAGTAAAGGAACTGGCAAAAGGATAATTTTCAGCGGTTGTTTCCCTTTTCATGATTAGATATTAGTTGGGAAAGTAGTCAGGGATCCAGGAACTGGTTTTGGAACAATGTTTAGTTCATATATCAATTAGTGAATGACCCAGTGTAAGCTGAATGTGGCACCATTCCTAAAACTCACTGAAACAGGAAAGTGTCATATAGTCTAAGTACAGTGAAGGATGAGAATGTCTTTTTAGAGCTGTGTTACTTCCATAACAATGTAAAGAAAGCATTGAAATCGTAATATTACAAAATCTGTCACATAGAAGCTAATAATAGAAACTGCTACTTATGAGCTATGATGTCACCAGCAAGAAATGGCACTAGAAAAGAATCTTTTCATAGATTAACTGTAAACCACAGTGGAGAATGCAGCCGTCACTCTAAGATGCATTACACAGAACACATGACTCCTTGCCCATGCAAATAAATACGGCCATACGATTAAATGGTAAAATTATGCAGAAGAATTTGAAATAAAGGAAACATTTTTTGGCCTAACAACAAAATCACAACTGTATGTTAGAAAGGACTCGAAGCTTTCTGTGTTATCTTTTTCAATGTACATGATGCTTTTTTGTGAAATGCTTCAGCTTCCCATGATAAGAAATGCATTCCTTCATCCATTAATTCACATGATTTCTCATTATGTGCCTGTGCCTGTGCCTGCAGTTCTGAGGTTATTGTTTGGTGTTTTCTTTGAGCATTTGAATGGCTTTTCTGAGGAAGTTAATGGATAATTATGTAGTTAAAATCAGATGTGTCTATATGCAAGTCTATATATAATGTATTATCCATGTTTTGTGGGCATGGCAAAGGAAATATTTAGCTTTCCTCAGTTAAAAGCTTACTTTCCATGAGTTGAAATAAACATTTCCTTCATGACTTTAAAGTGTAAGTAATTGTTTATCCTGGTATTTTTGTCATCAGCAGAAAATCCATGGATATATTTTCTTAAAAACTTTGTTGACACTTATTGTCAGAGATTATTTTGTTTCCACTTCTATGCTTGACTACAAATTCAATTGCTTGCTTTCTGCCAGCTAATTAGATTAATTATTCCTTAAGGATTAAATATGTGTAGCAATTAATTTATATGATTAATGTGGGAAATTAAGCTATTAAGAAGTACACAACACCCTTTAATTGGTGGAAATATGTGTAGTGAATTTAGGATTTTCTTTACTACTGGTTTCTTTGCTTCCAAAGGGTTTCTTTCTTTACAGGAAACACTTACACATGCAAGTGTGATCTTTGTTTTTCTGCAATCTAAACAGGAATATACAATGGATGTCTTCTTCCGTCAGACATGGGTAGACAAAAGATTAAAGTATGATGGCCCTATTGAAATTTTAAGACTAAACAACTTGATGGTTTCAAAGGTGTGGACTCCTGACACTTTCTTCAGGAATGGGAAAAAGTCTGTTGCACATAATATGACAGCCCCAAATAAACTCTTTAGAATAATGAGAAATGGCACCATCCTGTACACAATGAGGTATCTAACATGTTTGTTCAGCTACTTAAAATTACTGTATGCAAAAGTTGTACTGCCTAGACAAAATGGCAACCAGAGACTATTTAATTTGTTCCATTATAGGCTTACAATAAGTGCAGAGTGTCCCATGAGATTAGTGGATTTTCCCATGGATGGTCATGCTTGTCCTCTCAAATTTGGGAGTTGTAAGTTGCAATTATGAAATTTCTTGTCACTACAGAATTTAAATAGTAGAAGTAGATTTTGAGCAATTGCTAAAATTTCTTTGTATTAGTCTTGATATGCAATCCTTATGCAGACAAAACTCCTGTTAAGTTCCTTGAGAGTTTTCTTTAAGTCCTCAAAAATTAAACCCAGGCAGAGAATTGAAAAGCAGGCAGTGATTCAGCCATTAAGTTAAACCCCACTATTCTGGCTACAGTTGCTTGAAATACATAGTTTTGCTTTGCTCTTAGGGAGGAATTGGATACTTAGTGATGTGAGAGATTCTCTGGAGAAGACAGAGAGGATGGGATCCATCTCAACTTTCAGCAGCCAGGTAAAAGGCAGTTAGGGAAGCAGGTTATTTGACTTTCTCTACAATTAGTGGAAGGCATATTGACAACCCGAGATAAATGTGCAGGTTATGTGCAGAGGTGTGATCTTTAGGTGTATTTGGCTGTCTCCTGGCTCTCATTCTAGAATGAGAGTCTGCATGACAAGTTGAGACTAGATAAATAATTTTTAGACTGGTGAGATGACTTTTAGTGCAGGTGACCTGCCTATTCTACTTTGGCTAGAACATTTTGGGGCATACTCCAAAATAACCAAGCGAGATAGTTTTATTTACCTGGTTTGAATCCACAGCTGAGACCTCTAAGACTATCTGGCGTTGGTTAGTGAACTGTATTTAGTACCTTGTCACTCTTCTAAGCCTTCTTAGTCACTGACTTCACTGCTTTACACTCCAGTGTAGTCACTGGCTGGACATTAATCTGTTTTCCTTGACTCCTGATCTCTGAAGCTAGAAATGGCTGGAAGCTCCTCATAGTCTTAGCATAAAATTTAGCTTATACAGGTGGCTAGTCAGCCAAAAGGGGGTATTAAAAACATTGCTCTTATAAGGTTTTTCATCCCTCTTACAGTGAGGCTGGAGACCAGATGCTGCCAAAATTGTTTTTTATATCAGCTGTTCGATAGGGGAGCTTCCATAGTGGGGACTTCTCCACAGGCACATTTCTTCAGGCAGAATCACCAGCCAGCAGAAGTTGTGCTTGACACTAACCTGACACTCTCCTCAGTGAAATTTGGCATAAGATGTATCCATTTCAAATGCAAGACTGATTTAATTTGATTTTAACAGGAGTTTGGGCTGTGTATGGATTGAATACTAGCCCTGTCTTTTCTATTAACTGTAAAATGTTTTTTGGGGTGTACTTATTTTTGGGCTATTGTGAATTGTGTACTGACCTCTAGTTTCTGGCAAATATTTTAAACACAAGTTTAAAATATTGTAGTTTTTAGTATAGTCATTCTCTCCTGCAAAATATGTGCATGGTCTTCGAAATGTATCCCCCTTATATATGCTCTTTTTTGTGCATTAATGTATGTTAATGATATTATTTTAGATAGAAGTTTCTAAAATAATTTAAAGACAACCTTTACATGCCCAATAAGGGCTGTTGCGGAAAGATCTTGTTTTAAGACTTAACATTCAAATGCAAAGTGAATTTGTATGTGACACTTGACATATGACCTTAGCTGCTATTTATATTCTTTTGTGAGGATTGCTTTTGAGGGTAACTTAGCATGTAGGGTACATTCTAAAGTTGTCTGAGTCTTGCCATTTGATTTTGGTAGGATTGGATTGGGCTTGTAGTCAGGAATGAAAAGTAGTTTCCTATGTATGAAAACTGATTCTGTGTTGTAGATGCTTATCCAAAGAGTGAAATGATTTATACCTGGACAAAAGGACCTGAGAAGTCAGTGGAAGTTCCTGAGGAGTCTTCCAGTTTAGTTCAGTATGACCTGCTTGGGCATACAGTGTCCACTGAAACCATTAAATCTATTACAGGTAGGAATGTCATCAGTTAAAGTCATCTTGAGGTAAAACTGAACCTGTAACATTGCCTGAGGCTTTTTTCTTTCCTTCCTGTACAGTATTTTACTGAATGTCATAAGGTATGTATTAAGGGCTGAGAGCGTAAATCTGAATTAGGTTTTTGTCCTTCAGATTTACGTTTGCAGATTCATTGCAGTTGATTGCAATGGTCTTTCAGTAAGCTAGAATGAGATCATTACTCTGAGGGACAAAATGAGCATTTAATCACTGCTTAAAATGCAGTTTGAAGAGTCAAGAGGATGCCTGGGTGAGGAAGTAATTTCTCAGCACTGTATCCACATTATGTGCAAAAGACTTCCTTTGTTTGGCAGTGCAAACAGCTCAGGGTAGAAGTACAGCATACAGAATGGGTTATTAAAGCCATAAAAACCCTCTAGTCAGATAAGGAGAGGCACAAATGCGTTAGTCACAATAGCTACTTCTGCTGATTTGTGCTGTAAGAAATATGGCAAATGGCAACTACACGCATCTGAAATGAGTGAAGTATCAGTGATGAGCAGTGTGATGATAAACAAGCATATTCCCAAAATATTTTTAACATTTGGAGTAATTTTCTGAGCATCAGCAAGTTTGGGTGAAATGGTCAAAATGAAACAGATAAAGTAAATATATTTGATGTATTGATCTGTGAATATTTTTCTCAGAGAGAAAACAGCCTTTGGCAGTACACTAGAAATACATTTCTCAACATGTTGGTTATCATGAGTTAGCAACAGAATTTCCTTACTATCCCCAAAATGCTTATTCTGTAGTGATTTTTTTAGTCAGCTTATTCAGTTTATGGCAAAGCTCGAATCATGTTGTTTTTGTTTAATATGAATGATACAATGTTAGATTAGCTTACAATATTTTTAATTCTTGTCAGTGTTTCATTATCACGATGGTGCTGATGTAAACCTAGTAAAAAGCTGAGATACTTCCATGTAAATGAATGTGCATTGTTGTTTTATTTGGCAGGTAGGTACCACAATGTTCTACTTGCTATGGTAGGTAGATAGCTTTTACCTTGGAATCCTCTCCTTCAATACATGCCAGAAGAATTTTTAAAGTCATGTGTATGCTGCAAAAAGTGATCCAGTAGTAGCTGTACATTTATAGTACTTTTGATAGCAGCTTCTGAATGGCACTGTTAAAATTCTACTACTACCAGAATTTTTGTTTAAAACTTTGTTTCATTCTTGTCTCTAAGGAACATGTCTTTTTATGCACATTAAGTGGTATGAATAGCATCGACAATCCTAGTTGATAGTCTGAAAGAGTTTTTCTGCAACACGAAGATTTTATGCACAACCAGAAATGTTGTTGTTGTTTTTTTTTTTTTTCAGGTGAATATATTGTTATGACAGTTTACTTCCACCTCAGACGGAAAATGGGTTATTTTATGATTCAGACCTATATCCCATGCATTATGACTGTGATCCTTTCTCAAGTTTCGTTTTGGATAAATAAGGAGTCTGTTCCAGCTAGAACTGTGTTTGGTAATTATTTCTTTTTTACTGTTTCTCCTAGTTCCTCTTTTATTGACTAGCATGAGAATAGGCCATCTTAGCACATGGGGTATACTGCCTCTATGCTAGTGCAGGAACAAGGGAATAATGTAAATCTGTGGAATTTTTACTGTCTGTGTTATGAAGAATGTGCTATGTGAATCCTTGCAATCTCAAGAAAAGCTTGCAATATTTAACCAGAAGGGTGGCATAGTTGCCTGTGGCACATGGGTGTACATTTGTGGGTATTCTACCCGCTTGAGGGAGCAAATTGGGAAGACCTGGCCCTGAGCAATACAGTCAAGTCCCCTCCAGTGAACAGTAGTGAAATTACTTGAACTCACACCTTCTGAAATTCTTTTAAAATAATTTAGGAATGTGTGAGATGTACAGGTATCTTCTTATAAGATATCTGTGATGTCTGTGGAACTCGCAAAGAGTAACGCTAAGATCCTGTTTCCGTAATTTCGTGTTTAATGCTCTTCTCTCCGTTCTGCTATTGCCATTATGAAAATGAATTTAAAAAGCAAAATGATGGTCAGATACTGAAATTATCCTCATCGAATACAGCTTGAAAGATACTGCTATGAAAATGAAAACAAAAAAAACACCTATGGAAGACAAAGCATGAGAAATTAAATGGAAATATGATTCCTAACAAGTATGATAAAAACATTTTAAAAACCCCAGTCTTTATAGAGCAATGTCTTGACTTCATAATGTGTAAAGCAGAACTAATCAGGAAGAGAATGTTCTAGAAAATGCCGTTCTGTAGATAGATAGATAGAGGTAAGAGTAGTAGGAATTCATGTTTCTATGTGACTGCCCATTCAGTCATATAAGTAGAGTTTAGGATACTGTTCAGTATCACAAATTAAACAAGTTTAATGATATGTTGTAGGAAAACTAACCTGTAATCATAATAAGAACCCCAGTAGCTATCAACTCAAGCAGTACAATAGGCAGGCTAGTATATCACTTCATGTGCCTTTGCAATGATGTTTAATAATGGTACTTTTTTTGAAGGGGGTTTTGCCATGAACTGAAAAGGTGGAATCTGTATCTACAGGCAAAATGTGATAATTGCAAATGTACAAATTAGAGAGCAACAGGTGTAATTATGTGTAATTCTACCCAAAGATGAGAGTGAAAACAAGTAATAGCAAAGTTTAGACATGCACTAAGTTACAGGTAAGTCTCTAAAACACCTTTGAAAACAAGTGGCTTAAAGTATGGGTAGAAAGTCTTTTTAGTTTTCTGACAAATGTCAAAAGGGGTCCTTTTTTCTAAAGGTTTTCCTAACAGACAATAGAAAAGTTACAGGCAGGAGACAGAAATGAAACCAGAATACCTGCTTTGGTAACACCTTTCTAGAGGAACTGTCAGAAGAGGCTAACCAAAAGATCTTTCCATTGGACACTGCATGATTAGGAACACTTGGCAAAGGTAACAGAATGGATACGCAAGGTACTAAAGCACATCAGGTTGTGATTTCTGCAGTTAGTTTCAGAGACTTGAATCTGATGATTGTGGGAGTTTGGTGTGTCTTAGAGGAAAGAGAGCAGTAATTTTCTAACAGGTTTATAAAATTAATTTCTATATTTAAATACTTTGAAGATATTTGTATACAGTTACGTACCTTTCTAATCAGATGGTTGCAAGTATTTAGCTCTGGGTAGTTATGGTTCATGCACAATGTCCTCACAAGGACAATTCCGACAAACTGTTAGCTTGAAGTGGACAAAGGCAGAATCAGGAATGATAGGGCTTAGCAGGGATGGGTCTCTTCCAGGAAAAAAATAACTTCCCATAATTTTTTTTTCCTCAGACTTACACGTTTTCAGTGGTGTATTTTCTCAACATCTTCCCACTGCAGAAGGTTTTGTGAGCTTGCATGTGTGTTTTTATCCTGCTGAGTTCGCTCTGAGATATTCTTTGTGCTTTCATGAACTGCTATTAGTCTTTTTTCATTTTTCTTTAATAGGAACTTTTTTTCATTGTGTCCTCTTCTCTGATGGCAGTGTCTAGATGAAGCTTTTTTGTATTAAATTGCCAGATAGGGGAGCACAATTTAGGGAATAAGGGATGTGAGGATCCTGTTGGAAAACAGACTTTTAAATTACTTTGGATTCTTCTCAGCGTATGCATTTCATCTTGAATCCCATCAGACATCTCCATTTGTAGGCAGTCTTCCTTTAGGTTATCATGGTAGGACTTAAATAGTGCGTACTATATACTCAGTATATTTGCATGATATAGGATATTTTGGATGAAAAAAAACAAAACTAAACCCGTGCCTTGTTTTTATACAGCATGTATTTGCATTTGAAGTAGTACGATGAAGTGGTCATATTTTGAGTTCAGTGTTCATGCTTGTACACTTTAATTAAGAAGTTGTTCTTTCAGAAGATGAGATTCTTATTAAATTTCATTTGTTGACTAGTAGCAGAAGGGTTTACAAGACAAGGTGTTGGTTTGATAATTAACAGAATTGTTAACATAATATTCTAGTTCTCCTAAGCACCAAAATAATTTGCTATGACTTAACAGAACCTGGATTATGAGTGAGATCAGAGTAATAAATGACATTCTGAACCCATTACAGGAAAAATAATATTTTTGTTAGAGTCTAAGGAGTACTCCCCCATTAAAAAACCTATGTTAAAATGTTTAGAGAATAACTTGTAAGAAATGCTGTTGAACTTGACATGAAAAAATTATTAAATGGAGGCTTCCATGTTTTCTTCATGTGGACTGTAGGTGATCTATCTGTTGCTGTCGTAGCTTCCCATGACTCCTTTAAAAACTGGTTAACTGTTTTGTGCTCATCAATATGTAATGGTTACTATTACTTAAATCTAATGCACTATTCACAAGCAGCAGAGAAAGACTCCTATATGATTTAAAAGTCTTTGAAACTGCTTGCCTAATCTCATTCTGATTTACTCAGATTCAGTTGTGCTTTTGCTTTGTTTCTTTGAAGGAATAACCACAGTGTTGACAATGACGACACTGAGCATCAGTGCAAGACATTCACTGCCAAAAGTATCCTATGCTACTGCCATGGACTGGTTCATAGCGGTCTGCTTTGCCTTTGTGTTCTCTGCTCTCATTGAGTTTGCTGCTGTCAACTATTTTACTAATATTCAAATGGAAAAAGCCAAAAGGAAGACAGTAAAATCCCTCCTTGAATTTCCAGTTGCTCCAGTACAAAGAGAAAGAAGTACAGAAGAGACAGTCACGGTATGTATTCAGCTTATACACATATTTTCCATGGTTGTGGTAGTGTTCTCAGTAAAAACAGGCCTCTTAACTTCCTCCCAGGTTCCCTCTGACCTAACGCAGTGTAAGTCAGCATAAAGGAAGACTAATGCTACACCATATTCAATGATAAAACCTGTAAAACACTGTTAAATTAATCCTTGCATTATGACGTTAACTTGGGGGAGAGGAGGAGATTGTGTCCCTTTAGCTGCATTATGAGGAAATAATTTAGCTTAATTTAGAAAATTAACTTTCTCTGTGCATATTGATTCCGATTGGACTGATTATACAGATCTTGGCATTACAGATTATAAGGAGGGAATGTTTTTTTCATGTGGCTAATGTCTTTAATGAATCAAAATATACCATTGTATGTTGAAGCATTTTCATAGACATTGCAGTTCTCTTTTCATCGCATGTATCACCTGTCTGTAGTTTTATTTCTTCTTTTGTTACAATTTCAGAAATATTTGAAGAATGCTGGATGAAACCTTTATGTCCACCATAGATTTAATTTTGCGTAATTTATCTGTCTTTGTACAGGAGCTCACCTCAACTCCTGAACAGGTTTTGGAGTTCTGCTTAATAAAACACTTTCCAGCTTTCATAGTGCTTCAGATTAAGCATGACTTGGGTGGTAGCTGTCTTAGTTAATAAAGACTCAGTCTCATTTCCTTTTGAGCTCACCAGTGATTCTTCTTTTTTCCCTTTTCCCATTCCCATATGGTTAATACTCTTGCATTGCTTCTCCTATTCATGAGACACCAGGCTGACAAAGCCCATTACAGCACTTGGTCCAGCCATGTGGTAGGTCAGTAATTCCCAGCCATGGCTGACTCTCTTGGCAACGGCACTTGAGAAGTAAGACACTGACAGCAGCATTGTAATTTACTCTTTCTGTCAGGCTGACTTCCTAATTTCCCTTGGCTGAGCTGTGATTTAAGAACCACTGATTTAGACTAACTCTGGTAATTCTGTCTTCTGTCTCTTTTCACGTCTTGTTTGTCTCCTCATCTATTCATCTGCTCTTTTTTTGCCTCCCGAGCCTTTCCATCTGATACTGCTACTCAGCTGCTGTCCACCCACTTCCATTTTTCTTCCTCCTCTTTGCTCTCCTACTATAGGTTATTACTGTTTTCAGTCTCCTGGCTGTGTTGTTTAGTTATCTCCCATTTGTGCTTAAAAGGATGGATGCGCTCCTGAAGTGTTTGTTACACATGTCACTCCATTGGCCAATAGCAAGAGACAGGAGCAATGAAAAGTCTGTTTATAGTAGTGTGTAGGTTGCTTTGTGCCTTAGAGGTATTGGTGGTATTAGTTTGTGCTGAGCTTCTCGATTGTACAACATGCATTTTAGTATAGTATTTTGGGCACTCCTGAGGTGCGTTAGTAAATACTGCTTTTGGTGATAGTCAGCTTTTGCATGGGTCCATAGAAAAATAAATTACATAAGAACATTTTCATCCTAGGTTTATTTCTAAGATTTGATTAAAACAAAAGGAAAAATAATAGTTTTCTCAGGTAGCAAGAACAGAGGGTTAATACAACTGTTTTGATTCATGGTCAGAATTGCTGTAAGTCAGCTTTGCATCATGCTTAGCCACGTACACACATGTTTTTGAGAAACCTCTTTTTTTTTTTTTTGTCTTTTTTTTAAACAGCAGAACACACACAGCTTCACTGAACTCAAAAGCCAGATAAAACAAGATGTGAACAGTTTTATTCCACTGCTAAATTAATACTTCTGTGATAAATGTGATAATGTGCTTACAGGTTTGAGGATCTTGTAAGCACTCAAGGGAGCAATCATTTTTTTGAAAACCCTTTTTTTTTTTTTTGTCTTTTTTTTAAACAGCAGAACACACACAGCTTCACTGAACTCAAAAGCCAGATAAAACAAGATGTGAACAGTTTTATTCCACTGCTAAATTAATACTTCTGTGATAAATGTGATAATGTGCTTACAGGTTTGAGGATCTTGTAAGCACTCAAGGGAGCAATCTACTTATTTTTGAAGGGTTACATGTTAATGTTACGAGTATGTAAGTGAGTGATAATGTTGACTGTACCTTGACCTGTTTTTTTTTTTAATGGCTTTTTCTCCAGTTCTGCCTATTAAGACTCTTTGATATTCCAGCACAGGTGTACAAGGTTGAGCCCACAGATGCCATTATAAAAGCTTTGTTGTCACGTAGTCTTTTCCATGACTAGAGAATGACTTGTGTCCTGGTCTCCCACTGTACAGTACTGGGGCTAATCTGGCTGTCCTAATTTATAGTGATACAGCTGTTAGACTGTGCTTTCCAAGCTGACATGCAATATAGTCCTTCTTCTTAAAATGTCTAGTTTTGCTTAGAAAAGGCTAATCTAGAGTTTTATTATGCCTTATTATGACTTTGACTTTTTTCTGCACGTACTCTGTCTAATCAGTGCTGATCTACCAGAGATAACAGAATTTAAGCATCTCTGTGAGTAATACTATACTTTTAAATGAGGATTTTGTTTTATAAGATGTTGGTTCTGCATTATTCACTGGATAGTTATGTACATATGTTATGTACAGATTAATACTAGAAATTAGGCATTTAATAGCAAAGTTTGGTAAAATAAAGATAAATTGCACGTAGTTGGAAGTTTCTTTTTGACATGCATGTGTCTGACCGATTTCTGACAGTAGAATTAAAATGATTTTTCTATATTGAATCAGTTGATATATTACTCACACTAATCAGAATTCTTGGTGGTGGGTTGTTTTTTTCTTTTCAGTCAAAAACACTTTTCTGGTTGTCTTGGATCAAAGGCAACTCACATCATTAAGATCACATGCTTTTGGATGTGTTGATTCATGTTATGTATTTCTTTGGCACAGCCAATACATCTTTACTGTAGCAAATATGGACTATATGCTTTTCTAAGTTATTTTCTTGTGTAATTATATACTTTTTTGAAGCTACACGATGGGTGTGACTGATCAATGTATTGATTGCAGTAAGTGTTAAATGAATTTTGGAGACTAGCTAAGTAAATTGAACTGTGTTAATTCAAAAAACCAGTCCTGGTGTCAAGCTAATTTCCTGGGCTGGGGGTGGCAGGAGTAAGCCTACAGTGCCTGCAGCTGCACGGTGTGCTCCTCTGTAACTTCATTTTGTTTTAGTTGGTATTTATTCAACCTCTGCCCCCTCCCTGCCTCATTTCAACTATTTCTTCTTGTTGCCTGTAACTTTCTGATACAAACAATGTATTTCCATAAAGAGGAGTGCACTTCTGCAGCAGATAGTACATGAGTAGGACCCCAGCTTGTTTGGCATGTGCCTTGAGTTCACAAAGGGCTTGGGAAGCCTCACTCATCCCTTCTGTCAGGCACAGTGGGATAGTACTGGAGTCTAAGGCAAGACAGTTGACTTACATCATGGTCTCCTGTGATATACTTTGTCTTGGGAGCAAGTTCAAATACTTTCAGGTTAGAACGAATGAAAGTGTCCTTAAACGTTCTGAACTCCTTTCTTCAGTAAAAGCAGAAGTGTTGTTACAAGCCAGGATGTGATGGAAATGAATGATTTATAGTTTGTTTTTGGGCTCCTGGTCTATTTTTATGCTTCTGAACTATTTCCTTTTCACTGTATTCCTACGAAGTTTATTTTTAAAGATCTACCCAATTTTGAAGATTCTCCTGAAAAACAGTCTTTAGCATGAGCTTCAATATCGGCTGTTTGTTAAAAGAATGTGAAACTTGAAAAAACAGGTCAAGCTCAAACAAAGCTTTTTAATGAAATAATTTGTTCTAACTCAGTTGCAAATAGATGGTAACTCCTGACGCCAGTTCTGGGCTCCCCAGTTCAAGAGGGACAGGGATCTACTTGAGAGAGGCTAGGAGGATGATTAAGGGACTGGAACACCTGTCTTACGAGGAAAGGCTGAGAGACCTGGGGCTTTTCAGTCTAGAAGGGAGAAGACTGAGAGGGGATCTAATTAATGTATGTAAGTATATGAGGGCTGTGCATCTTTTTACTTGTGCCCTGCACTGAAGTGCTGTATTAAAAAATTTGGTCTTTTTCCAAGATAATGGTGTTGCTCTACCTTTAACATGGTTGAGTTGTGGGACAAATTTACACTGGAAGTAGAAACTTTTGTCTACTGCAAATTGGTAGAGTAATTACTGAATGTATGTGGTGTAGTATTAGGTTTGGGGCTGGATTCTGACCCAACTTAACTGTGATGTATACTCCATTTAATTCCAGAATTCAGTTATAATGAAGGTAAAAAATGGCTGGTTGTTGCTAAAATGAACAGAACTGTTGGAATTTGAAGTTGGGGAATGTTTTTTTTCTTATATAGTGGAAAAGGTTTTTTTGTTTGGTTGTTTGTTGTGTGTTTTGTTTTGGGTTTTGTTTGGGTTTTTTTGTTGTTGTTTTGTTTTTTTGTGGGGTTGTTTTTTTCTTTTTGTATATGCAGGGAAGAGCAGGAGTTTACTTTCAGCACCAATGCCATCTCCTGCAACCTTTACTAGGGTAATTGCTCACTCTTCAATTTTCCATAAGTGTTATCATGAACTAGCAGAGTAGTAGGCAAGTGAATATGAGGGATGTGTTTGGCTGTTATTAATCTGATTCTCAAATACCTGACAGTGTTCACTGCAGTTACTGGAAAACTTACTTTAAATGGCATTAGGATAAGGCTTTTCTTTTGGAAATGAAAGCATAGCTCAGTAATGCCAATCTTTCTAGAAGATGCTATACCCCATCGTTTTTAATTTTTAAAATACACTTAAGTGGCTTTCTCTGTCATTGTGCTGATCTACTGAAAAGAGATACTCCTTGTGTTTTCCTTATTTGAATAATCAATACAACCCTATTTAGCATGAAAGTAATGTACATTACTAATGTCAGTTGCAGGCATTAAGCATGGACTTGTTTTTGTTGTTTGTTTTTTTTTCTTTTGTTTTTTTTGTTTTGTTTTTTTTGGCAAGCAACTATGAAGTACTCAAAAATATGAGATAGCATTTCAGAAACAGCAATTCAGAATAAACCTGTATGGTGTCAGGGGCAATTTTTTTTCAGATTGTTTAGCATCCCTTATAATGCAAATTGTCAGGGAGTTTATAGTTTTCCTTATGATGATTAGTATGAAATTATGCCTTTGAAAACAAGGCTTTTCATATTTCTTGCTTAAACCTTTTTCTGTATTTATATTTAAATTTCAGTTTTGTTTCCCCTCTGCAAAGAGTTCTTGATACTGGTGAGCCCAATGACACCAAATTGCAATTAAGTTTCACAGCTGTGTGTGAGATTTCTAGCTGAGTCAGTTTTTTAAACTGGGAAAATTGGAGTCAGAAGAAATAAACGTTGAGAGACTTGGGAAAATTTATAAGGCAATGAGTGTTCAAGGCATTTTCAGCAAACCATTGAAGCACATTTAACTACAGCTTTAAGGTCACGAAAATGGAAAGTTAAAGAAAACAGTATCTTTTCTCCCTTATCAGCTGTTCTTCATATCATAACGTATTATACAGAACACCTCCACAGTTGGTTAGTGCATAGCCTAGCCTAAGATTTATTTCTCTCCCTGCAGTTACATTTTCACTTCATTCTTTTGTGTTATCATGTAAATAAAATTGTCAAGAATTGTGAACACTGGTGCTTAAGAACCATATACATGCAAACTTATGTGCACATACATATATGTGTATGCATATATATGGCTTTTAAGCACTATATAGGTGGATGGGTTTATTTGGCGTAAGTTTGGCATCCATTTTTGGAAAAAAGGCTCTTCTAACTTATATCTCTTTGATAACCTGAAATTCTCTTTTGTTCCACATCTTGCACTTCTAGACATGTGTACTGGTGGAATGGAGTGCTCTTCTTACCTCTCATCCCCTCCCTTCATATGATTCAGGTCACAAAGTAGGCAGCATGCATGGTGGACTGGCTCTTGTAGCTTACCTCCCCTCACTTGTTCCTCCCAAAATAATCCACTTTGCTCTTTGCACCTGTAAAGCTATGGACTAGAATTCATTGAATTTTGTGGCAGGTGGAGCTTTTACTTGGTCATATTCCAGGTCTCTGTAAGGCAAAACAAAATCTCTAGTACTATTCCAGTAAATTTTTTATTGACTGGCTCTACAGCATAATAGTAAAATACGGGAGATTTCTTCTCCAAGTTGTGCATTTGCTAGCAGCATGGCAATATGGTGACTCAGTGGGATTTGGGACAAGCAGCATTATTTACACTGATGACAAGATGCTACTTCCCTGGTAAATGTCAAATGGTATGAATTTGGCAGGCTATGTAATGTCCTCCCAGAGGAACAGACTGTTTTCTTAGGAAGGAATGGTAAGGATAAAACCCACTATGGTAGAGTTTAATAGGAAAATACTACTAAATTGCTACACAAACAGTTTTCATATTGCAGCTAAACAGTAAGTAATGCCAGACTTCTGGTTGCTTTAAGCCTTCCAGATTTTGCATGGGCTTTTTTTTGGATTGAGATCTCCCAGTCTGAGAAACCTATGCTTTCATGTAGCAAATCACTGACCTTCATATATATATATATATATATATATATATTTTGCTGCGTCTCATTGAAGGTTTAATTGTGCTGTCATGTAAGGCTCTGATCTTAGTCTTGCAAAGTTAACAATGAGACATAAAGATGTTTATTTACTGTTCACTTGTCATTTCATTACAGCAACACCTCTTTGTTACGATTGATTATTCCAGTAAGCAATTAAAATTCTTCCCTGCAGTTTTAAAACTGCTTTGATTGTAGTATCCTTTTCAGACTGTGGTTTGTCTTGGGTTTTTTTTGGTTGTTTTGTTTTGTTGTGGGTTTTCTTCTTTGGTTGGTTTTTGTAACTGTTTTTTGGGTTTGGGTGCTTTTTTATTTTTTATTTTTTTTAACCTAGGGAGATTAAGCATCCAAAATGTTGATTAGGCAACTAAAAGGCTTAATTACTAGATTTCCCTGGGTGGACATGTACAGAACTGACTTGCTGTTTCCGAAGTGTTTGCCATTCATCTTTGGTGGAAAAGTACCTACTCCGTTTGATCAAATGGCCAGCATGCCTATTAGATACAGCCTCCCACAAACCTCACGTGGGACTCTGTGCAGGCTTGAGTCCTGCCCCTTCTGTCTCGGTGAACTGTATTAGTAACGGTCAGGCAGTCTGCAGGATGTTAAGTTCCTATTGAAGCTGCTCATGTTAAATAATGAATATGGGGCCAGGGAGAAGGAGAGGAATTGATTCTCGAGCCAGCTTGTCTGGGCATGCACTGCAACAGGACAGTGGGATTGAAGTGTGCAGAATACAACATCTGTGACAAGGAATGAGGACCACTTGTTATAGAATATCCAGTAGCCTGGTGAGGAAGCACCTGAGATGTGGGAAGCCTGTGTTGATACCACTGAGACAGTCAGGGCAGATCTGAGAAGAGGTCTCCAATCACCAAACCTACATTCCCATCCTGGTTGCTGGATTACTACAGAGGAGGACAGAGTCTTTTTGTGAGTGTCTTCTTACAATGTGATTTAGCTATCTAGCTTCAGGAAAGAGCTCAGAGCTGAAAGTGCTGGCTATGGTTGGATGGCTGCTTCTGCAAAGGCATGTAATTTAGGCTGTGATCCTACCCAGGACATTTCTTTCCAGCTTTGGCAGCTGCTTGCTGGATGTTGGAGCATTGGCTCTTTCCCACTAGGACTG
>NW_009970716.1:983313-1030720 GCF_000747805.2 Chaetura pelagica
CTTTCCCTCTAGGACTGGTACCAGATAGTGGTGGTGTGACTTGTAAATTCTGCTGTGAATTTATCCCTGACAAAGTAGAAGCTACTGCTTTAAATGTTGTACTGCCTCGGTCCCAAAGAGATACCACTTCTGCTAAGGATGTCGAAAATGCATTGGCCTGCAGCAGTGAACTCTCTGTTTCAGTAAACAAATGGTGCATAAGCAGCCCTGGGAACTTGCACAGTGTTGCTGTGAAGTTCTCTTGTAGGATGGGGCTGACACAGGTCTTCAGAAGTGTCTATATATTGAACCCCAGAACCGCTGAATTATTTTCCAAGGAGTGCTGAGGCAGATTAGAAGAATAGCTCTGAATTATATTGCAAATGCATGGCTCTAGTTTTTATTTGTAGTACTCCTAGTTCCCTGTTAGCTCAGGCAACAGGAACTGATGACTTTGGATTTAGATCCCAACAGAATATATCAATCATACAAACTACCAAGGAATTTAAAATTGCAGAGACTGAGTTGAAGCTGCTGTGTAGAGCACTAACAGGCTATAGGAAGATGCTCTTGAGTATGAAAGAGCAACTCTGTACAGTGATGTATCAACATTAAGAATTTATCACAGTTTGCAGAGTTACATCCCTAAGAGCAGTTCTAAGGGTAAAGTTGCCTGATGCCTTGGTAATCACTTTTATATTCTTCCCACGACTTGGCATGTGACTTTTAAATAATGTTCTTGTTTGTATTACAGATTCTAGGTTGGCCTTACACAAAACACATACTGTGGTGGTTACCATATCTCTTTGTTCTGTAACAACAAGATGCTAAGTTTGTCAGTTCAGTATTGTGTATTGCTGTGCTGATGGTCCGCTTCCCATGAATCTCAGCTCAGCTGCTGCATGCTACTTAAGTTAATGCTAAATTTGCAATCTTGACTTAATTGAAGTGCAAAATTGGCTTACTTGGCAAAAACTGGTAATACAAACAAAATAATCCAGTACTTTATTTTTTTTAGCTCAAGCCAAGGCTTATGTAGGCTTGGAGAAAGTTTCAGAATTTCCACATTATGTGAGCAGATTTTTGTAGTGTGCAAAAATGGTTAAATATTGAAGAGTTTAGTTTGACTCAAATTTGTGTATCACTTTAGTGTAGTAGTAAACAGCAGTATAAAGCTGAGCTGAAATAGAAAGGCAGGTGGTGTGCAAATTGATTTTTTGTCGTTGTGGGTTTTTTTCTATGCATTTTGTCATAGAAGGTGACCACCAAACTTGCTCTGCAAATGTGCCACAATATTTAACAGTAAATTGTATAGATTTATCCTGAAGTGTGCCAACTGCATCTTTCATTGATTAACGAATCAATCGTGGTTAATTGCATGTGAATCCACTTGTCAAAGGGAGGATATAGCATTAGTTATCACATTTTACACATGCCTGCAAGGAGATGGTTTAGTTATCCTATCTTCATGTCAAATAAAATGGACTTTCTGCTCTGGGACTAGCAAAAGGGCATCTTACATCATGACTTTTTACATAGGAATACATTCTTTGTGAGTTCTTTTAAAGATAAAAACCATGCAAAATGGCATGTAATGCTTAAAATTAAAGTAAGATCTCTATGCTTTTAAATAAAGTAAATATTTCAAAATCTTTTTGCATACTGCATGCTGTTTATTGATCATGTTAAAACAGTTTCCACCTTAATTCTCAAAACTACAGAGAACACAGTTATCCTCTGCAGAATAGAGGATTTAGATTATTTTATTCCATATCTGGGGCCTTTTTAATGGGTTTAGTACCAAATTTGGTGAAAGTCTACCATCACCTCATATAAAGTAGAATCATAGAATCATTTAAGTTGGGAAAGACCCTCTGACCTAACACTACTAAATTGTAATCTGCCTATTACTATTATTCAGGGTGGGCTGAACAACTAGAGCCAGTGATGGGAATTACCACTGTCTTCTGTGTCATGCTTTTTTTGCAGTGATATCTCAGAAAACATAATCTTTGCAGATATCTGACATTCTCTGCTCTGAGCTGTAAATCATCTGACTGCACCTCTTGGTTGCAAACTGCAGTGAGTTTTTTTCTTGTTTCTTTAGTTTTAGTGCACAAACTACTTTGCCTAAAGAGGTCAGATGCTGTAGCACATAATCCACAGACTTAGTGGGATTTCAGTCGTATGTACCCATCAGATGCCTGCTGAGACCCAGGTCTCTAAGGTAGTGATGCTGAAACCTCAAATCCAGAATGCTGAATCCAAGCCAGATGGAGCACCATGGGAGAAGGCTTGAGATGTGTAAGCTTGGCCTTCAGAAACTATTGTTTACAACCAACCTGCCCCAGGTGCTTTCAATAAATGGGGAGGCAGAGAGGTATCCCATGCTTAATTTGAACACTTCTTGAGGAGATTTGAGATGTGGACAGATTCAGTTATTTCCCTGTCTGACAGAATTTGAACCTACAGTCTATCCTGTGCCTCCCTTCTACTCCAGAGTAAAGTGTGCTAATGCACAGGGTGGAGCTCTCTAAATCTCTTCTACTGAGTTCCCTTCCCTTCCCAATATTCACCTGTGCAGAAAGAACAAGTCATTATCAGTCTCTTCTGAAAAAGAGTGAAGTCTGCATTTCCCTGTGTTTGGTCAGTTCCTTGGCTATGTTAGTGCAGTCACCTCTCTACTTCTGGTATGCTGTACCTTTTAGTGTCCCTCAATTAAAGTCTCAGTGATAAGTGTCCCAAGTCACATACAGGCTGAAACTTGGCTTTCCTTGTTTCCCATCTTTTCTTTTAAAAATCAAATAGGAGACTGGTTCTGTAGATTCTTAGTATTAACATATCTCAGCCAACCACAGAGCTTTATCCAATGAAGATGTCTTGCAATTACAATTAGAACAAAATATATACTCTTAGATAATTATTGGATCCCTTTAGGAATATGTCTATGCATGGACAGGAATTGTTCTGTCAGGTTGACCTGGATTTTGAGACTCTCATCCGTAGTGTTTCTGCCAGTTAACATTCAGGTGTTTAACTATCCTGACAGGATCAATGGAAGGAAGATTCTCCTCTTGGAGGAGGATACAGCAAAGCACTTACAGCTGTAGTTTGATGGTGGTTGTAAAGTATGGAGTTGTTTGGACCAAATTAGAATGATTGGCTGTTTCAAAGGAAGGATGAGGTGTCATTTATGCAAGCAGCACGTTGTTGTGTTTCTAGAAAGACAGTCTTTATCAAACTAATTAAGGCTGACGTTGCATGCTGTAATACAGTGCAGTTAGTGGTAGCTTCCAGACTCCCATTTTGCATTCCTGAGCTATGCCATTTTAAATGTCTCCCAGAAATCTCACTGAAATGTATCCAGAAGGTCAGATCCTTTCTGAATCTAGAGTGAGAATTTTAAAAAATGTCGACTCAGTATTTTCTGTGAAGCCCCATCTGGACTAGCACAGCAACTCTCTGTTGGCTCAGGATGATCGAGTGGTTTCCTGACTTGCCCTTGGAATGGAATGTTTACTTGGATAATCCCTTAATTTCTTGGATTGCGTTTTAATTTGGCTTCAGTTTGATTTTCATGTTTTATTTCTTGTATTTGTGCTACAGGTAGGCAGTAGGTTTGTGTTTCTTACTGTTGTTTAAAAAGACTAAGTGAAATAATTTTTGGAGACAGGAAGTGCTTTACATGTGAGTATCGCTTTGTTGATCATACTGTCATTATCACAATATCCTTTTACTAGGAGTATGCTGATCTTTGCAACCCGTGTCCCAGCCTGTGGGCTTTTGTTCCCCAGGGACTGCTTGAGAGCTTTATGATGGGAGAGTCTGACTTGAGCAAAGCCAGGTTGTCCAGAGATCTGCGTGTAGAATGTGAACTCACGTCCTCTGGATGCCTGTAGTGCTGGCTTCTCCATAGCACAGAGCTGTTGTTTTGGACAGTGAATATCAATGACTTACATCTGCTTAGCTTTGGAGGCCTTCAAGTTACATGCAGTACTCCATCAGGTGTTGTCAAGTCTCTAGTAAATGCACTCCTGTCTTGAGTGTATTTTATAATTTCAATTTATCAGTCTTAAAAGCAGCTTTACTGTTCCACTGACAACCCCAGTGTGAAAGTGTCCCAATTATACACCTGTGTGTCTCTCTGTCCTTCCCAAAGAGTGACTCAGGCTTTTCTTTCAAACAGTACAACTAGTGTTTTTTTTCAGGAAATACCATTTTCCTCTGGTGCTTATTCCAGTCCTCTGCTTCTTCGGATTGCAGGTGCAGAAAAATAAATAAAAGGGATTGGCACTTTTCTATGCAAGAAGGAAAACTGTGAAATCTAGAAGGGATTATTGGATATATCAACCGTGAGCTGGCAAATACAGCAGCCATGAACTGGCGTGTATCTCTGGCAGCTACAGATAAATTCAGGCCAACAGTATTGCCAGTGACTGATTGCTGCTGCAATTTACAGGATTTAGGACCAGCAATCTGTCCGTGGTGGGAGTGCTGAAGATGTCAAGTGATCTGATTGGTTTGTCTTTCAATTGCTTTTTCAGGTATTTTTTTTTTTGAGGAAGGCAGAGCCTGAGTCCTACTTCCAGAAGTCAGTCAGATATTGAACTCTGCTGGATTTCTCATCTCTATTTCCTTATTTGTGTTTCAGTTTCTCATCTGCCCTAATAAGTACCATTTGATGAAAGTATATCTTTCAGAGTGACATCCAGATTTGCCTGAATATATCAAGTGATGGAGAATTCACCACTTTTCTTAGTTAATTAATGGAAAGGAGTAGCTGATGAAAGACTGATTTATTCAATTGCAGTTGGATAATTTATTGCCTGTGGTTGATGTGAAAAAGCACTGGCTTTTATTTCTGAAAGAGAAGCAATATGGTAACTTGGTTTGGTGAATACTTGCATTTTAATAGCACTACTCTGGAAGATGGACTAGAGTTTCCTGTGTATGGTAGTTCCTCTTCTGGAGCTATAAAGTAGGAACAAATCATCGTGGCTGGTAAGTTGAGTCTAGAATGTTTTTGTATCTTTAGAAAAGTAGGTAAACAACAGAGGATTTTGGTTTTAGCATGAGCCTGGAAGAAAACACTGTTTCTAACTCCAGAATTCTTAACCTCCTGGTATTAAGTTTGCATAGTTATCAAATCACATGGAGCGTGATGCATCAGGTGTGTTCACCCTGGCATTCCAGCCACAGGTAAAAGAAACTCTTTTTCATCACTTTATATGCTATTAAACCTATTTTCATGAGCATGCAGTATCTTTCTGCTTCCAGATCAAGCCACTGGTTTGTATTTGTGAATATTATTCTGATCCCACTTGGTTACAAAGTTTCCATTGCTTCTGTTTAAGTCAATATCTTAAGAATTACTAGAAAGTTGTTTTGTTTGTTTGTTTGTTTGTTTTTTGTAATTTTGCAGAGTACAGATGCCAACTCAAATGTGAGAAAAAGAATCAATGCCACAGTACAATCTGAAGCTGATGGTGGGAGCCGAATTGACACAAGGCACAGCTCCATCAAGCCTCCCTCTGTAGCTCAGGGGTCTTCTGACATTACACCCCACTCCCTTTCTGCATCAAGTCCAAATCCTTTCACACGCATCAATGCATCAGAGACGTTATCTTCTGCAAGAGCTACACCTCCAGCTCCTCCTTCTACCCCAATTTTAACTGGATTTGTATCCCAGCATGCCACAGCTGGATCCCCTTCCATTCAGCACTTGCTTGGATCTAGACTGGAGCAGATTCAGACCATCACACCTAATACATTAGGAGCATCTGCAAAGCCATCTGCTGTCACACCACCTGCTCCCCCTGCCTCTCACTCTGGCACGAGTAAGATAGACAAATATGCACGCATTTTATTTCCTGTTACCTTTGGAGCATTTAACATGGTCTACTGGGTGGTGTATCTATCCAAGGATACCATGGAAAAATCGGAAAGTCTAATGTAGTTTTGCTGCTATGTAGTAGTTCCTAAATTATATTCACATTTGATGCAGAGTTTCTTCTTTTGAAACTATTTAAAAAGGTCAATAATTGTTATTTATAAAAGCTGTGTGCTACTTTCCCGTTGTAAAGGCTGGAGTTATTGGGGATAGTTAACTCCTACCAGAGTAATGGGTAACAGGTTTATCTTCCTCCCTTCAGCTAGCAGTGAACCATTACTCTCTTCAAACAGACTGCTCTGGCTACACAGAACTTGCCTTTGGGATGAACATGCACCCCAAATGAATCAAAGGCAGAGGTGCACAGTTGTACAGTGGGACACATCTTGACTGCTAGGAATATGCGTGTCGATTATTACAAATCCCTGAGGCACCCAGCACTGCTGTCTGGACACAGCATTGCATTCTCTGAGTGCAAGGGCCATGTCCTGAATATTTTGACAGTGCTTGCTAGAAAAGGACTTTCCTTACTAGATTAAAATTGGCAGAATGGGGGGAAGAAAATGAGCAGTAGAAAAAGAGAGTCCAGCCTGGGAAAGTGCAACTCCAGAAAAGTTATGCAAAGGAGTTGTAGAGCTCCGTATATTTTTACTAAGCATTATTTTGTGTTGCAACCTGAGAATTTCTCACTCCAAAATAGGAACCTTGTAAAATCTGGAATCTTATGTAATTCTAAAAATAGGAAGTTTTTGTTTGATAAGATGATCTTAAGAGTGTGTCTCTTTTTTAATCTTGCTGACCAGCTTGAATGGATTTATTCCTAATTTACGTCTGTTGCAGTAGAGGAGGACCAGACCCACAATGTTCAACTTTTTACTTGAGTTCTTTGTTTTTTTATTTGGATGCTTTTGGGTTTAGTTTGGGGTTTTTTTGGCCATCCCTCCCTCCCCCCCCAATTTTCAGTAAAACTCCTCTGGTTTCCTTTGAACACGTATTTCCCCCCTTCTCCTTTTACATCATGTTTGAGTCAAGTGAAATGTTCAACAGAAGTTTAAAAGGGACTTCAAAATTAAGCAGAATAAGTTTTCTTGTGCTTTGATGAGTGAGGCTATGGCACATCTTTGAGTGAATGAGAGACACCCTTTTGTGAAGGGATACAGTGACATAAACAAGAAAATAAAGTTTCTAGGTGGAGCCTGGGGGGAACACGAGGTTTATTTGTGGTTCTTTTACATTATGGCATAGATAGGTGCTTATCTTAGTGGCTCAAACTGCAAAATTCAAGCAGGCAACTTTGTTGAAGAGTTGAACAGTTTAAACCTGATAGAAGTCTTGATTAGAAATATTCTTTTCACCAGAATGTGTAGAAGATATGCTGGGAATAAATGTAAAAATGTTTGCACAGATCCATCTGGCTAGGCAAATGGTTAGTATTTCTGTGCAGGTGACGTGACACACAGTAAAAATCAAAAGCCAAATTCTCAGCTGTGATTTGGCTGTGCCTTTAAAGGGTCTGGGAGTAGATTCTGTGAGTAGTCTCCTTTTAGTGGACTGTTTTTCAGCTTCAGTTGATTGGAGTAGCAGATTGGTAGTCCTTGGTCAAAGTTTTGTGCTGAGGGGCAGGTCAGATGGGTGTTGAGTGGTCTGTGCCCAAGTAATGGTGAAGTGACTGATGGAGACCACAACAGCAGGGGTAATTGATGGCATGCATGAGACTGCCCTAGATTATGTTGGAACAAGAATCAGAGTAAAAATCCCCTTGAATTGGATGAACTATGACTTTATCTCTGTGCCTCTTTCTGTCTTTCTTCAAAACTGCCAGCCAGTTAATGGCTGAGAATCTGACCTTTTAACTTAGAGGACCTGGGAGACTGCAGAGGATGTGTACTACATTGTAGTCTGGAGCCCAAACTGCTATTTCATGTATAGTGTTGGACTGCTGATAAAATGCACGGCATGTGGGAATTTCTTACCTGACTTTATTAGGATGTAGTGAAGATATGAACAGTTACCTTAGTCTTTTTTTTTACTGAAGTGATGCTCTCAAAAGGCCAGAAAACCACTACATGTGCCATAGCACAGAACTGGAGACGGAGCATCCGTTCAAGACGTCTAGCTCAGAATTGTCTGCATCTTTGGATTTATTTCTAGTTGCTGTGGCTGTCTCTTCCTTAATTTGGACACATTGTTGCAGATTGTCAGAATAGAAGATAGTCTACAAGAGATTGTTTAGTTGTCTTATTAAGCCAGAAGACACTAAGCTAATCCTCTGGCTGTTATTGATCGTAATTGCACAAATGATAAAATATTTCTAGTATGAAGAATGATGGCCTTCTGTGTGTTTGCTGTGTTTGCATCAGAAGTTACTGAAATTATTCTTTGCTTTGCTCTGTGATGAGAATCACGGATGTTTTCTCTCAGGCAGAGCTTTAAATGATTCACTAGGAACAGCTGTCTCTTCTTTCCACCCATCCCTGTATAGTGAAAGTATAATCAGCTTTTTCAGTGCATTGTTCAGTAGGTTCAACACTGGTTCAGGCTGTTTGACCAAGATTGGTGTAAATGTGCCCTAGGAATCATTTATAGTTCCTGTTTCATTTTAAAAACTTACAAGGAGGAAAAGGATCACAAAAGCAATAGATTCCAAATATTTATTTCCATATGTCCATTTAGGAAGAAATTTTTGATGATATCACAGAACAAAAGTACTTTTTTAATCTGTCAGTGTATTTCTGAAGTACCTTCCAAAACTTGTATGCCTATGTTTGAAATGAGATATATATATATATCTTTAAATTCAGTATGAGTCTAGAACTAATTTATTGTACTATGCTACACTTTCTGTGTTGCAGCATATGAAGAAATTACCATAACTAGCTTTCCAAAATACCTGTGGACACTTTAAATAGTAATTTATTGTTAACAGCCATCTTTCATTATATTTAATCTCCTTGTACAACGATCAGAAACAGTAAAGAGTCTGCAGCGTACTCAGTAATACTGGCAGGTTCTGAATACTGTGTAATTCAGAAGCGCAAACAAAAGCAGGAATATGCTAAATATAGTGGCCCAAATGTTCAATGCTGCAAACTAAAATCCTAAGGGAGAGTGTTGCAGGTGCCATTCCCGTCACCAAATTGGCTTCTTATGGATGGGTTTCAGTGAGGTGAACTCTACAAAAGCTATTGTACATCTTTTTTGATTGGCTTTGTTGAATGATCTTTTTTTTTGGCAGTACCATAGTGATTTAAAGCTAACCAAACACTTCAGAGAGTTATTGGGAAG
This sequence comes from Chaetura pelagica, assembly GCF_000747805.2. Classification (NCBI taxonomy): domain Eukaryota; kingdom Metazoa; phylum Chordata; class Aves; order Apodiformes; family Apodidae; genus Chaetura; species Chaetura pelagica. Next base: position 992,468 of record NW_009970716.1, read on the forward strand.
CCAAAAAACCTTACCAGGAAACAGAGAGCTCTCCCCTGATTGCTGTTTCCTCGGAGACATTGTTACCAACAGCAAACCTCCCACAGATTGCAGTGGTGCAGCCCCAAACAGTGGCACAGTCATTTCAGAAAACAGTTAAAAACTCAGTTCAGGAAGACTGTCTTCTCAGGAATCGAAGTGTATTTTATCTAGACCATGGTTTTGGCGGAAAAGTTTGAACCAGCTGATTGTTGATTTTCCTTCCAGCCTGGCATCCTATGATTTGTAGTCAAATGTGAGCAAGGTCAAATTTTTATCAGCCCGCTAGTAACAGGTTTCACTGCATATGCAAAAATACAGAAGCCAAACAAGGAGGCAGACCTGGGCCCCAGCCCTCCATGGGGACCTGAGGTCCTGGAGCTCACCAGCAGAACTGGAGTCTGTTTCTCCTCCTATTAAATGGACTCGTCTCCATCAAATTGGTATTGGTGATGCATTTCTTCTTGCATGTGCTTTTTAAGGAAGGAAAAACAGAGTTTGTAAATTCCTGTTCAGTTGTCCACTCCACATTACCCTGCAATTAGTCAAATAGACCATATGATAATTGAATGAAAGAGGTAAATAATTAAATAAAAAACGTCACTAGGGCTTTTCTGTTAATGGGAGCTAAAAGTTATTCATTAGAGTATTCAAGAATACTCTTTGGCATCTCATAATTTACATCATTCATGATGGACCTTTCAAAAAAACTGGGAAACCAAGTGGCTGTATTTAATAGGATTTAAGCTGTACTGGTGTCCACTGAAAACAATATATGTTTTTAATTTACTTCAATGCACTTTAAACAGGAAGTTTAGTGGAAAGAAAAATGAACCATCTTGGAGGAGTTCGATATGTGCTAATTTGTACAGTCTTTTTTGTAGGTCTCTCCTCAGAGTAAAGATGTAGTTTTTTTGAGAATGAGTGTGGTAGCAATTTCATCATGTTTTGAGTAAATCAGACTCCGACAGTAAGTTTCTTCCACATCCCAAGCAAAGTGTGAAGCACAGAACACTCTGAAAAGATCTCTTTGCTAATGTTATGTACTGTGTTCTTAACTGGAGGGAATGAAAAATGCAATTATTGTAAAATTGGTAGAATTTGTAAAACATACTTTCTTTTCACATGAATTAGACCACATGGTAGGTATTCTTTTCAGAATCGATTAGCTTTGCCTTCTAATCTCTCACTTAGTACATCTACAGATGTCTTAGACTTTCTTATTCTTCTAATATTATTCCACCAGAAAGGACTTCAAAGCAAATCAGTTACAGTTCAGTGAGGTTCACTATGTTTTTTGAGGTCATAATTCTATTTTCATTTTCTTATGCAAAAGAAACGGAGAGCATGACAGCTTCTTTAAAATAAAAATAACAGCAGCAAAAATAAAAAGCCTTGGAGATTCGCTTTTTAGAATACCATCCAAACTCCCATCAATTATTGAATGTTCCCTTTAAATCATAGAATCATAGAATCATAGAATCTTAGGGGTTGGAAGGGACCTTGAAAGATCATCTAGTCCAACCCCCCTGCCAGAGCAGGGTCACCTAGAGCACATCACACAGGAACGCATCCAGGTGGGTTTTGAATGTCTCCAGTGAAGGAGACTCCACAACCTCCCTGGGCAGTCTGTTCCAGTGCTCTGTCACTCTTACAGTAAAAAATTTTTTTCGGATATTCACCTTGAACCTCCTATGCTTCAATTTACACCCATTACCTCTTGTCCTATCACTGGTCATCACTGAGAAAAGCCTAACTCCGTCCCCCTGACACTCACCCCTTACATATTTGTAAACATTGATGAGGTCACCCCTCAGTCTCCTTTTCTCCAAGCTAAAGAGACCCAGCTCCCTCAGCCTTTCCTCATAAGGGAGATGTTCTACTCCCTTAATCATAAATAATAACATAGTTCTAGCATTTAAAAATACTAATATGATTGCAGCCTGGATGCATATATATATATATACACACACACACACATATACACACAAATATTAAGATAATAGGAATTCTGTGAATTCTAAGGGAGGCAGGCTCAAGAAGCTTGTAAGCAGTCTTGTTTTGGAAACGTACCTTTCTAGATGGGAAGCACCATGTGAGATAGCTATTTTTTTATTCTTTTCATATGTCTATTTCCAAGAAAAAGATTATGAGGAAAAATACGGTACTACTGGATTAACTGTCAAAGTAGCAAAGAGATCACGGTTGCTGATTGCAGGTGGCCTTGCTGTTATTGGTCTACTTTAACATTGGCTGTGTGTTTTTGTGAATTTTGTATCCATGTTGCTGTTAACTGACCTAGCACTCTATGGAGGATCTGATGGCATAAAGAAGCATTTAAAGAAGTAATAATTATTTGTCAACATGTCCTTGTCCTTGGAAAAAGGGAACTGGAAGAAGAAGCAGGTATGAAGCACTCAGTTGGACTTCGGGCTCAATGCATTGCGAAATGAAATCCACTACTTCTTTGTCTTGCCATTTCATCTTGTGCTGATGGCCCGTCTCCATGGTAAGTAAAGGTACACAAGGAGGGACGACTCAGAAGTCAGGAGCATGTACAAGTATTTCTTTAAAGTGCTTTCAAAGTATGTGATAATTAAACCTTATTACTAACAGTAACTTCACAGCCTGCATTACAGTTGGAAGCTTGAAAATCTACTGTGCTAGAAATTACCACATCATACAATTTTCATTAATGGATTTTTCTCTTTGTACATGCATGTATTTTTTTATTAATTTGTAGCAATATTTTTGGGTACCAGACCAATGATGGAGATTTGAGGAGTTTCAGATAAGCAGAGTCATTGTAGAATAACATGAAAATATCATTTTGTTTTATGTATGCATGCCTTTGCAGATGAATACTAGCAGCACATTCATTGTGGAAATGAATGCATTTGTACACAATCCTGGCCTTGAATATTTAACCTATGTTTGAAGAAGGGCTCATGAAGCATATTGGGAAGGGCAGGACTCAGGACATCGTTGCTCGAAGAGGCTTCTGGATTGAAACTGGCTCATGTCCTGCCAGCCTCTGAGGCAGTCTGCACTAGACAAGAGTTACATCAGTGACAAATAATGGAGAAAAAAATATAAGCAGGTCAGGATTTATGGAAGAGCCCAAATCAATAAAGTTATTTGAAGAGAGAGAAAAGGAAGAAAAGGGAAAACATAAGTAAGGATTAAAAATTCAGCTTTTTGCTACCAAGCAGTTATTTTAAGATATGCCCTATTAGAGGTACTAGAACAGCATCTGGCAGGAAACAGCCTAGATATAATTATTTCTTCATTTTAAGTATAATGACAAAGTAATAAAGAAAATAAGTTGCTAATGTCCTCTTAGATACACTTGTGTTCCATTTAAGTTGCTTTCATCAAAAAAGGGTATTTTCATCATCAGCTACGAAGAATTAGGAGACATTATGGTAAGGAAAAAATAATGAGTTTTATTAAGTATTACTGTTTCCCTCTGTTTTAGAGCATTTCTCAAACAAAATAGTAATCTGTAACAGGTTTTTTAATTTTTCTGGGACTCGATACCTTTAATTTTCAGTAATGAAGCATCTTGGAACTTTTAGTATTCAACTTTCTTTATGTTTAAGAGACTGAATCCAGAGATTGCTGTCTGTAATTTAATTCAGTTATAAAAGGGGGGGGGGGGGGGGGGGGGGGAAAAAGGGGGGGGGGGGGAAGGAATGAAGAAAAAACCTTTAATTACAGGCAGTTTTTGGAAGTATCATGCTTTCCTACTAAATCTGAAGACTTGATTCCTGAACTGGAATTTGTGGGAGCTTTTTAGTGCTGAGCATTTCTGAATAATCTGGTCAGTACTACAGCTCGTGGGCTGCACCTGCATTTGAAATAAATGTGTTTGAAAATGTACATCCACCGCCTTGGCACTTGCACAGCCTGGATCCCAGGGAAGGCAAAATATGTGTTTGTAACCCACTGTATGTCTGCCTGAGAGCTGCTGTGTTGCTGATGTGGGAGAAGGTAGGAATCTGTGGTCTGATGTAGAGGTGAGGAAGGAAAGTGAGACTTTCCTCTTTCAGAGACTGTGCTGGTGTTATGTTGGATTAAGCCACGTAGGAAAATGCCCCCTGAACTCCTTTCCAAGTAGGCAGCTTAGGCACCAGCTGAGTGCAATGTGGAATTCAACACCAACTGTGAATCCTGCCTGACGATCCCCACAGTTAATCTATCCTAAGGTTTCTGATGCTGTGACTAGAAGACTGGAAATATGTGAGCCAGCAGCTGCTGCCAGCTGGGATGCATCCACCTTGCTGTGCATCCATGCTGTACCATAGGGCATAGGGCCTTCAGAGCACTGGGAGTCTGATGGAAAATTCTTTCTTGGGGTACAAAATAGGACAGACTGAAGCTGAAGAAAACTTCCTTCAGCAGCTGATAGCTCCACGTAACAGCACTGAGCATCCCAAAGAAGGATCAAGGTGTGCTGCAGTCTCCTTGTATGTCTGCTGAGTGTTCTGATACGCAGAGTGGTGGGGGCAACAATTACGTGTGCATTAATGAAACAGAGCATGCTTAGTGCTGCTGCCTGGTAAGCACCCAGTCTCTCTGTTGATTTTCATTGCTCTGCAGTCATAAAATGTGTCTAGACATGCAGATTCTTTTCCATGCCAGCAGTTTGTGGGCGTTCCCAGAAGCAGAACTGCATCTCTGATTTTTGTGGGTATAGTTTATTTTGGCCGTACCTCTTCTCCTGTGGCTTAAACGGGGTTTTGTCTTTTGCTTATTTCTCCATTCTATTGTGTATTTGTGAAGGAATAAAACCTAATTATTTTAATGGTTTTATTTTTTTATGATATTTTAAAAATAAAAATAGGTTGCTTCCTCAACTGCAGACATGGCAATCTTAAGCTCTGTTGCAAATTATGGGAAGGTAGCAAATACTCCTAAGCTAACTTCAGGACAATCTCTGGAGCTATTTAAAAGACAACCTTTCAAATAAAATCTCTCCTTTAGAGAAGATTCATTTCCATCTTTTTAATTGAGATGTAGTTTATAAAAATACTTTGTTTGTATTAAACTTTTGAATTTTATTTGTATCCATTGCACTTAGGAAGGTAAGACACAATGAATGTATGTGTATTCTTTTTCTGTTAAGCAAATTAATACATGTCATGGTGGGGAAGATGCTTAGCCATGTGATACTCAGTTGCCATGTAATAAATACATGGATTGTGGGGTTTTTTCATTGGAGAGTGGGAAGATTATACGTAAACAGAGGGTGTGAGAGTTTTGTAGAGAGATTTAAAAAGGCTACTTCCTGTCTGGAGATTGTATACATAAACATAGTGAACTCAAGCAAGAGAAAATACTTAGGAATCTTTAGTTTCAGTTCATCAGTCCAGTCAAGTGCATCTCAGTGCTGGCCTTGCTGGGATTGGGGAGTGGTCTCAGTTCTAATTTTAGTCCTGTTGGAGCAATCTTTGTAGCCAGAGAAGGTATCCCAGTCCCAGATAAGGACAGCTGGGGCTGGAGATCAGCAGGCATTTTGCTGAGGCAAGATGTGAGAGTTGAGTTAGGCTTAAGCGCTGCTCATTAGCTATTTAAAAACCCCCAAGTGTACAATCTAAAACCCCCCTTCAGTGTGTCCTGCTGCTTGTGCACCATGTCAGTTCGTTTCAGACCTGTGCCTGGCTTTGTTCTCTTGCCTCGCAGCTGCAGGGGGGCAGCAGCAGCTGGGGTGGTGTGGGATCCGCTTGCTTTCCCTTTGCTGCTCTCTCTGCTTGGCGCTGAGCATCACCAGGGTGGGCAGACAGCAGAGCCTGGGCAAGAAGAGGGCATGTGGCCGTGCCCATGCCAGTGGCAGATCAAACCCCTCAGTCAGGCAGTGAGGTGCAGGGTGGGTAGGATTGGGAGTACTGAAGTGATGGTCTTTAAATATCACTCAGAGCATTTGGAGATGCAGTGTTAGAGCAGTGAAAAAGCACTCTGAGTGCTTGAAGTACAAGTCAGTTGTAGAGCAGACAAAAGATTATCTGGTTTCCAGGTTTTTTGGATGTGTGCTAGTACTGACAGTCTGGTTGTGCTGTGTGCTGCTGTGTTAAGAACCATTCCACTGGAAAGTATGTGAAGAGTGTTGCATCAATAGCAAATACACAGAATAGAAACAGTATGTTAATAGTATGTTAAAAACCCAGCTGCAGACACAGTATTTACCTGCTGATAATAAGTAAATAAACTATCTAATAGTTGCCTTGACCTCCTGTGTTTCTTCCATGTTTACCTAGCACCCTTACACTCTGCCAACAACTCTGTTCTGCCAGTTTTGATACTCCAAATTACTGAGGCACTTGTGTGAGCTGTTAAAATCAGTCCATCTAGCAAATGATGTGGAACGTGCTTTCTCTTGCTCAACTCACAGTGGTCGGAGAAACAGCCTGAGAGATACTAACTTCTGTGCTAGCTCCATGTGTGAGCTTTACCACCTGAGGAACCAAAAGAAAAGGCAAATTTCTACATGTGATGTGCAGCAGCTGCTATAGCTGGGTGTCATTTTTAGATTCAAAAAAGTCAAAATCAAGAAGATGGTACTTAATTAACTGTAAGCTTTTATTTTCCTGTGAAGTCCTGTCCATTGCAACCAATGCATTTAGGTTTAAGCATAGACATTTTAAGAAATACTCCCAGTGAAAAATACTTAACCTTTTGAAGCATTTTTATCTTTGTGGTTTTTTTGTTTTTGTTTTTTTTTTTTTATAAAAGCTGTGGCATGCAGAAAATATACACTAAAGCAGCATAGTAGAAATGCTTCTTTAACACCCTCTTAGGAAAGCCCTAAAAGCCCTAACTTCTCTTTCACTAATTTACACTTCTGCAGTATGTAACTGTTGTGGATGAATGTTGCAAGAGTTTCTGTGCCATGCCAAGTTGTGACGTTTATCCCTTTGTATTGACTCATACATGGGGAAAAACTGAAAGGAAATCAAAGCAAGGGAACCCTTGGAGTTGAATTCTTTTACACTATTCTTCATGCACGTTTTTGTTGCATGGAACAATGTGCCTGGGAAGATTGGGAGAATCAGATGTTAACTAAATTGTTTGAATGCGTGTACTCAATGCTGGTCACCTGACAATACAAACAAAAGGTGGTTTGATAGCTGTGAATTTGCTCTGCTATTGTGCACCTTAACTGTTAACTTTCCTGTATTATGAACATCTATGTATTTGGAAAATAAATCCATCTTGCAAGAAAGATTGTGCAAAAAATTGTTCCTATTATACTGCAGTGTATATTGCTGATGTCAAATAAAATACAATTGTGAGAGTTCTTAAACAGTTGTCTTTGTAATTGTGGCCTAAAGCAGGAAGAAGTATAATAAACTTCAATTCTCCTGTAGTTCTTACTGGAACATTGATGTTAGATAAATGATTCAGTCAACCTGGTGCCTTATATATGAACAGATAAAGGGATGGCTTTCATCAGCAATATGATAAATGATAACCTGTTGAATAATCTATTAAGATGGCACACAAGTCTACTGATGTATTGTTGCCAACATGTGTCTCACTATGTTAACAAGCTAAAAGTTAAATAAACTACCTTCCCTTTCTCACAGCAGCTTAAAAAAATAACACACATTCTGGCAGTGCCCACTTCGTTTAATTAGTTAATTAATTTCTGGGTTGTCAGCTGCTCTACTTCATTACATGACCTAGAGTGATTTTTGTAATATTCTGTGCTTTGTCCTGGTAAACCTTCCATTCATTAAAAGGCATAGACTTGCAAAAACTGTATTTCAGTAAGGATGTAAAATATCTAGCAATAAATAGGTGCAGAGTGAGCTGTATGGAGAAATCATTTCAGTATGTGCAGTGAGGCACCTGCATTTCTTTGGTAAGTGTGGCCAGGACCATCAAATCTTTGCAGGCTGAGATAAGAGCTGTCAGAATAGCCTACAGCACTGTGAAGTGCTGTAATTGCCACTTGCTTTAGGCACAGTTGTTGACACTAAGAAAGTTGCTGTGTATAACAACCACAACAAGTTCTTGTATTTGGGAGACTACATCCCCTTCTCCTGGCTTCTGTGGGTATACTTTTTAAGCCTGATGCACAAATTACTTGTATGTGCTGCTGCTGCCACTTAATGCTGTATGGCAGGAAGCTATCCCATATTTTATTAATGGCACCCATATTGATTAGGCAGGGAATGAGGTCTGTTTGATATCTGGGGAAAGCTGGCATTGACTTCAGCAGATGCTGGGATCAGGTTTCATGCAAGTCAGAACTCTGTCTGCTGGTGGCGTGAGAGGAATTCAGGCTGCAAGCTGAAAGCAATGAGGGACTTTGGGCTGATGCAAAGGACCTACTAAATTAATTATTTATACTTCATGTTCTTGAATGTGATTAGTGTTTCTTGAGAGCCCTGGTCAGTCCTAGTAGGTAGGAGCATGGGACCTCTGTTGTAGATTTATCTTCAATCTTAGTGGAAGAAGATAGATAATTGAGCATGGGTTTGCTATGTGAGTGATCTCAGTGTGTGCCCAAGAAAAAGTTGAGACTGAGATGGAATAGGTGTTCTCATTTCCTGTTAAAATGTTGTGCTTTTATATGTAGCATTTAGTACTTCTCATAACAGAAAAACTACAACAGAGGAGGACTTAGTTGGAGAAGTCTAGTTCTGGCTCTTTGCCTGCCAGTCTCCTTTGCCCCTTTCTTCATTCCTTTCTGCATTGCTTTGTCTCACAGATGTGTTCTGTAATGCTCTGTTGGAATGTTCCTGGAGAAGCAACAGGTAAGTACATAATTGTTTGAGTAAGAAGTCTTGGTCTCAGATATTAACTATCACTGTTCATCTACTGATCAGCCTCTAACCTGGAATGTATTAAAGGTAAAACCAGTTCAGCATGTGAGATGGTCTGAGATATGAAGGGTAAAACCATCTTGGGGCTATGAAGTACAGCAGTGCCTTGGAGACTGTGTGTAGGATCTGCTTTGTATATTGAGAGCTGCAAGTTGAGGAGGTGAGATGCCTTGGGGCTGCAGAAGCAAATCCCTGCCAGATTGCCTGGACATCACATGGAAGAAGTTGTTTGAAGTCTGCTTCCATGCTTTTCACATGGCTCCCAGCCCTTTTAAGCAGCTCTGCTGTCTGAGTGTTGCTACAGGTGGCATTACTCTAAACCCCCTTCTAAATATGTTTTAACTTCAGCATATAAGATTGCAATAAATACCACCTGTGGAGAATAAGAGTGATAAATTGTATCTTTGATTTTGAAAAAAAGATTATAACTGCTCATGAATGTAGCTTCATAGGTACAGATGTTGTACAATGTCTGCTCCATTTTTCTAAATGGAAGCCTCTTTTTTTTTTTTGTGATTTTTAGAGCCTGGGATCCTATCAGTATCTTGGACTTTGGTAACTTTCACATCCACCTAGATTAGCTAAGATGTCAATATTCATGCTTCTGAATATATCAAGTTCTTATCAAACTTGTGACCTCTTGTAGATCACTGTATCTGTCAGACCTTTTTCAATCAGTTCTGTGTGTTTTATCTTGCTCTTACATTCAGGGGTTGTTGTCAATGAAGTGCATTCTAAAATAGGAGCAATTAGACTTCTCTGAGACATGAATAAAACCACATGAGCATAAATGGCCATCAGCTTGCTGTTGCAGGTGATGATGGGGAGAGAAGTTGGTTTGGCAGAATCTGAAATCTGTGCAAAATCTGTAAGTCTATATGCTGAGAAAGGTTTGGAAGGAGCCAGTCTCTAATGGATTGTTCATTTCTCTCTCTGAGGCACCAGTGGGCAAAGCCTTTTAAGTACTTAGCTGTTGGGTCCTCATTGAGATCATTGAAGCTCTTTCTTGGAATTCAAAACAGTGGATATGAATGCTATCAGTAGGGAATAAAAATGCTGTCATCAGAGGCAAAAAATACAAAAGATGTGCTGGAAACATGAGACCTGCACAGTTTGCTGAAAGAAAATGCACTTAGCAGCCACTTACCAAAGGTTTTTAGCATGGAGGTAAAAGGTGATAGAGATGTCCCACCATAACCCTGAGTGAAGATTTATGGTGAAAGCAAAGGTTAAGGAAAGATTAAGATATGCTGTCTTCTCAGTGTTTCCCTTTGAGCCCCCTCAGGATAGTCCCTTGCTGGCATCCTAGTGTCTGAAATACCTTTCTGAGACCCTTTATCTCTCTGATACATGTAGGATAAGGATTCAAGGATCCCAGAGGAGAAGAACCAAGATCTTCTAGTGTGAGGGTGGTGAGACACTGGAACAAGATGCCCAAGGAGGTTGTGGATACCTAATTTCTGTAAGTGTTCAAGGCCAGGTTGGATGGGGGTTTGAGCAACTGGGTCTAGTGGTAGGTGTGCCTGCCCATGCAGCAGGTTTGGAACTAAATGATCTTAAGGTCCCTTCCAACCCAAACCGTTCCATGATTCCATGAAGCTCTGGACTGCAAACCCTGGGCTAAGTGCCAGTCATCTCAGCTTTTGAGATGCTGATTCCTCTTCGTGAAATCCAGCATCCAAACCTAAAGTGCAATTTGAACCTAAACCCAGCGGATGCTATTTCATGCTGATACCATTGCAAAGACTTTTCTTCTTCCTGCATATTTTGTTGTTTTGTTTATTTTTGTAGGAGGGGAGGATGAGAGGAGGGCAGGTGACATGGAAGGAAAGGTGGGCAGTGGGTAGGAGGAAGAGGCAAATCTTTTATCAGATAATCTGGATAATAAAAAAAGACATTTGTTTTCCAAAATCCTGTAAGGTTTTGGCATCACTGTTTTTATGACTGTTTCTCACAAGCATGTTGTGGAATGCAAGTCTTGCTAAAATGTTTCTTTGTGGTTGTGTAGATACTTGTACTGAACTGCAAACGAAATCCTGTGTCCCAGCACACACTGTAGTCTGGGGAAGATGGGAAAAAATGATGTATGGCAGTGATAGGTTATAGGTGGTTAAAGTGAGAGCTGAGGGAATGAGCCTGAGCATTATCTTGTTTTTCATGCAGCTTGATTTATGGTTACCTTGTTCACATGAAAGTCAAATTCATTGAATAAATCGTCTTATATACTGTGAGCATCTCTTATTTCCATTATCATAGGAGCAGGCTGTGCTAAATTGAGCAAATCAACCAAATAATTACTTAATGGTGTGCTTAATTAATTGTCATGGGTTCTCCTCATGAGTGTTTGTTGTGTCTTTGCAAATGCATTGCTGTTGCATTTCTCTGTAACTGTTATTTCTTTATTTTCCCTATTCAGTTAATACATCACTGCATTAATGTCTTTAAATTGAGGTGACCTCACAAGTAACTAATTCAGGTTGCAAACAGCTTTGTGTTGTGTTATTAACATGTTTGTTTAAACAGTTTTCTAGGGAGATTTGTATAGAATAAAGCATTTTGCAAGAGCCAATGAAGAAATAAGAGAAGTACAGATTTTTCTACTGTGTTTGAGCTGGAGCTGCTGAAGAGGAACAGATCCCTACAATAGCCACAGAGGTCCAAGACCACCAGATTTAATCTCAAATTCTGTTGGGTTTCTTGGTTAGTTGGTTTGGTTTTGGGTTTTTTGTGGGTTTTTTTGTTGTTTTTTTTTCCCTTCTTTGTTAGGCTTTGTCCCATATATTGTTTCAGTTTCTCTCCTTTTCTGTTCCTGCTTTCCGTTGTCCACTGTTCCTCCCTGATCTCTTTTCATTATTAATTCCCTCAACTAACCTAATAATTTATTTCAATGACAATTGAGGACATGCTCAAGTCTTCTCCTGAAGAAGGATGCTCTGGTTAATCCGGACTGAAATTGTCTGTGAAGTAAATAACATTTATGTGGAGTTTTCTCAATAATGAATAAATGCAAGAACAATTTGTTCATGTTCATTTTGTTACTAATTACTTTATTCATAAATTTTTCAGGCAGCTGAATAAACTCTTAGATGCCTGATGTGAAAGAGAAATAACTCCACTTATTAATTTAAGAGCTTTTGTTAGTATCCCCCAGTGCAGTAGTTGTACTCCAGTATTTGGACAGTGAAACAAAGACATAGTTTTATGTCTTTCTTGTTTGTTTTTTTTTTCTGTTGTGTTTTTTTTTTTTCCTGACTATGCCTGTACTAGAAGTTAAACACCTAAACTAGTCTCTGGGGTGTTTTTGGCTTGCATCAGCCAGCCAAATGGTTTCTGGACAATTTGGGAGCTTCTTGTGCAAGCTTTCTTTTTTTCATACATGACCCCACTAGAAGGCAAGAGCAGTAAATGGCATTACTCAGTTCTGTACCAGCTGGCCTCTGCAGCAGGTTTAAGGTCCTGGTCAGGTTTACCTTAGTAGTACAGGACTAGACTGCAGTGGGGTAGAGTCCTTGTATTCCTTAAAGGACTGTAATTTTAACTGGTCATTAAGCAGAAACTGCAAATGAGCTTCTTTGAGTTGAATTGTGAACATATGGAGGGGTGCAGCAAACTGTGTTTGTTGAGAGTAGACTTTTAAAAAAGCAGTTGCGCAGGAATATCCCACAGGGAGATAACAATCCTAGCTGAAGGTCAGGCTTAGCTACCATTAGTGACATTGTATGCCATTAATACCTCTATTTCAAAATGTATTACGGGTATTATTGCAGTTTGGTCCTTTGCAAATGCTTTTTGTTGTCTAAAGAAATAACTCTTAACACACTCCCTAAATTTGAGATAAAGCCATTTAGTGTTTAAAACACCACAAATAAATGATCTTGCTTGTGCCATCACATGTGAACTTCACAGCCTGTAATGACATCTAAGCAGTGGCATACAGATAAATCACCTGAGGCATACAACAACTTATTTCACCTGGACTAAAATACAGTGATAGCCCTATGAATCATCAACCACATGGCCAAAGTACACATATTCTAGATAAACTTTGCTCTCCTTGTAGTTTTTCAGGGCTGACAGTACACAGGTAATCCTTCTGGCCCTTGTGTGCAAGTAGCTGATTTCACTGCCTTCTTGTAGATCTTCTTGCAGACCATGTGAGTCCATGTCATGTCGCTAAACATAAGGGAAATTGTTTGGAACTGAAATGCTTCATAGAGCTTTCTTTGAATAAGAAGGAGATAATAGAAAATTAAATTATCATGGGTTTTTATTTACAATTATAATGTGTAGGTTTCTTTGTGTTAATAAGTTGAGCTTGAAAAAAAAAGATAATTATTAAAATATAATCTCTAAAATGCCTAAATTTGCATTTCAACAATGCCAAGATTTTCAAATTTTTTATTAAAAAATTGTAATTTTGTCCTATTCTGATAGAAAGAGACAGATTAATAAAATAGCCACTGAGTAGGGATCTGCATGCCCTCTTTTAATACACTCTATTTAGTGATCTTATGAAAGAATTTCAAGTGATGAGTTGCACCATCTTCCAGACTTAGTTCCAAGACTAGTGGTAGAGAAGGTGAAAGAGAAGGATACCATTAGAAATGTAGGAACAGGAAGATTACTGGATCAACGACAAATCTTGTTTTACTCTACCAATCACCTGCACAGGTCTGAGGCCCTGTACTGCAGAAATGATAAAGCTCCACATGCTGCCTGTCTTTAAGTGTAAAGAGAGGATGGCAGAGTTCAGGTAATAAGAATGATTCTTGATTACTTATTTATAGGTCAATAGCCAGACTTTTGGCCTGGACAAAACTGCTCAATATAATGACACTGGTATTTACAGCAATCCCCTGATTAAAGACCAAATTCACGAAGTATCAGGCATGAACCTCCATAGTGTTTTAGAAGGAATTTCACGGTTTTTAGATCGGGTCTTGTAAGTGGATCCAAGATACAGGTTACTGCAGGTATAAATACCTGTTAATAATAATAGAAGATATTTTAAGTGGACAGGAGATAAGGACTGATAAATGTAGAACAGTATTGTGGCCAAAGAACTGCATTCTCAGATGAGACTAGAGAAAATATTTCATTAGCTTTTATAGCAAAGAAATCAGCAATGGAGAATGAGAATGTCTCAGTAAGTACAATTTTAAGATAAATTTTTATGTACAAGACAAAACTTAGAGCCATGGAAATTAAAAACATCATAACATGTCAAGAAGTGTGCTACAATATGAAAAATTGTGACCAAAAAGTTACCTCAGCTGGCGCAAATGTTTCCTAGTTTGAACTGTATATAGCAAGCGTATCTGTAACATACTATTGCAGCACACTGAAAAATATGTTAGTTGCCATCTGGAAAGTTGCAGTGATTGCACTTTTTAAAAATTTCCTTCTAACAAGAAGCAATTTTGCAATCTCAGCTGTGGCAGAAATTATCAAGATGAAATGCTTCTTTACCTTTACTTAAATGATACATTATGCAAATTGAAAACAGGAATTTAAGGAAACAATTACATAAAGAGAACAGCTTTTCTCATCGTCAAACAGGAAATGTTAAAGGATAAAAAAAGCAAACACTGATGCTGTTGACTTCAAGCTATTACAGGAAAAAAGCTCAGTACCTTTCTTCATTTCAGGACTTCCTGGCTCAGCAGTTGTCAGTACAGTCCTTGTATAGCACTTCTAATGTGAGGCCTTGAGAACTAGTAATTAAATTCATACATGCCAAAAACTTGGAATGTTAAGACAGTACTACTGAAAAGGTATACAGGGGTAGTAAACAAGTTACTTGCAGGTCAGAGCTGAAGGCAGACTCTTACCCTGACCTGATTTCCTGCAGCCTCTTTACATTTAACAACTTCTATGGGATTCATGGCTGTTTACGGACAGTGTCAAACAGCCCAGTGCTTGCTAATACATCTCCATCAGTGAATGCTTTTCACTAAAGTTTATTTATGTCAGGCTTTGAAACTGAAAAGACAGTCAGTGTTTCTATGACAAGGGAAAACTAGGGGCTCTCCGGTGATGACAGTACTGTGTCCCACTTAACTAATCCATCCCTAAGACATTTGAGTGATTTTAAGCATATGTTTACATCATGTTGACTTTATATACTCTCTTGATTGTCCTTATGTAGATTAGCCTTTGGTCTTCTGCATTTTGAGTGGCAACTCAAACTCATGAGTTGACACTGACACAGCAAGAGAGTCCTTTAACATTGAGAAATCTGTGCTAGCTGTTATTGTATTCCAGCACAAGGCCCTCTAGGGACTTTTTGGAGTCTTTGTCATTGCCTTTTCTTCTTAAAAAAACCTGTCTCACAAATGTTTTAATGCTGTCGGTCCTGCCTTTGATATGAGTCTGGATTACCTGATCTTTGAAGGTCCATTGTTGAGGTAAAATAAGGTGTGTTTCCTTTATTCAGGAGAAAAAGTAATCAATTGACTAAAAAAAAAAGTTTCTTATTTTTGTGAATATAACTCCTTGTGTTTCTTAAGTGTTTGTATCTTTATCATGAGGACTCTTGCTGCTCTGTCTTTATCACACAGTATGATTTGGTGACTGGCAATTCACATGCCTAACATTCTTCTAATTCCATTCAGACTCTGTGTATGTATCTTCAGTTTTCTTACTTAAAAATATACTTGTTATATCATTTGTACACAAACTGATAAAAAATACTAATGTATTTATTCTATCAAAATATAATTTTTTGCAAAAACTTTTTAGACTATGATGCTCTCAACGTTGCTTTTAGATTTTAACTGTGCTGCTGCTCAGCCGTATCTTGTTGAAGTAATACATACGATTTAGTAGTGAGTGGTGTGACCAAACAGTGTGTCACCTAGGCAATTCAAATTATGTCTTCGCCTATTTTCTAAAAGTCCAGCTAAAAGTTCCTGCTCTTCTCATTTTCCCAGCCTTCCACCTGTACACCTTTCTGAATAAATATTTCAGCCGTAGAGTGGTGGAGGAGGCTGTGGTACATGGCAGATGTGGTGTCAAAGAAGCACAAGTTGCAGACTGATGAACTGAAAAAGTGTGTGACAGTAAAAAATGAATATGTATAGTATGAATGTTTAGGGGTGGGGAAAAAACCTGGGCCCTGTTAGCTTTAAAAAAAGACGGCTGTGTGGTACTGGGGTGATGGCTGTTAATTGCTTGCTGTCATCACCACCGGTACTGCTATATATTGGGATAAGAGAAAGGAAGAGGTTGGGTGCATTAGTATCATATATTGTTAGAAATATGTTAAACTGCTGTACAAACATACTATTTTTTTATTAGGATGTGTTTATTATTTTAGACTATTGTTGTGGTTTTATTTATTTATTTAGGGTTAGGTTAATTGTAGTTAAAAGTAGAATTTATTAGATAGATAGTTGTTTGCATGTAGTCACTTGTTCTTCTGGCTTCCCTGTGTTTCCTAATATATTCACTGTGTCCCTGACATAAATTTCTATAGAGAGGTAGTGCAGTAAGCACTGAAAATGTGATAAAGGATCTGCTAATAGAAAGCATCCTTAGATCAAATGGATCTATGTCAGTTCTCTTTGAATTCTGTGACATCATAAAGTAGGTCCATAATTAAGATGTTTAATTTACAGACTAAACAATGAGATTCAATGCGTGAAGAAAACTGAGCTAATGACAAATTGAACCAAGAAGCTCAGAAATTGATATGAGGATGCCTGGGATTTCCTTAAGAAAAGAAAGGAAGGATCAGGAAATCTGAGATTCAGATTATTGTAGAAAAAATCTCAGTGTCTTTTAAAGTAAATGACTCTCTTAGAAAGTATTTTGGGAAGTATTGGGAGTGCCTTCAAGCAATCAAAGAACGCCTGTAGATGTAAGTGAAATGTCTTGGAGGTCAGAAAATGAGTGCATAAAGAAAAGTACAAGCAGCCAACCTGAGTTATACATTGAAAGGGAATTAAAAAAATAAAGGGCTTTTTGCTTAATAAATAGGGATGAGGTAATAACACTTTACATAGTGTATTAAAACAGTATGAAGACAGAGAAAAACGAAAGGGAAATAACAGAACAATAGCAATGGAGAGTTTTACCGAAATAATATGTGTAGGAGTAAAGTCACGAGAACAAAATATCTACCCATTATCAAGGAGTGAAATAACAATCTGTTGATTAGAAGAACTTGAATTTCTGAGAGTCAAAACCTGTGGGTGGTGATAAAGGAGGAAGCATGGTTAAGGATGCTGTGACATCTTTGTGAAACAAGAAGCAAGCAATGTAGCTTCATGAAAGACTTTGCAAAATTGGAGTGGGGGAACTCATGTCATAGGTAAAAAATAAAGGAGACATTTGAAGAATATTAAAAGCACTTTCAAACCAGCATAGAAAAGATAATTCTAATAATAAGATGCTTTGGCTGAAACTAGTCAGGTGTTAAAAGGATTTACTAACTGGACAACGGTAAGAAGGAAAGGAAATAAGAAAAGTAGGTTCATTCATTTTTAAGAAGCTAATGGGTCAGAAAAAGGAGATGAGAATTCAAGATTTCTTTAAAAAGAAAATAAGGATGTTGAGCTCCATAAAGTAGCTCTTGATTAAAATCAGCTTTTCTCATTTCTATGTTTCCAAGAAAAAAATCAATCAACAAATGAGAACATGATGTTTTGTGTTTTTAAAGTAACTTGGAGTCTGTTACCCTCTAAAATGTCAGAGACATACCTGTTTAGAATTGAATAGGCTGGTAACGTTTCTTTTATGTTCAGCACCTCTGATTAAGAAGCTGTGTAATTGCACTAAGATCATGCTGTACATGAGCTAAAAGCTCTGTTGGGACATGAGCAGCATGTTAAAAGGCGATCTGTTGCTGGAAAACCTCCCTCTGGCACAAGCATTTCAAAGGAAGTAGCGTTCACAGTGTGTCTGAGCCAAGGCGGATTGTGGGCATTATGAAACCTGTTTGAAACAGGCTCTTTTCAATATTTTGGTGAAAAAATGACTAACTTTGGCAGTCCTGTGAGACTTGGATGGGAGCTAGATGCTGAGCTATGGCAGGCTGAAGCAGACATGCAGAAGAGTAGAAGGCAGCCAGTGAGGATTTTAGGTGGTGTCAAAGGGATTTGAACACCTCCAGATTTTGAGGGTTGCTGAGGGCTGCTGAATGAATGATGCTGGGAAAAATCAGGTTGGGTAAATCCTTCTCTGAGGCCTGCCTATCTCTTCTTTAGTATGTCTAAGCTTTAGCTCAGATCACTAATTTCCAACACATCAAGAGCTGTTAACCTAAGTTTATAGCATTCACTTTAAAATGACTGAAGAACTTGTTTCATTATAAGCTCTTTCAGCAGACTTAATTTCATTAGCAGGGGACATCTGGTAAGAGATCCGATAGATCCCAGGGCCAGGAAGAACCTTAACACCAATCCATGTAATGTAGCTATAATCTCAGGGACCTTGTCTCGTTCATGTTTGGTAAGGTAGAAGTGAAATGGTAGAACTTGGCCCAAAGACCTTATGAGATTTTATTTTATTTATTTTTATTTTTATTTTTATTTCTATTTTTATTTTTTATTTATTTATCGACTATTATTTTTAAATTTTATTTATTTTTAATTTGTTTTCATGCTGTTTAGTTTTTCTGCATTCTTCTATAGGCTATTCCTCATCAATAATTTTTGCTAGTGTGCAGCAATGTTCCCCCTCTGCAGTACCAGTCTTACCTTTTTCAGTGTCTCTCTCTAGTGTTCTCATCAGTCTGTTTGTTCTGTCTTCCCTTTCCGTGCCGTGACCCCCCATAGTCTAGTCAGATGTAAGATGATCATAGAAATCGTTCTGTTCCTTTGTTGCAGCACCTCAGCATGGTTCTTCACTTGTTATTTCTGCCTCACAAGTGCGTTCGTGGCTTTGTCATCCCAGTCAGTGGGAGTACAAGAACAAGCAACAACCCTGCATGCTTTTTGAACACACGCACTGGGTAGTTTTGCTGAAAGCTGTTCTGTCACAATGTTCAAAGCAAACATCTACTGCAATGCAGCTGTTTGAGCCTTGCCTGCACTTGGTACTATTTCTGTTTGCAGTTCAATAGGTGTTCTTAAACCTTCTTTTGTAAACTCAGATACATACTGGAAGCTGATAGCTATTCAGGGAAAAGCATAATCCCTGGGAGCTGCTTGCCTTGGCAAACATGCATATGCTTGTCAGTGTGTCAACAGGCAATTGTTCAAGTAGTGTTTGTTTCCTCTGTTTGTATTAGCCTGGCCCAATACTTGAATGACTTCTTAATTTGCCTTCTCTTAAGGAAATTGAATGAATGTCCAGAATTCAACAACTGTGGATCTGTGCAGTCCCAGGTCACATGACATAGTTATTCAACCTTTTATGCTCCATTAGGATTATATTAGAATACTAATATTTCCAGGACCAGGAATTACTATCCCTAGGGGTCTTTAAAAGACATGTAGATGTGGTGCATAGGAGCATGGTTTAAGCACTGGGCTTGGTAGAGTTAGGTTAATGGTTGGTAGAATTAGGTTATGGTTGGACTCAATGATCTTAAAGGTTCCAATCAGAACAATTCTGTGATCATGCAATTGATACTACTCACATGAGCAGTCCCATATTCTCTAAAATGAGGTGTTGACATCCCCAAGACAGTATTTTGCTTATCTTCATTAGCTGTGATTTCCTATTCCTTCCACAAGTGCATTCCTACAAGACCTTGTCTCCACATCCTCAGAAGAAAAGCTACTGCTCTTCTGTTTTCCCATATCATTTCAAATTAAGGAATCTTGCTATGTGCACACCTCATCTGTAATCATCCTTCAGATCTGCTGTTTATTCTGTAATTAACTTGAAACAATATGGCTCATGCAGCGTACAAGTTGTTCAGTTCTTCATATCAAATGGTCTGCTGATTTGTGAGTGGCTTTTCTTTAGAAATACTTTTTATTTTATTGTTGCACTTGTAAGAGGAGTGGAACATGCTTTTCATGTCTTAGCCAAGTTATAAACACTGAAAGATGAGAGTCCTCCACCTCTTTCAAAGAATGAGACCTGCTACCATGGATTTTTTCACATCATGTATGGAACTCTTTTTCTGAAGCAAAGTAGCTGTTACAGTGCTTAAAATACTTTAATAGTGTGATTACAAATACATGCTGCAATCTGGTATGGAATGATTGTTTGTTATCTGGACTGCTTCCATTCAGGATCTACTAGTGATGGAGGACATATTTGAATCTTTGACAGTATCAGTACTAAAAGAAATGCAGTTTAGCCAAGTACTGTAATATTAGCATACCTTTTTTTTTGCCTTTTGAAGGCTTCCCCTTCAAGAATAGGAAGACCTTGGAAAAGGAAGAGAAGTTTAGGGTTTTTCATTTGGGGGGGGCATTTTTTTTTTTAATTGTGAGGGCGGAGGAGGGATGAATAAAAGCAAAGGAGAGTGCTTTTTCTTCAAGAGTCTAGAGTATTCTGTAGTGCCACTTAAAGAAATTATTTTCTTGTGTTCTTTATAACTAAGTGAAGTTGATGTGGTCTCTTGCTTTTGGTGAAAAAGTGAGACAGTTGGGGATTTTAAAATTAAAGTGGCTGTGGTACTCTGCACTGACTGGAAGGAGACACTGACAACACATCCCTATTGCCATTCCTTTTCTTTCTTGTCTGTTACCAGTATCTCTGCCAGAAGTACCTCTGCCTGACAACTTTGAAATAATACCATGCCACCTCTCTCTTGAACACGGCTATTTTGATAGCTCTGACTGTGTTTGCAAAGCTCTCTTATCTTAAAGAGCACAAACATCTAGTTTGTCTCTTTGTTTTTCCTTTAGTATTCACAGTTTGCTCTGGGCACTTGCAGCATTTAGGAAGAATATCAGTGATTTGTTGCCTGCAAGAGAGTCTAATTAAAACAAGAGAGCAGGATGGGAACTGATGACACACAGTGCAGCTGAGCTGCTCCCAAAGCTGAACATGGCAGCTGCGCTTTTCGTCACTTGCCAAGCCTCAGCCAACATGCTGGCCCACAGAGTTAAAATAAATATCTAATTATGTTGTTTCATTATTTTGGTTCCAAATTCATGCTTGCAAAGTATTGCAAAAGATGGGAGAGAAACACTGAAAGCACCATGATCACGACAGTGACCTGCCAGTAGATCAGAAATCACTGTGCTTTTGCTTAGTCAGATCCCTCCCGTCCCCACGCTGGAAGGTCAGGCTGCAGATGAAGGTGTCTGTGTGCTTGAACCAGTCTCCAGCCCTTTCCCCTCCCCTGTCACTTGGCACTGACTCACAGCACTGTTTTTCAGCATGACACTAATTAGCTGCCAAGCAGTGAGATATTGCAAATGCAAAATGAAAAAGCAGGAAAAGACTTCAAAGATGTTTACTTTTTATTTATTTATTTATTTAAAATGTCTAATCACTGCTGCCTGGATCCAGCAACCCCTCTGCCATGGGCAGGGACATGTTCCACTAGACCTGGCCTTGAACACTTTCCACATCAGAGCAACCTCTTGGGGGTGCAATGCATTAGGTCTAAGTCCAGTGTGGGACGCTGGGGGCAAGTGGAGACCTTTTCACCCACAGCTTAAGCAAATGCTCTTGATTAAAGTAATGAGGACAATTAGGTGCTTAAAACTCTCTGTAGTTTTAGCCTATACCCACAAAATTTTTGCCAGTGGAGAGATTAATACTTAATGGGTCTGTTTGTACAAAGGTTGCATATTAGTTAAGCTGTTTGTGAATCTACATCATCCTTACCAATGGCATTGGAAATGAAGGGACTTTCCACACATGAATGTTTCCCACTGATCGTGCATATTTTCTTAAGCAGTGGCCTACCAAAGCTACAGTGAGTTATTCTTAATCTGCAGTTCTTCAGATAACTCGATAGCAGATAAATGTTGAATACTTTGTCAAAAAGTAGGAGAAAAACTATTTAGGAAAGACTTCTCATTTTCATCTATTTGTGTTTTCCTGATTCTAATGGTCTTCCTTTCAATGATGAGGGAAATTCTGCGCAATATGAATGAAGATTGTTAAAACAGTCAAGTGCCTTCCTGAAAGAGAAATTGCCACAAATCTCCCATCTTGTAGATGCTTTATTCATCCACACAGATAGCTGGGCCAATCTCAACTTTAACATTCAATTTAAACCCGCTTGAGAGTGGCTTTAGATATTTCTGGCCTATGTTTCTAATCTAAAATAAAATACATGAAAATTTGGACAAAATTATAGTGTAATTAATGATACCCCCTATAAATTTTCTAAATACATGGCTGAGTGAAAGTCTAACTAAACACTTTTATTTTTTATTTTTTTTTTTTAATATATCCTTGGATATTTTTACTTAGAAACATTTTACTTTCCTCAATATTCAGTGAGACCATGACCAAGGTGCACGATATAGCTTTGAACAGTCTATTTAGCAAGTTTTCTCCTTCAAGGTTCAGAGCTTAAAATTATGGATGAGCTGTCTGAAATTATACATAAGCCTTCTGTAGAATGCTTGCCTTTATGAAATACTCCTAGTTCATGTTTCTTTAAGATTATTTGATATTTAAAACCTAACCTGTCTTGTTTCATTTAGGTGCTTGAATTGCATGTTACAGTAGTAATAACACATTCCAGGTAATTAATTTCCAGTTCAGCTCCACTCTGCTTGAGTGCTTAAAAAGCCATTTGGCTTTCTGTCTTGTAGCTTTTAATGCCCCCCACAGTCTCCAATAACCATTCAAGAAATTCACTGCTTGTCATGGGCTATTGCTTTAATTTAAAAAGCTAAATTTGGAGACTCCACATGCTCTGCTTTCAATTTTTTTTTCGGTGTAAAGCTGTCCTACCATGTGAAATTGGGAATGGACTTCACAATTCCTGAAGAAACTTCAGCATTAATACTGTGGGAACAGAGAAGAAAAATACAAGTAATACAAGTATGACTGTGTCATACTTGGTGAAACGTAGTGTAGATATAAATATGAAACTTGCCATGGCTTCTAAAAAATCCCAGCTGTCTCTGCCCTAGCAGACTGAATGCACCACAGAGACCTTGAGGTGGCATGTGATGCCGCAGCACCAGGCAGAGAAACTCCCACTAGTCAGCAGGCACTACAGGAATCTCAGCAAAGCAGCGTGCCTGTAGCAATGCAGTTACTGCCTGCATTGCTCCCTCTCTGGAGTGTCTGGCTTGTGCTGCATGATACTCCTGGCTCTTCGGGGTAGCTTCTTGGCAGACAGGTCCGATGGCTGTGATTTAAACACAGTGATTCAAGAGCATCTTCTCACCATAGCATTTTAACTTCAGGACAGCCACCAAAAATCTCTTTTAGCTTGACTAGATGAGCTAATGTGGTACCTAAAATCCTGGAGAGAATGACCGTCAACAAAGCGTTCTATCCAACGCTGGGCATGGAAATTCTCATCGCTCCTATTTTTGTAAGCCTTTACTTTATCTGGCATCAGAAGGGGATATACTTAACTCAAGAGTTTATCTGAACCACAGAAGAATTCTGGATAGTAAAAAAGCACACAACAACCAAGTGTGGACACAGACAATATCTAAGGATGATAAGCAAGTCAGTAAGAGCTCCCTTTGCAACCCCAGCCCTGTGAACCGACTCTAATTAGGACAGATCAGTGAGGTGCTGAATCTGGATTATCACTCCTGTGGCTATAAAATGTTTATCACTGCTTAATCATGGCTTAGTGGATCTGCTGCCAGGCCATTTGAAGGACAACTTCCTCCAAAGTCCCACATAGGCACAGGTTTATGTGCAAAACCAAAAATGTGGGCATTTTTAGCCTGCACTTAATGGATAGGATGAGGTCCCTTGACATAACATTTTCTGTGAACAGGTGGGTTTGCATGTAAAGGTTCAGGCATGCCAGTGGGATGAGGGAAGTCCAGGTTAAATATTTTCAGCAGATCTGTCCTGTCCCAGGGGAATACCCTTCACTGCCATGGGGCATTAGGTAAGTTAGAGCTGTGCCATTGTGCAGGCACAAGTGAAAAGCCTGTAAATTCCAGAGAAGAAAAAAGGGAATAGTTTGGCTTTTGGTCTATCTATGTAGTGTTCTGTGAGTAGAAGCAAGCTGCCTCTCTCCAGAATTCAAGCTGGCTGAACGTGAGCCAGCTCTAAGCCAAAGCTGCATAGCTCCAGACAGTGCATTGCTCACCCCAGGCTAATCAGTAATCAGACAGGCAGGATTTATTAGGTTGGGCCCATAGCCACTCTAATGCAACTAGACAGCATCCAACCTGCTGACAGAGCAGGCAGGCACACTGCTTGAAGAATAAAGGCACCCAGCTTTGAGGTGTCTGGAGAAGGCCTAAGGTTCTAGTCAGCAACCTCCAGCTTATTTCTGAGTTTGTAGCTGGTCTCCTTCATTTAGGTCATGCAAATCATTTGGATTAATCACAGCATGATCAAAGCCATGTTATGGAAGAAGGTGTGATTTGAGCTTCCCTTTTTTCTGTCCATGGTGAGACCACTACTGAGCAGTTGAGTATTTATAGCTTTATAACTTAGTTATTTATCTCAGGGTCACATCTCATGCTGTACATTGACTGCAAATTGACTTTTGCTCATTGTGTTACCTTATCTTTTAAAAAATAAAGCTATTTCAGAGTTATATTCAAAGACCTTGTCTCTGCACTCAGAGGTAGCTCATCCACTGTATCACCATTTTTTCTCTTTTGTGATCAGTTTAGCACATAAAGCTGTTACGTATCTAGTAGACATTTCATTTGCAGGTTGGTTTTTTTTTTTCTTTTGAGAATTACACATTTTTGTAAAACAGTGGGACTCTGAATACATAAAAGATTAATATGTGCTTTTCTGAGCATTAACATTCCATAAATAGCCCAGTTTTCCCTGAGTTGACACGTAGTCAAATACTTCCACTGAAGACATCTTTATCACCCAAAATGTGAACTAATTTAAATTTAACTGGCAATTATTGATGGTGAATGGAAATTAAACATATGAGTGTTTTTCTGATTTAATTTGATTAATCTCATCTTCAGTGCCATCAAGGCAGGAAGGTCCTGACAGGCATGTAACCTCATATGTTGCTGTGCTAATGTATGCTGTGTCAACATTGTCTACCAAGAACCAAGAAGGGATTCCAGCCTCTGATCTGAGGAACTTTAAATGCTTTTAATTTGCATTGAGGAACTCTAAGAAATATAAAAATGTTCAACTTCATTGTGGAATTTCTGCACTGAGCAGCTGAGATGTCACCAAATGACATCTCAAAAATTATGTAATTCCAGCCATACACATCCCCCATGAGGCTAGATATCATTATGTTAGTTATATAAACTGAAGGCTCAGGATCTATGTAACCACTGAAACTATCTTCTCATCTTCAGTTCATTTGTTGATACTGCTTTTTTATTCTGATGCTTGGCTAATGTAGTATGCTCCAGGATTCAGGGGGCCTGTTTCTGCATTTCCAAGAAAGGTAATTATGGAACCAAACTTTAAAGTTCCAAAAATTACAGTGGATAAGAGTAGAGTCCTCACCACAGATAATTATGAATAAAAGCAGTACTAATAGAATACACCTTGGAGTAGAACTGTGTTGTGCCAGGCTATGCAAAGACAAAGCTGCTTTCTTTTCTAGCTGTACTAAATGGATGAAGAGATGATGTTAGGGTGGTCCAGCTGATATAATTACTTTTCATAGCTTTAATAAGCATAAAAAAACCCCAATGGTTTGCTCTTCTATTTCTATTAGATTTTTAAATGCATCTAGGTATAAGAAGAGATTGGTACCCCCATTCTGTGAGACAGGGGTCAGGCTTCATCTTGGGAAGCAATCAACTGGTTTTGGTCACCTATATTAATGAAAGCTGAATTTGAAGCATAGCTGATGTGGAGTACTAGTGTAGCTAGTACTAGCTAGCTGGGGGACTGGGAGCCTTTTTTTGTGACAGAAGCTCTGCTGGTGTGGTCCCAGCAGATTAAATTTGAAAGACGACAGCTATCTGATAATTTAATTAGTTTCTAATACATTAGGGATTCCATACTACGTGAAGGAGAAGGTAAATGATTGATGATTCGTTCTCTTCACTTTATCCCCAGTTTGCTAAGTTTTCATTCTTTTTTAATTTTTTTTTTTCGTAATTCCAGTTCAATGGCTGTTTTGAAGGTGACTGTACTTGGAAGCCCAAAAGTAGAAAGTGGCTTTCTTTAAACTTACCTGAATTAAACAAATGCAGACAAGTAGCCAGTGAATAATAGTATAATTTATTTACTTATTCCTTGAAATATATAGAGCCAGTTTCTTTTTCCATTGGTTGTGAAAAGCTCAAATGGATTTCAAACACTACTGCATTACAGATTGTTGCTTACACTAGGGGCACCAATTTACACTCACAGTGAGCATCTGCTCAGTGGTACAGTAGACTACCTGTGAAAAGGCAGGTGTCCATACTTATTCCAGAAAAGCAATACCCTAATCTCCTTTTAATGAATTTACACTTAGGAATGAATGGTAACTCCCCTATAAGCATCAGACTGTGAATATACTTGATCAATGTTTTTCAGACTGAAATAGTAGGACTGCTAGGAAATTGGCCATTTATTGCTTCTGCAACTCCAAATTAATTAAAGTTAGTCAAAGAAGCTGTAATGAGCAGTCCTAGAGTTCCTTCTGGAACTGTATTTTTCTAATGTATACTTCCCTCAAAACTCTTCTCATAAAATTTGACCATGGTATATAATTAAAAATCTTTTTTTTAAATTTAGTTAAAATGTACCATAATGTTATATTGCCTGGAAGGATACAGAAATAATCTTGATGGATAGATGCAGATCTACATTCCTAGCTACATGTGTTTCTTTGAGTTTTGCTGATGCACCACCATTCTGAGCACTTGGCTTTCTTCCTGGGATAATGCCATTCATGATTTCCTGAGAATCAGGATGAAGTGAGTCAGGGTTTTGTCAGGAGGACTGAGATGAGATCTAGTGAGGCATCCACATAAAAAATAAGCATACAGAATATCCCTATGCTGGCAGCCGCCTAAGCCAGGACAGCTCCAAAACCCAGGCAGAATCTTTAAATAGGTCACTAAATTTTCCTTAGTTTCCCTTTATTCAGAGGTTTCCTTCTTAAAACAAAAGCTTCTTCACTGATCTGAGCTTCAGTGTGATTTACCTGTGAGGTAAAGCAGAGTCTAACCTCTGCCAGTCTCTGGAGGTGCCTGTGACTTTAGTTTAAACCCTTTTACAGAGGAGACATTGGTTTTCTTACCTTAAATATTTTTTTGTCTAGAATCTCCAAATTTTAACACAGATGTGCAACTGCAAGGTGATGGAATTTCTATCTCAAATGTGCTTTTTCTCAATACAGTGATGATAATCTCTCAATACTTTAGCCAAGTTTTCTAAGATGTGTAGGTGCTAATGTTATTTGTCTTAATGTGAACCACCAGAAAACTCTCTTTCAACATTGTGTTTGAATACTGAGATGGTGTATATGTGATGTGTCAGTCTGAGCAGGCACTCCAGTTCTGTTCCAATGAAAGAAATTATCTGAGGACACAGTATCTGTGGTCACTTGGACTGACAGTTGGCCAGTGACCAAACAATTTCCTTACAGCAAGGGCTGTCTTTTCAAAGTCTGCTAATGGTAAAGGAAAATTACTTATTTATTATTTAAGTGTAAAGACATTCTGAGGAGTTGATAGACGTTTGTGTAAAAGATAAGTTTGTTTGCACTTATTTGAAACAGAACTGGAATTGATACTAAACCCTGATGAAAGTGAAAGGATATTTCACAAAAAGGACCAATGAAGGAAAAAGTAAGCTTTGAAGATGCTGTAAAAATTATCTACTGTAAAAATACAGCCGTTTAGAAAAGCTATTGGATAGGTATGAAGCCAGCTACATATTTACAAGCTGAGGCTGAACTAAGAGCATTGTGTGAAGATGCTGAGTCAATAAAGAAATGACAGCAGCTAATTTCAAGTCCAGCCAAGCATGAAAGAACTTCACATTTTGTTTTGTTAGTATTTTTTTCTATTTTTCAGAGCTGTTTGCAAGGCAAGGGAAGATACCTGGGAGGTATGTTCTAGCCAAATTCACATTGGTTTATTGTTGGATACATTTTATTACTTATATATTTTTAACTGGCTTGTTATTTTAATTTGAATACAAAGTGTTTAATTTCAAGAAGTACCCTCTTGAATTTTGCTGAGATAATTGTCTCCTCTTTCTCGTATTGCTGAGATTATACATTTGCAAATAGATCAGGTTTATCAGTGCCATACAATTTCCTGATAAAAGGTTCTACCTTAAGGCAGGATGTCCCTTCCTCCTGGCCACTGGGTGTGCAAATAAAGTGAGAAGAATCACCAGGTTTTAATGGAGAAAGCCATAATTGGAGCAAAGACTGTTTCTGTTTATTTCTGCTGTGTATGATGTTTTACGGCAGAATCTGCTCCTGCTTTTCTCCACAAGAAGCAAACATTTGCTGATGAGGAAGCACATGAGGAGAAAGGGGACGTGAGACTTGATTCTCCATTACTTTATACTGTACTACTGCTCAGGATGAAAATTTGCAGATGTGGAAGGCACCAGATTTTTCAGAAGTTATTGGTCTTGCTGTGAGCTTACTGTGATGGTACCAACATTTGTTAATTTCTCCACTCTGGAACTCATCATCCCCATGGGTAAGAGAGGCACAGGGGAGGACATCACCCCAACCCTCAGTGGCTCACACCCTTGACCTGTTGGCAGAGGAGTGGGAATGCTGGTGTTTGAGATGCATGGCCTTAGTTGTGGTGATTTGCTGTGCTAACAGTCCTTCCACCAAGGCAGGAGAGAACAAAAAGGCTCTGCACATGCCTGTGAGTGGTATTAGTTTGCTAGCTTGTTAGAGGGGCCAACTGAGGTGTAAGCAGCGTGCACTGTCCCCAGCAGCCATCCGTGCAGCACAGTTGCCTGTTTGCTAGCCCCTGTGATTAAAGAGCACTATTTGATGTTCATAGTGATAACACGAGGTAAAAGATAATAGAGAATTAAATTATCTGCAATCCAGTTACCCATTTCCTACCTTAAATAGAGCAGAAGTTTGTAAAATCTACAATTCGCTCATTCATGTTGCAAATCACATCATATCTGGAAGAAACAGTTATGCTGTGCGTAATATTTTAACAAGAAAAAGCTAATATGATATGGCAAATCATATGTAGGACTGCAATGGTGAAATAAATAATCTGGAGATTATTTGAATTGTTGCTTTTTGTCTTTCATATGCAAATAGACAACTACTGGTCTATTTTACCACTCAGAGGGGAGCTTACTAGCTGCCTTGTTAGTAGCATTCAGCAAAGTGTCATCTTCTCAATGCAGGGAATTTGTATAAGCAGGGTCTAGCAAAGATCAGTCTGTTATTGCAGTTTAGACTTCATATTCTTACATATCTGACATTCAGAGAAACAGGTATAATGGCAGGTACAATTTAGATCTTCCTGTAGAAACAAATGTATCTCTAATTCACTAGGTAGAGAAATCCTAACACCAGGACAGGATGCCACCTGCTTTATCAACACGTTCACTGTCTGTGTCAATTTGTATGGAACATAATTACTATTGTTTTAAGTAATTACGGCTCTCAGTGAGGGCCTTTGAACAAAGGAGAACATGTTCAAAGACAATAACCTTTTCAGAAATTAATGATGCTATAATTTTCTTAAAATATCTTTTTTGTGCTCATGCAACTGTCTATCACTCTTTGGCTAATATGTATGTAATACATGTTGGTCTGAAATGCTCTTTTTTCCTTTTTCTTGATTTGCTAAAAAAGAAATATTTTAGCTTATAAGGAAAATGGTCTTTTAAGAGAACATTTATACAAAGCGTTGCCTTAGCTTTCTCCTGTTAGCACAGTATTCCTTTATGATCAGCTACTTGCTCTTACTATTACTACTGTTACTACTCTTACTGTTGTGTAAGTAGACCATTTACAAATGAAGAAAAAAAAAAAGAACAAAATATAGAATGTTTAACAGTAGTGTCTCCCCAACTCAGCTCCTATCAGTATTTATGATATCCTCTGCTCTATGTATCTTAATTTTCAGTCCAAGGTGGACCACTCAGCACTTAGACTGCAGGCCTCTAACTTGAACAGACTAACCTTAATTTTACCTTCAACAATATTAAAAATATATATGCTAGTTATGTATATTCATAGAATGGTTAAGGTTGGAAGGGACCTTAAAGATCTTCAGGTTCCAACACCCTCCCATGAGCAGGGACACATCACACTAGACCAGGCTGCACAAACCTCATCCAACCTGGCCTTAAATACCTCCAGTGAGAGGGCAGCAACAACCTCCCTGGGCAACCTATTCCAGTGCCTTACTACCCTCATGGTGAAAAATTTCTTCCTGATGTCTAGCCTAAATCTCCCCTCTTTCAGTTTAAAACCATTATCCTTGTCCTGTCACTGCTCTCTTGGGGTGAAAAGCCCCTTCCCCAGCTTTTCTGTAGCCCCTTCAGGTACTGGAAGGCTGCTATAAGGTCTCTCTGGAGCCTTCTCTTCTCCAGGCTGAACAGCCCCAACTCTCTCAGCCTGTCTTCATAGCAGAGGTGCTCCAGCCCTTTAATCATCTTCGTGGCCCTTCTCTGGACCCTCTCCAACATCTCCATGTCTTTCCTGTGATAAGGGCTGCTAGAGCTGTACTGAGAATACAAAGAATAAGGTCGTTGAAGGTAAAACAAAAGAGGAGCTATTTTGTCTGTGTCCTGTCCTGAAACTCTGCTCTGTGATGCTGTTCCCAAAGGATGTAAAAAGCCCCAGAGACTGCAGTGACTTTCTGCAGTGACAGTTCAGTTATATTTTTGTCAGGTTTTACAGTGGCATTTCTTATGTGCAAGAACTGACATGTTAGATTTAAACTTATTCCTCCAAAGAACAAATTATTTGTTAAGAGAAGTGAGAAACCTTTGCTATTCTGATAACCATGCTTTCCCTGTCTCAAATCTAAAATAATACAACTATTGTATTTTCATTTTATTTTTAGAATTTCAATAAAATGTTGCTCTTTGTTGAAACCAATTAAACCAATTCTCTTGTGTCTTGCATGTGGATTATCTAGTGCAGACTGATTGAAATCACAACTCCATTTTTGCCTCAGCACTGGCACAAAGTTTCTTCTCTTTCTGGCCACCTATATTTACAGAACTCTGTATCTTCTTAAAACTGTTAAAAATCATAGGGTATAAATGTGAATATGAAGGCATGAAGAATATGTCTAAGGTGTTAAAGATAAGGTTTATCTTAACATCTTTATGGCATTTAAGACAGTATGTTCAACTCTATCAAACTCTATCAAATCCGTCTGATAAATGGCAATAGGTTCAAAAGAGGAAGAGTACACAGAGATAGAGACAAACATGTAGATATTCACACACAGACTTGAGCCCTTGGTGATTTTAAACCTCATTTCCTTGAGGCAAAGGCCAAGGATGAGTAATTTCAATTTGTCTTTTAAATTGAGGAAAATCTATGTTGAATATAGCCCTTTTTCTTTAACATTAAGCCTGTCTATAAGTTCATTTGAAAAAGCTGGAAGTTGCAGTTCACAGAAGCAATAGATGTACATGGTGTTTAGGGGCATGAAATTGCAGTTGCAGTTGGTTACTTGTCACCGTTTGACTCAGGTCCGACAACAATGCTCTCGATCCCCTCCCCCCCCCACCCAGGTAGGGAAGGAGAGAGAGAAAAAGAGAGAAACTTGGCTGGATTGAAAACTAAACTACACAGCTTTAATTAAAACACTAATGAATGATACAAGAGAATATATGCAATTATATACAGATACATATTCAGGTATGGGCAAAAGCCTCTCGCCTCCCCCCACCCCAGCAACTCCCACAGCACTTCCCTGAACGGGGAAGAGTCCCGAGGAATCCCGGAGCTGCTGCTGGAGAAAGCACAGAGTGATGAGGGTCACGAGAGCTCGAGCCTAAGGGTCAACGGTGATGGATGAACAGAGTCCTCCCTGGACACCGGCCATGGATGGAAGAGAAGGGAAGAAGAAGAAGGATCTCTGACCTTCCTTTGAGCTTACGTAGATATATGGAATGGAATATCTTTGGCCAAATTTTGCTGTCTGTCTAACTCAGCCTCCTACAAGGGGGTCACAGATCTCCCCATAGTGTCTGAGCTGGCAGAGTGAAGGTGCGACCTTGAAGCCTCAGTAGTTAGAAAAACATTCCTCTGTCTTATCAGCCTAGCAGAACACACTGTTGCTAGTTAAAATAAAGCTTACTGAAGGAAAAAAAAAATCAGTAAAAAGAAAAATTGGCTTAATCCTGGCTCAAACCAGGACATTACTTTTTAGCTTGGACTCAGTAAAACATGCTGTCAAAATTGACTAATGACACTGATGTATATAATTTGAAATGCAGAAGGACAGAAACTGTAAAGATGCCTTACTGCATTTACTAAGTGACATTAAATGGTCAGCTGATTATTCAAATATACTTACCATTCTTCAGGTGACTTGTTCCCATGAGAATAGGGTATTTGGTAGCAGACTTGTCCACCTCTTGAGGGAGTGTCCTACTCACTAGAGGTAAAATGTGCTGTGACACTTGCTCGCCCTAAACTTCCCTTGTTGCTCCCCATGTAAAAGAATGCTTGCTCAGGGTGCTGAGGTATTTGTGTCTACCAGCCTTTCAGGGCAGATTTTGACAGGATGAGACCTGGTTTCAGTAACCTGGTTTCAGCTGTGCCTAGAAAGGGCATTTGGCACCTATGTTTATGCCTCTGAATCTTGTCCTTCTTACCTAAAGTAAAGAACTAGATAGATCAGTGAAGTGAGGTACCAAAAGCAGCTGGCAGATATTTTGAGAGGCACAGCATCCCAGCTGTTGGATATGAGCTCTCCAATCCCTTCCTCTTTTGGGGTCACAGTTCATCTTTTACTACTGCAAAAAACATAATGTCAGAGAAGGAAAAAGCTACTGTATGTGCACACAGAGCCTGTGGCTGTCTCTAATCTTAGGAACTGCTAATTTCTGGGGCCTTGTAGCAGGCTGTTCATTAAACACTTGCAAATTTGAATTTCTTCCCCCCCCATCTCTGATATTTAATTCAATGATAGGTGGCAATACAAATGTAAGGTATGTTTCTTCTTGGCAGCCTTTTAGGGTTTCTGGTAGCTGTGGTAAGGTGGGAAATTAATCACAGAATCACAGATTTTTTTAATTGGAAGGGACATTAAAGATCATCAAGTTCCAACTCCCCTGCATGGGCAGGGACACCTTCCACTAGAGCAGGCTTCTCAGAGCCCCATCCAACCTGCCCTTGAACACCTCCAAGGATGGAGCCCCCACAACATCTCTGGGCAGCCTGTTCCAGTGTCTCACCATCCTTACACTGAAGAATTTAAGCCTGATCTCTAACCTAAGTCACTCTTCTTTCAGCTTAAAACCATTACCCCTCGTCCTTTCACTGCAAGCCTCTGTAAAAAGCCCCTCCCCAGCTTTCCTGTAGGCCCCCTTCAGGTACTGGAAGGGCACTGTGAGGTCCCCTGGAATCTTCTCTTTTCAGACTGAACGACCCCAACTCCCTCAGCCTGTCCTCATAAGAGGTACTCCAGCCCTTGGATCATTTTTGTGGCCCTTCTCTGGACACATTCCAACAGGTCCACATCTTTCTTGTGCTGGGGGCACCAGAACTGGATGCAGTATTCTAGGTGAGGTCTCACCAGGGCAGAGTAGAGGGGCAGAATCACCTCTCTCGATCTGCTGGCCACACTTTTCATGCAGCTCAGTATGGAGTTGCCTTCTGGGCTGCAACTGCACATTGGTGGCTCATGTAAACTCAGCACTTCTGAGAAAATCGTATTTCTTTTCCCTAAGGGCTTTGGGATTAGCTAGTCAAAGCGTCTTTTGCTCTGGAGGGTTAATATTACTATATTTCTGAGTTCCCTTAGGGAAGAAATACTGTCTGATGTGGGTGAAAAGGCAAATATGCAAAGTACCCAAGTCTTGGACAGAGAACAAGGTGATTAGTTGCTCATTAAAGGGACTGTAACTATGGTAACCACTGCATATATGAACCTCTACGCATCTCATCGTGACCCACTTGGTTACAACAAAGATTTCAAGCTATTGTTAACTGTTTGTACAGCTCTTCCTCTAACTGAAGAGTCACATCATAAATACTTGTTAAATATTCATACATATATATATATGTGTGTGTGTTTATATATTCACATACATACACAGACTCAGAGAAACTGAATTTCCTTATGATTAGGCTAGACAGATGAGTAAATCCGCCCATATAAAAACTCATCAGTACTATTCTCAACATTTTTTTTTTCTTGATTCCTGAAGAAATGCCATAATGACTCCGGAACCATTTTCAGATTAAACTCCCCTGCATGGGCAGGGACACCTTCCACTAGAGCAGGCTTCTCAGAGCCCCATCCAACCTGCCCTTGAACACCTCCAAGGATGGAGCCCCCACAACATCTCTGGGCAGCCTGTTCCAGTGTCTCACCATCCTTACACTGAAGAATTTAAGCCTGATCTCTAACCTAAGTCACTCTTCTTTCAGCTTAAAACCATTACCCCTCGTCCTTTCACTGCAAGCCTCTGTAAAAAGCCCCTCCCCAGCTTTCCTGTAGGCCCCCTTCAGGTACTGGAAGGGCACTGTGAGGTCCCCTGGAATCTTCTCTTTTCAGACTGAACGACCCCAACTCCCTCAGCCTGTCCTCATAAGAGGTACTCCAGCCCTTGGATCATTTTTGTGGCCCTTCTCTGGACACATTCCAACAGGTCCACATCTTTCTTGTGCTGGGGGCACCAGAACTGGATGCAGTATTCTAGGTGAGGTCTCACCAGGGCAGAGTAGAGGGGCAGAATCACCTCTCTCGATCTGCTGGCCACACTTTTCATGCAGCTCAGTATGGAGTTGCCTTCTGGGCTGCAACTGCACATTGGTGGCTCATGTAAACTCAGCACTTCTGAGAAAATCGTATTTCTTTTCCCTAAGGGCTTTGGGATTAGCTAGTCAAAGCGTCTTTTGCTCTGGAGGGTTAATATTACTATATTTCTGAGTTCCCTTAGGGAAGAAATACTGTCTGATGTGGGTGAAAAGGCAAATATGCAAAGTACCCAAGTCTTGGACAGAGAACAAGGTGATTAGTTGCTCATTAAAGGGACTGTAACTATGGTAACCACTGCATATATGAACCTCTACGCATCTCATCGTGACCCACTTGGTTACAACAAAGATTTCAAGCTATTGTTAACTGTTTGTACAGCTCTTCCTCTAACTGAAGAGTCACATCATAAATACTTGTTAAATATTCATACATATATATATATGTGTGTGTGTTTATATATTCACATACATACACAGACTCAGAGAAACTGAATTTCCTTATGATTAGGCTAGACAGATGAGTAAATCCGCCCATATAAAAACTCATCAGTACTATTCTCAACATTTTTTTTTTCTTGATTCCTGAAGAAATGCCATAATGACTCCGGAACCATTTTCAGATTAAAAAATACTGTAACCTGTGCAGGTATTTACATTCTCTGAAGCATTGTATATTTCATTACAGCTGCTTCTTCCTAAAAACATATCATTAACACTTAAAATGTGAGTAAATGGAGCATGTATCAGGAATCCTATCACCTGTATCAGAACCAGTTTCCAATCTCTTGTGGGTCAGCAGTGCCAACAACTTGTTCCAGTGTCTACTTCACACTTGGCTAACTGCATTAATGCACAATACTACTCACCTACTTTGAATGAAATGACTAACATTTAACCTGCTGATGTGATCAAGCATAAATTTGAAAGACTGGCAAATGCTTTCCTTTCTAAGAAGGTCATTTTGATGCTTGCAATATTCATTGCCCTCAAACTGCCCCAAATCTTCTAGTCTGTATTGAAATCAAAGGGCAAAACATAAGGTTAGCCTAAAGCTCCAGCAGCTTTTTCCAAGCCCTATATTTTATGGCCTTTTAGCTAGAAATCCTGAGAGCTCCTAGTCAGCAGAACTGAACATTTTTCTTTGACTCAAAACACTTGTTGGCAAATAGCAAGGCCTTGTGTTTATTGGTGATAATGAAGCCACTTAGCTGTTACATTTCCATCAGGATCAAGGAGGTAAAATTTACCCGAAGCTCACCAAGAAAGACTTATTTTTCTTATGTCAATGAGGTGGCATTATAGGAACTGAAATGCCAGTAAGGATCAAATATATTTCTACACATTTTCTTTCACAGTGGACTAGTGAAAACCCACCTGCCTAGTGTGACAGTTGTGCCTGTACTTTCAGTCACTGAAATGTATGGGGTTGATGGGCCATGGGATCTATTTTGATAGCTTTTCTTGACTATAAGACTGTTTCAGTGGAAAGTGTGGAGGTTCTTTGTGCTCAAACAAGCTGCCTGCCTGTAATATTTAGTGTGAATAAAATCCTTTCCCCTCAGCGAAGTATCTTCATTAGTATGGATACCAAGGCAAAATTCCAGTGAAACATCATCCGGTGAAACTGCACTGAAATTTCTTCTGCGTGGCATAAAATGCAGGATTTCTTCTTTCCTGAAGAAAAATCAGGTTCTTCAGAATCAGGACCTTCCTGACACAGCTCCTGGGCACAGGCTGCTGCTTGTCCTTCGCAGGTATAGGGCCATGCAGTGAGTTGTCCTGGGCCTCACAGTGAATACTGACCACACCAACTCCTGGGACTTTCACTGCTCTTTTCTTGCATGCCTTCTGATCCAGGAGCATGTGGAGGCTGCAATTTCTGAGGTATCCAGAAAGGCCAGTATGTATAGTCATTTGCACACCATAGACATAACTGATGCAGTGAACACAGAGAAAAACCTTGCATGCATGAAATCTGCCTCAGGGTTCTCATCATGCTGGGGTCCATTAGGCATGTGTTGGAGTGCCCTTAGTTTCCTGGAGCCTCCTCTTGAGTCTGCTGCAGGCTCTTTCTCCTGTTGCAGTAACTTCTCCTCCCTTGCTTGTCTCCATGGGCTGAACTGGGTCTCTCTAGCATAGCAAGAGTTCCCAGCCTTCCTCCATGGATTTTCCTGTGATGTTTTCTGTCAGAGTGTTCAGCTTACAGCTGAAGGATATTTAACTGCTATGGCTGCCTTTGGGTCTCTGAAGCCTCCTGTGCTGCTGCTGGCAAGCCAGGCAGCTCCCCGTGCTCCACACAGAGACACTTCTCACTAAGGTGTGCAAGGAATGGCAGCAGCTCTGAACAGGAGGAGTCTAAGACAAATAAAGAACCCCATAATGTCCATCTTTGAAAGCCACTTTACAAAATGCTTTGAATGTGTGTACGGGACCTGCAATTATTTCTCATCAGGGTACGTCAGAATCAACCAATGAAGCCCTCAAAAGATGTATTTGCTTTAGGCTCTTGCTGCCAGTGACACAGAAAACAGGAAAACATAGTTTTAATTTGTTGCTTAGAACACAATTGATTTGTTACCTGTCAAAATTATAAAAAAAAACACCTGATGTTTCTATTATATCTGCAGCACAGGATGTCAGCGTGAGCATCTGGGGAAAGCTTTGTTTCTTTGTCACGTATTTATGTAGATCACTGGTATTTTCAAGTGTCATGCGAAGTACTAACAGGTATACTTGTTTCTCCTTTTGCCTTTGAAATAGAACAA
Source organism: Chaetura pelagica (assembly GCF_000747805.2). Lineage (NCBI taxonomy): Eukaryota > Metazoa > Chordata > Aves > Apodiformes > Apodidae > Chaetura > Chaetura pelagica. The sequence goes on from NW_009970716.1 coordinate 1,029,982, forward strand.
TACTTTCTGATGTTTTTCAGGGTACACAACAGACGTCTCACTTTCTGTAGTACTTTTCAGAGAGAACTTCACTGTATGTTATTTTTTGTACCACATGAATTTACTGATTTACTTCTGCTTTCAGATCAGTCAATGGACAAATGAACATCTTGTACTACAGCTGAGATTATGCCTAGTGTCTATTTCTCTGTGCATGTGAAGTCATGGGGTGAAATTCATTTTCTGAACAATATTCTGGCATATCTTTTACTTTTGTGTATTGTCCCAACACCAAAACCTGTTTTAGTATTTGTGCAACTTCAGTCTCTTGAAACGGGGAATCACAGTGGCATTTATTGTAATCATATGCATGTGCAAAACAAACACTTGGAGCAATGTTATTCTAGAATCAGCTGGTCAAGCTTGACATTTATAGTTACATCTCTAAGGCTGAATCATACCACCTTTTTCCATTAAAAATGAAGGTTTGCTGAATTTCAAACCTATTTTACTTTCTATATTCCACAATTTCATTAGAATTAAAGGTTGAAATATAACTTGGTTATATAACTTGCAAGAATTTGTTCCCCACTTGCAGCTTTTAATATTAGATTTTGTTATCTTATACCCAAACCAAAAATGATTAAACTAGTACCTTCTTGGCAAAGTGTAATCCTGAGTCAATGTTCTGACTTTTTTATTTTGTGTGTGTGTGTGTATGTGAATTAATGGAAATATTCAGACAAGTATTAGCAGGAAT
>NW_009970716.1:1030802-1082308 GCF_000747805.2 Chaetura pelagica
AGGGAAAGAAAAAACATTCACATCTGAAAAGAGGCTGTTTCATTCTCTGTCCCAGACCACCTGAACCTGTGTAGGGTTGCCATTTGAGGGGCTCTATATTGGGACAGTACTCTCAAACCCCAGCTGAGTATTCAAGTCATCTGCCCATTAAAGAGTGTGACTGGGAATTTAATGAGTAAATAGAAAAATAATGTTGCTACACAGTTAGAAAAGGAATCGTTATCCCCCAATTGCATGAAGATGTTATCATTTTGGTTTGACTTCAATGTCTTATTTGTCTGGAATGTGACTTGGTTTCAGGTTCACATTTTTGTGGTACTTTCTGTATTAAAAGGCTTGCCTCACTTCACACACACAAAAAATCAGAACACAATTTTAAGGCCCATGTCGTTCTCTAGCTTTACTTACAGTTTCTTTTTAGAGTTTACTTGGTATTATATGCTATAAAGTATACACTGTTTTGCTTCATAATATAAAATATTTTGTGAGTTCTGTGGCTCTCTAATGAGATTTGAAGTAAGAAGTAAAGACTTTAAAAAGTCTTTGCCTTTACAGAAAGAAAATGAAAAAGGTTTGTAGAAAATAGCCAAGTCATCATATATCTAGAAAGGATATCAGATTGAGGTTCAGATATGTAAAAACATTAGGAAACAGACAAATTGGAGGAACTGATAAAATATCACATAACAGGGTAAAACATGAAAAGAATAAGTAAACATCCAGCAAATAACAAGAGAAAAATGTATGTGTGAAAGGCAGAAATCCTATTAAGTCCAGAGTTAACTTTATTAGCAGTAAAACTTCCATGCTGTAAGAGATTTACTAACAGAAAATAATAATGACGTGATGAAGACAACTTAAAAGCTTTTTTATATTTTAAGAAAATGCAAGAACCTGAAAATTTTAGAAATTAGAATGAACAAACTGTTCAACATTAACTATGTAGCTTTTTTGATAGTAATAGATTGATAACAATGCAATTAACATTATGCATTATCAGTAGCATTTATGTATTATAATGAAGATGTTATAAACAAGGTAATAAAGATATCTGAGCATCAAGTGTTCTAGGGAATTACTAAAGTCAACCCCTGCTTTCCAAGAAACTTCCAAGTACACTTGGAAATACAGCTGGTGTTCCTGAGAATATTTGTGATATGAAAACGGTATAAGCTTTAAGACAAGTAACAAGATTAACTTGTTATCTACAATGAGTAGTACAATAAATGGTGTTTACCAATATAATATATTTATGTATGCAAATGCTAGAATATTAAAATAAAATAAATTTGTTTGAGGATTTCTATCGAGACATCAGTGAACTTACTCAGATAAATATTACACTTGTTTAAATGTACTTTTATACAAATAGCTACTTTTAATTACCTGTTGCAATAATGTGCTAATGTATGTCTTAAACAAAACTAGGAGGCACTCTGGACACCTTATGAAGTTGTAGTCCCTCACATTTGTATAAAATATCATGATGCATTAAGAGGTATGAAGTGCATAAAAACTATGTTTACTTCCTCTGGATACATACCCTTGATAAAAAGAGAATCAGAGAATGTAGTGGGTTAGAAGGGACCTCTAAAGGCCATCTAGTCCAACCCCCCTACAATAATTAGGGACATCTCAAAGGAACAAATTGCTCAGAGCCCCATCAAGCCTGACCTTGAATGTCTTCAGGGATGGGGCCCCCACCACCTCTCTAGGCAACCTGTTCAGTGATCCATCATCCTCATAGTAAAATACTTTTTCCTGATTGTCCAACCTGAATCTACCCTTTTCTAGCTTAAAAACACTACCCCTTGTCCTATTGTTACATGTTCTTGTGAACAGCCTTCTTATAGGCCCCTTTCAGGTATTGTAAGGTTGCCATAAGGTCCCCCTGGACCCATCTGGACATTGAGCTATTAACTCAGGAACATCCTTTCAGTGAACAGAAATACGGACATGCCAATTCTAGTTTCTTCTTCCTGACCTGTGCTAAAATGGTCATAATTTTACTTTCTATAATTGCACCATAGTATCAAATTAAGCTTCTTTAAATTAGTTATATATTCAGTAAAACCCAATTAGAGTTATAATAGAGGGTGATAGTATTTCCTAGTTGTCACCAAACCAAGTGTTCGTGTGTCTTTCATGTGCATTCACCAGGGTAGCAAACTGCTGATTGTCTATTCCAGCCTGATTTAAAGCATGACACACTCAGTGAGCCATGGCAGGAGGGAAGATTATTTGAAGTAGAGAAGAAATTAATGTATTAGTAGTTCAGAGTTTTACTGTTATTTGCTTGTGGAAAGTAAAAGCCCTACCTCAACTGTATATAACTGAAAGCAGAAAAAACCCCAGTAGTTAAATGGTGCCTGCAGCTCTTGTTTTGACATGCTCTGTGTCACACTCCTTTCCATATGTAGCAATGTTTAGATTGCCCTAAAAAGACAAACTAGAAGCCATCTCTTCTGCTTGTAGATATTGCCTAGTAGTGCAACAGTCATAGAGACCCTGAGACGTGTATTGTTAATTAACTGCTTAATGAGCTGCTCCCTCAGAAAGTCAACGAGGTTAGGCTTCTGGGCTACAGCCATTATTTTTAAAACAAACAAAACCCATTGATAAATCTTTTTCTTGTGATTTCTTTTGGTAGATACTAGATGATGGTTAGGCTTAGTGCCATGCAGTTTTGCTAATGATGGTATTGGTTCAAAGAGGACACTAACAATTACTAACTTACCAGAGGCAGGAAATCAGCTGACCCAATACTGGCAACTGTAATTAAACTGAGCCCTGTGGCTAGCAAGAAAATAGTGGTAAGTGAAGCAAGAAATTGTTCATTGTCTGTTGTGTCCTTTTTAACATTAATATTTGTAGAAGAAAGCAGTTATGAAAATATTCAGTCAAGTTCACAGTTGTAAAACATTATCATAATGAACAGGGCTGAGGTTTGGGATGGCCAAACTGACTATGAAAGAAAAAAATAAATAAATGATAGCTGTAATTATCCTTATCTTTCACTGCTAATCTGTTAATGATTTCTGCCTTTACCTGCTGCCCATTATATTTGGCTTTCTTCTGCTGCAGCCTGCCTGGCAAGTGATTATGAAGGTTGGTATTTTCCATTGCTTTGAATCTTTACGTGGTATGTTTTAGCTTGAAACCAGATTTAACCAGGTGACTGTGTGGGGAGAAGTGCTGTTCTCCTCTTAGTGTAGCAGGCTGTTTGATAACTGCGGATTGCCCAGGTTGGGACTTTTGTTTACATTTGTCTTTTTAGTGTCTTATGAAAACTAATCAAAGTGTTATAGTCCTAGTAATTCTGAGTATGATTGTTATGCAGTGCACTTGAACTATTACAAGGCTATTGCGAGAAAATTAATCCCAGTAATATGCTGAATGGTACAGGTCTGAGCATTAGGCTTGTTGCTGTGACCAGCAGTGAGCTATTGAGAGGAGAGAATTCAGACTTTATGAAAGCAAAAATGTCATTCTTTATCTGAAAATATTCTAGTATAACTACCAAGAGAATCAATTCCCACATGAAAGCTGTTTAGATGTGAGTGATTGATGACCAGAAGCACTAGAGTTTTATAATTATTTATTTTGCAAGAAACAGGATTTATTTGTAAAAGGGGTGAGAGTAACATAGTGCCATGAGGTTTCTAATAAATGTAGTTAATTAAGGCAGATCTCCTTATTGGCTTTACAGATAAATAAGTCCTTTTTTTCTCTTTGTTTTATACATGATAATAAAAATTAATATAAATGTAACAGATAAAGAAGTCATTATTCCACTCAGCTCTGTTTGGGCTACATTCGGAATACAGTGTTCAGTTTTAGGCCCCTCTATACACAATAGGTGAGGGTGTTGGGTTATCTTGTCAAGACTGTGCTTCTGACAAGAAAGACCAGATGATCCCTGAGGTCCCTTCCAACCTGGTATTCTATGGTTCTGTGATTCTTTATGTTTAGCTCAGATTGCTTGTATCATCATATTAACAGATTTCTAGTGATGGATGATGCTTCTAAGATAATGCTCTTGTTAACCACAGTTTCTTCAGCACAATTTGCAGCACTAATCTTTCTGAGAATGTAAAAAAATTAATAAAATCTTTAATTAAAAAAATAAAATTAAAGAAGATGGTCACTGACATTATAAAAACCTCTTCATTGCAAAATTTGCCATTAACAAATGTAAAGCTGTTATTTCTTGCCAGATTTCCCTGATCCTCTAGAATTCCTCTGGAAATTTTCAGAAAAGACTTCTGAGAAGCTGCAGAGACAATATCCTGCAACCACAGAGTAAGTCCTGTTGCTCTTTAATACAGTTTTGCTGAAGTCAATGGCACATGTAGTTACCTGTAATACCCTAGAAGAAACATCTGATGGGTCAAACCTACTTGAGGATGTGAAAAAAATTCTGCCTTTCAATGAGAAATAAGAGGCCATCACCTTTTAGTGTAGTTGAATAGCTATTTGATCGTAGACAGTGCATAGCTATGTTGGGAAGAGATTTTACCATATAATAATTGTTAAACTCTTAAAAGAGGAGCAGCCTGTGAAATAAAACCATTTCTGTCATAATTGTGCTTTGTTTTCCTTAAACATTTTGACAGTACAATTTATCTGCTAAATGTCAATGTCCAGGAAAAAAAAAAAAAAGTTTGCTAATCTTTTTAGTTCTAGGGTTTAACGTGATGTTAGTAATCATGCCCACAACTTGCATAGATTTAGCAAAAGCATGAATCACAGCGCAATTATATCTCAGTGAATTGAAGAATTTGTAAGCGAGCCAAAGTACTTAGCAGTTCCTGCTGTAAAAGTAGTATAAGAATATGCTATAGTGCTTCCAGATGCAGTTCTATTACAGGCTGCACCAAGATAAGTCAAAGGGAAATTTTTATATTTTTGTGTGAAAGCAGAGAAGAAGCTGTTGATGCGAGGATGATCTTAGTAGCCACAGGTTAGATCAAGGCACGAAGAATACAAGTGTGATTATTAAATACAGAACCGCAAGATTTACTTATCTAAAACTACCCTGTAGTGATGCACATTCTTATTTTTGAAGCATATAAAATAAAAAAGTAAAACTAGCATTTGGAGGCTGCTTTTTCCAGACAGCACAGTAATTAATGGTCGCCCCATCTCATTTTTGTCTGGCTCTTTATTGCTGAGGGAAGGCTAACTGCCTTAAAGGACTGGCAGTGTCCTGGGAGCTTGTGCAGGCTCCTGTCCTGCTGGTAGGGATGGGGAAAGGCCTGGCAGAGGGGGCATGGGGAGACACTGCAACATGTTTTACATTTCCTATAAAAAGGTTCACTGCAAGTAAACATCCAGATGAGTTTTTTAAATCTTCCAATGGCCACACCAGGTAGAATGTTTAAAGGTTCCCTAAATTGGGTTAATAAAAATGAATTTTCACCTGATTTCTCACAGTATTTTTTTTTAGATTCTTATTTATGCTTTCTCATACACTAAAAAGTTGTAATGCTTTATTTCTACTACTTCATCTTCCTCTTACCTGAAAACTGTAGGAAACAAGGTTGAAGGCTATCTAGTCTGGTGCAGCTGAGGTAATTTGGTCAGTGCTTTATACTTAACTGACAAATTCCTCCAGTTTAAAGAGGGGAAGGGAGTTTGCCCTGTGCCTTGGTTGCTGTTGCAGGGGCCATGGCTCTGGCCCTGGGAGAGAAGCAGGAAAACTGATCTAGTCAATTCCTCTTGCCCAAGCAGAACCAATATGCATTAGTATTTTGTGAAAGATGTTTGTGGGATGTGGTCCCAAAAACTGCTAGTGATGGAGATTTCTCCACTTCTATTAGGAAATCCATCATGATGCTTAATGCTGGAAACACTCATCTCTTGTTCTCTAGCCCAGTTCTGGACCAAACTGCTATAATTTTCAGGCAAAACTTCATTTGTATGTTTGTAAAGTAATTTCTTCTAACTGAGGCAGATGTGACCTTTTCCTTCCTCTTGTCTTTAGGCCATTATTTTGCTTTTGATGTTTCATAAAACTTTCAGCAGAGTCGTATCTTGCCTGTCACTTTCTCTTTATGAATGATCTTTCATGACTTCCTTGAGTTTCTTGCTTTGTTTACTTCTGTCTCTAATTCATTGCCATTTTTCTGACATTCACATTTCTCAAAGCATCAGCACATTTTCACTCTTTTGTTCAATGATAGTTTGTCTGCAGCTGAATTCAAATGATGTCTCTTCATCACTGGCAGTATTTCCATGACATTAATCTTTGTTGTCACTGTTTCTTTGCAGGTAAGCCATTGTAAGGAGCTGTGTTATAAACTGCCACAACTAAGCATTAGCTACTGACACATAATGCAAAATGTTGATGTTGGAAACAATATTAATTGCATGAAATCTAGAGAAATTTAGAGGTTTTTCTAAGACTAAGTCATATCCCATATGCATTGTAGTTTCTTTTGCTGTACATAGATAAACAGAATAATTATTTAATAGAGTGGCTGTGGATTTTTTCATTTTCTGTATCAGCTAAGATTGCTTCTGTATTTTTCCCTCCTTTGTCACCTAAGAGCTTTCTGGGAGCAGAGCTTCTGCGTGTATTTAAGTTAGCCGAAAACATTACCTTCTTCTTACCTACCTTTTGTGTGCTGCCTGTAAAAGAAGCAAATGAAAATTCCTGGGAGTAGAATGGCTGCAGCAGTAACTTGGAACTGTTTAAGTATAAATTAATTTAGGTTTAGTTTAGTACCTCCGACTACTTTGTAACAATACTTCTTAATTTTCACTGCTGAATCTGTAGTTCAGCAAGGTATTTACACTGCTTACTCACATCTTACCAGTGCAGGGGATACATACGTTGTAGATGGTACTTACATACTACTAAATGTGTCATAAAGGCAGAGTTTTCTGAAGTCTTCTCTTTCTCCTGGTGCCCTGAGCAGCCTTGCTGCTGATCTGGCTGAGCAGCTCTGTACCAACTACACTCCGCGACCTCTGTAGAGTGCGTCACTCCGTCCTCAGTCAGAGGTACCCTCATGGGCATGTTCCCAAGTACTTCCATGGGGTCATTAGAAGACTTGAGAACTATGAAGTGCCTTTCATGTTAGTTTTTTCTGTAGATTTTTTCCCCAGTCATCCAGTATTTATTTTAATTGTAATAAACATTAAAAGGTAAGGGGGTGGAAAGCAGGCACAAGTACCTTCCCGGCTTGGTAGGGTTCCTGAAAGAGTGGCTCTGAGAGGTGTGACTTGCCAGTGTTGAATGCTTCTTAGCTCTCAGTCTTATTTGTCATGATGCATTCAATGCCTCTCTATTCAGTCTTCCAGGCAATGCATACAAAAGGTATTGAAGGACCTACATAATTTACAGGAAATGGTACCAAAATTGGGTACCAGATTCAATAGACCTTGTTTTTTAGGCAGTGTATAACTCTTTTTCACTAATTGTCTTGTTGGATAGCACAGCTCTGAAAGAAAAGCTGTAATTATAATGAAATAAAATAGGCATGAATGGAGTAAAATAGAAACTTAAAAGGAATATGTAAAGCAGAAACACTTGACATTGTTTTTCTTCTTTAAATTCTTCCCAAAGATGTCATAACCTATCAGACTGGGGCCATTTGTCTGATTTAAAAATCTTTCATTTCAACAAAAAGTGAAATGTTTCCATGGAGATCAGCCAGAGATAGCCAAATGACGAACTTCTTGGCTGTACTTTCAGTTTGGTTTCTATGGTTTCCAGACAAGGAGGGGAAAAAGTGAAGTTGCTAAGGTTCTCTTTCTTTCTTTTCTTTCCTTATTTTTCTGCATGTAAAAGCTTGCTGTAAACCAAGTGATGGAGTTTAAATCAGTGTAGGCCCACAACAAGCAAAGGTACTTATTGTCATCTTAGTTCATGAAAAACCTTGTATAGCTCATATTGTGCAGTATTACACATGCCCTCGTTCAAGGGCAAAGAAATCATGACAAAGAAATAATAATTTCTTAGCATTATAGGTAAAGTTCTGTGTAGGGAAAATATGTTTAAAATAGCTAGGTATCCCTTGGCTGTGCATTGCAGTGAAAAAATAGTAACAGGCTCAACAGTATCTTTTTTAAAGGATACAAAAGCTAATAACGAAGCACTGCATGCATCTTGGAAAATCCGGAAGGCCTTTAGGAAAAGCAATGTTTCAGGTCTTGCCAACAATACAAAACTGGATGGAAAATGTTAGCTATTACAGTAGTGAGCAGGGCAGCTCCTGGATTTCTGTGTGGGGTCAATAGAAATCCATAATGCAAAATAAAACTCTCATCTTGACATCTACATTCTCATCTTTCCTCTCACTCAGCACCTTAGAGTTGTTTCTTAAAGACTGTCACATGGTTGTTTGGAACTGGTAAATACATCCTTTCCGTGCATACTTCACTGAATGTTGCCCAGACCACATTCCAAAAAAAAACCTGCTTCACAGATTCAAAATGTCACTGTTTTCATCTCCATCCTGCTTCACTGCTTCTTCCTTCCCCAAGAACAATGGGGTTTTATTACTGCTTCTTGCATGAATGCATCAGGTAGAAATTTCCTTCCACTTCTCTTCAGTTTTTTTCCAAGGTTAATTCCATTCTCTCCCATCTTCTCTGTCAAGTTTCTGAGAAGCCAGCCTCTGTTTCTTTCCACTGACCAAATCCTTTTCCTGGCTTCCTTGCAGAGACAAATTTATGATATTATAAGGAGAATCATAACTCAGCAACATCATTGCCTCTTGTTCACTCTTTTAATGTGAAACTGGCTGAAGTAAAGATCAAGTGAAGCCTGATGACTTGTGAAGCTTCCTAAATCTGCCCTGTATGTATGACTCTGCAAAGTTAATTACTCATGCTGCCTCCAGGAAAGAAACTGATTAAAAAGGAAGCTATGTATATCACACAGCTTGCTGGGATGCCCAAATACTTTATTTAAATAATTTTTAAAAAGAGTAATACCTAGTTTAATAACCCAAGCTACCCACCTCACATATAAATGCATGGTTAAAGAATTAAAGAAGCTGGCAATGGTCGAACTTCTTCTTTGTTCTATATTAAAAAAAAAAAAAAAAAGAAAAGCCTTGATATCAAAGAACACAAGGAAGTTAATATGTAGTAAGACCATAATACACTACTACTTATATGCCAGCTGCCAGTGAAACGAGATGAAGAAATGGAAATCAGCCTCATATGAACTGCAGGGGGGCTAAAAAATGAACACAGTACTTCAGATGTGGCCTCACCAGTGCTGAGTATAGGGGCATAATCACTTCCCTACTCCTGCTGGCCACACTGTTCCTGGTACAAGCCAGGATGCTGTTGGCCTTCTTGGCCACCTGGGCACACTGCTGGCTCATATTCAGCCAGCTGTTGACAAACACCCCAAGGTCCTTTTCCTCTAGGGCATCTTTCAAGTGCTCTGCAGCATGTTCTCTGCTGTGAACAGTCACATATCTGCCATGTAAAAAGCAATGACTCTTTTTAACATGTGCCAGGTGTGTATCCTGTGACATCCATGACCTGCCAGGAAGAACGAAGCATCTAGCTGCTCTGCCTGTTCCCCCGCACTGCAGTCCCATGACTGATGCTGCTACACAGCTAGAATGTGACTGTACTTTGGCTGGGTAGTGAATGTGCAAATAATCGTGACAGGAGAGGGGGATGCAGCTTCCAATGCAGCAGAAATAGATCTACGGCCACCCTCTGGCTGAAAGTGTAGGTGTCACTTTCCTCCTCTGCACATTTTTGATAAGTTGAAATAAAACTGCATACCATAAATTAACTTCAAAAATCCATATCTGCTTAGCTGTACCTTTCTTTTGTGATCTCTATTGCTTAGAAAATGAGAATAAATTAACAAGCCTGAGTTTTTTTTACCTCTGCTTGGAGCCCCGGAGTCTCTCTCCATTATTGGAATTTATAAGGAAAAATATTGGTTTTCAGCCTTCCTGGAAAATCTTTTTCACCTAAGCTCATGACTCTGTTTTGCCTCTTTTTAACTTGGCAGAAAGTGCTCCTCAACATGAAGCTTTGTCAAACATGCTCTGAGATGCCTGCAAAAATACTTGTTTAGTTCTGCTAATAGTAAAAACAAGGATAGACTTCTGTGATAAGACTGAGTATTTGGCTTTTAGGTAAAAGACTGCAGGAAAAACAAAAAAAAGCCTGCAAATAAAACAAGCCTGATGTCATCTAGCTTAAATTTAAAGACAAGGCAATGTAACTACCACATTTTGCTTAAAATCCCCCAAGGATTCCTGAAAGAGAGATTATGGTCAGTGAAGTCAGAGGAGCCCATAAAGCTGGTGAATGAAAGAGGCCAGTCTGTGGTCAAGGTAGGTATTCCCCAAGGACAGTTTGTCTTTCTGTAATCCCAGCTACAGAGCCTCCTGGGGCAGGGCTGGAGGTGGGGGGGATGATTGGATGGGAAGGGAAGAAAAAAAAGAAAAAAACCCTGCTGGCATGGCTGAGTGATGTGCTGAGCCACCTCAAGCCTGTCTAGTATATGTATTCCCCAAACTTCACCACAAAATATTAGATCCCTCCACAAATATAAGAATCTGTCTCCAGCTCCACTTCTCATACCATGTTACATGAATAGCACGACACTGTTGATAAGAAGCCAGAATTTAATGTAGTGTTAACTGCCTCTGGCACTAATTGCCCTTTCTGCTTTTGGTTACCATATGCTCCCAGGTTCATGGCACTGTCCCTATTGTTGCTGACCTTAGGGCTGTTTTTAAGCATTCAGAATTGATGCTGTAGACTTTGCATTTGACGTCTTAGTCAATATCTGTGTCAGAAACTGCTAATTGCTCCAGCACTTGGCAGACCTTAGACAGAAGTAATAGGTCTGCTACTGAAGAGAATAGCAAAATACGAACTTTTTTTCAAAATTACTGTTTCATAGTGTATAGCAGCATGCAGGAAATGAAAGGTCTTGAGGTCAATGTTCTAAATCCTTTTAATATTAAAACTGAACAATGAAATTCAAGATTCTTAGAGGTTTAATCTGAATTCTTCAAAGGAGTAGTTTCCTCTATTACTGGATTTATCTGCTCAGGAAATTATGTTGAAATACCTTTGTGTGAAAAAATTATTACTGTCTTGCTTGAATAGTTTTGAAGCTTAACTATTTATACATACAAACAGATATATCTAAATATCACAATAAAAATTATGTTCCAAGCAATCCTAACACAGTGACTCTTTTAGTGTGGTAGTATCAGGAGTCAGGCATACTCATTCCCATTTCATACATCCTTCACTGGTCACAGGTTCACTTGCACAATTTTGATAATCTGACCAACTCACTGAATTTACAACATGTGGGACTGGAAAGAGATGCTTTCATGTGAAGATTTTTCACTCTAAGTGCATGAGAAATGAAGAAAGGGAAAAATAGGAAGAAAAAAAGCAATGGTGCCCAAGTGGGGTGTGGGTGTGTGTGAGGAAAGGTTATTTGGGAATAAAGAGATATTCTGAGAACAGAAAAGATATAATTCTGAATTGAGGAACTGGCAAAACTGAGTTGGAAGCTTGATCCAGAAAAAAGAGTGAAATTGAGCTCAAGAAGGAAGAATGCAGCAATTCTGAGACTCCTGAAGGACTCAGCCTTTGTTTTGATCTAGCTGACATCCCAGCCTGGTTTGGCTACTGCTTTCATTTATTGCTTTGCTCAATTTTAAGATTTTAAACCACATCAGTTAAGATACAAGTAAACACGTGTAAAACGTATTTTAATTCCTGTTGATGGATTCTCCATGTACTGCCAATGTGTTGGGACACTTTACTAAAGGGTCATGTCTGTCCTCTTGCCTTGCTGCAGGGTACATGGGGCCATTCCTGAGTGAGCCACAGCACATGGCTGTTAACATCTAGTATCTAAACTCTCTTGAAAAAATTGTCTTGAGTTCCTTTCAGGCTGTATCTTCTTTTTCCGATGCTCAAGAAAGAAGGAGCTTCTTGCTGCCATCTATTGATAAAGTGTGGGAAGGACCAGCCTGAGTCACGTTGACATAAATTGCAGCCACTTGTGCAAAACGCTTTGGCCGTTCTTGGTTATACTATTTTTAGATCTCTGTTTATAGAGATAATGAGGTGTTGTTATCCGTACTGACTGAATAAGCAACAAATGACTTAAACTTGATGAAGAGTGAGCAAGGCTTCCATATAACCAAATCTCAGTCACAGCGTGCTGGGAACAGATACCCCAGAAATGAGGAAAGAACGGAGAAAGGGCTATAGGGCTTTTGCAAGAATGGAAGTCATAGTAAATTAGAATTAAATTTTAAGGAGCTGTCATAGGGATTATAATGCGTGTAAAGCAGTGATCATTATGCAGTTTGAGAGAGTGAAAATCCCTTTCCAGGGCTATGTTAAAGGGAAAGGACCATGAGGGCTCATCTGGAGCAAGTGAAGAGGACAGCACATAGGAAAAGTGATACAGCCAGGTGTGAAGCAATGTAACAGGCATCTCTTCATGGCAGCACATCTCCCTGGGAGTTAAGGAGGCATGTGTAGGGTCCTTCTTGGGTCTGTAGCTTCACCGACTACGGATAGAGTGCATGAGTCTCTGGAAAGTGGGAGGGAACCATGAGACCAAAAGTCTTTAAAATTGGATGTTCATAGCAATAGATAAGGAAACTGAGTCATAAGACTCAAAATGCTTGAGTTGTGGAGTTGTGCACTTTGGTTTTTGTGCAAACACCTCTGTGATTTATTGCTATTTAATTCACTACCTGATGTAAAATTTATTTTTACTTCCCATATTGCTTTTGTTTCATACAATGACTCTCATATGTAGAATATACTGCATGCAGGAGGTTTTTTATATTTTTCCTTACATTTCAGGGAGTGGCTACAAGCTGCTGTCTTCTATGTGTAGAAGGAATCAATAGATATTTGATCCTTGCTGTCTTTACTTGCAAACACCCATTAAATGTTAAAGGGCCAACAAACTAAATTAAAAGATGTTAGAGAAATAGTATATGTGAATTTATTGCTATTAATTTAATATTAATGTGAAAATGCTAAAATTATAAAGACAATATGGAGATGCTGAAAAGAAAAACTGTAACTTTAAAAGCCCCTATATACTAAGTACTTGAGCCCCATGCAGTTTTCTTTCTTAGAGAGTTTTGTTGTTAATTTTCTTAAAATGTAATTAAAGGTAATTGAAAGATCCTCAGTGTGGTCTACATCTGGAAAATGAGAATTCCATTTCAATTATTGCACAGGTCATTGGGGCAGAGCAATACTGGATATTGCACATATTGTGTAAATCTTGTTTTATTATAGGAAAAAGTCTCTCAAAAATAATCCAGGGTTTATTTCTAGTAAGGCATAGTTAGTAAGAGAAGTGTAAGAGCATTAGTGGCTGCTTATTCAGATCATATTACTTCTCCAAAGCTGTGATCTTCCCCACTAGAAACCCAGCTAGCTGGGGAAGAGGACACTTGGCCATAACATAGTTGCTACTGTATCCATTAAATAGCCTGTGTCTGATCTCACAGAGCCTCATTGCCAGGAAATGCTGGCAGCCAGGATCAGCACAGCCTTTGAATCTGTGCTGCTCTCATCAAAATGTGTGACTGTTCTTTGGTGAATTTGGTGAATTCGGAAGAACACAGCTTTGACTGGGTGACTAGATATCTAGGCCTTGTGGCTGCTTCAGTGGATGTCTCAGGTGGTCATTTGTGCACACTTTCCTGCACCAAACATATTGTGTAGTCAAAGTGTGTCCTCCTTACCTACACTGCATCTGACCAGGTAAAATGAGCAAGATGCTGATGAGGTATCTCCTTTCTTGCTGGCATTCTGAGACTAACAGTAGTCAATTGCTTTTCATGTTCTGTCTCTCACTGTCCATTTACAGTGTCACCTCTAGCATCTGCCTCACCAATTTTCGTAGCTCCACTTTCAAGTGAGTCAATCCACAAAGCATTTAATTTGGGTCCATTTGATTCAAATCAGAGAGAGCAAGCAGCTGCAGTACAATAATTAAGAGAGATAAAATTTTTACAATTGATTTTTTATCAGTCTTTTCATTTAAACTCTGCCAAACTCCTTCCTAAAGATGAACTTTTACTGGAAAGCATGGAGAAAGAATGAAAGAGGGAAAGAGGGAGAGGAAAACAGCATATGCTTCTTAAAAATGTGGTCTAGGGGTTGTCAGTAACAATTGAAGGGTTGGAAAACACACTGGGGAGTCCAACAGAATTGGATGGTTGTGCTGAGAGAACTGAGACTTTATCAAAACATTTATGAAGTAAGTATCATAGGAATAATGTCAAATTGTTTTTTCATGGTGCATCTTTCACTGACCTTGTATACATAAGCTTGAGAAACAATGTCAAGACTATGTTTGATGTTGGCACTGTATGTTCTTGCTAATAGCTATATTCCTCTTGTGTTTGGTGTTGGTGACATTACCGAGAGAACACTATGTTCAGTTCAGAAGTCCATAATTTATTAAAAAAATCCAAACCACAACTATTTGAGAATGTTCAGAGAAGAAACAACACTGAAAGAATGACTAGAAAATAGGCCTTTAATGAGTTCCTCAAGATTCTCAGTCTACTTAACTTCTCAAAGGTAAACTTAAGGGCTGAAAAGTCTATTTGTAACAGTGAGAACAAGCTTTGGTAAGAGATTTTCTGTATCTGACTTGTGAAATAGGAAATACTCAAACTTGAAGTAAGTGAAAATTATTATTAAAAAGTGACTATCAATTGCAGTGGCTTGTCAGAGTGGAATACATTCCTCAGGTCTCTAGTGGTGGTTGAACACTTTTCTAATAAGTGTGTTTTCTGTTTGTTTGGCTTGGCTTTTTATTTGTTTGGGTTTTGGTTTTTTACTATGAACATTACCTATAAGCTATATTTTAATGTCTGTTCTAAGTGCTAAACAAATCTTCTTTAGAGGGATACCAGCTGTTTCAACATATCAATGTTAGAAAACCAAACCTTTCTTTTTCAGTATACAGAATCAAAAAGCCAGGTAGTGCTGCCCTACTGCTGTGTGTTTGCTGTTGATTTGCAGAAACTTGTGATGGCTTTTGGTCTTCTTAATTTAAAATCTCTTAGGCTAAGCACCATATTGCCTAACAATTCAAACATCATAGATTCATGACACTGGAATCTGAGAGCAACAGTGCCAAAAATTTTTGCCTTTAAACTAACTGGAGGTGTTTTAGATGAGAGCAGTACTATTTAACACTGTATGTGTCCATGTTTTTAATTTGATCCTCATTTATCATTGCAGTTTCTCAGTAGCCTACACTTACACACTGATGATTTAATCTTCCATAAGTCCCTGAGATATGAAGCGGATGATCAGTCTTGTGTAACAGACTATTCCAGATGAAAACAACTTTACGGCTTATGAATTTTATCTGAAGTCAATGTTGAGAGCAGAGTGCAGGTCATAAAAATGCATATTCAATGATGCTAATGCCTTGAAGGTGTAATTGCTTTCACCTCTGGAGTAGGATAGCTCTTGCAACAACTTTTTGAATGTTAATTCGGTTCTTATACCATCTTTTTCTTAGGGTTCTATTTTATCTATTTATCAGAGTCAAGAGGGTTCTTTTTTCATTTTTGCGTTGGCCAAAACATGGCGCATATAAATATAGTTCAGTTCTGCTTGGAACAGAGCTCTGCAAAAAATAAAAGCAAAAACATTCACATTAAGACTAACTTTTAAAATCTAACCAGAAATATTCAGTTTGGTTATTCTGTTTTTTTTGTTTATTTGTTTGTTTATCCTTTATTTTTCTCAGTTACATTAACTTTCAAAAACAGTTTTTCAAGTGTATGTTTATTCCACATTTCCAGATTACTTTCATTCACTGTAACAAAAATCCAGTTTTACTATGTTGTGCTTTCAAAAAATATTTATTTGTCAGGCTATTTAAAAAAACATGATTCTTAAGCAGTGAAGAACAAGCTGTCAGTAAGTTATGAATTATTACACTAGTATATGCAATATTTTTCCATTTATGTAGCAAAGGTTTCATGCAATTATATGAGTACTTACTGTTGAGAGTCAAAGTATCTGCAAGCAAAATTGTAAAATGAGATAATTTGCTGTTTCAGCAACAGAAATTTTCCAGTTTTAATTGAAACATGAATTATACTGTTTTCTAAATGCACCACAAGTATATTTCTATGGTTGTCTTTAGATTGAGTATACTTGGGTTCAGAGCTACGATGGTAGGTTCCCTTTTGTTTCTGTCAGTAGAAAATAGATCACATTAATTTCCTTAATCAGTTTAAATGTCTCTAAGCAAGCAATTTACAACCACATGAGCAACTGCTCTGCAGGTGTTATGGCCATGAAATTCTCTGGAAAGTTTCTCAGGATGTAAAAATGAAATTGGGATCAAAATAATGGAAATTGTATTAAAAAATAGTCTCTTTTGGTATCAATATTGAACTCTGATTACATACTTCTAGAAAATAACATTTTCTATTTATTACTAACTCCTTGATTGCTGTTTATCACCTATAAAGAGTATGAAAGACAGAATATTGTCACCTATCACAAACTAAAGGTAAAAGTTTATCTCAGGGAAACGCAATGTCCTTATTTAAATGGGAAAGTCTGCTTTATTTTTCTATTATTAATTGAGGTTTTGCTTATTTTGTGTATGTCTGTGTGTATGTGTGCATGACTCCTGTGGCAAATCAAAATGTGTCACATTAAGAGGCTGATGTGTCTCGGAGTGACTATTTGAATTATGTTAAGATTATTGAGCACCTGGTCACAGTCCATAGGCATTGGTGAAGCTATCCATGTACATGGTAGTAAAATGTTCATCATAATAAAAAAGGATATAGCTTTGATTTTCTAGTTTCATTGCTTGTGGCTAGCTTAAAATTTATGTTGGGGCTCTGAAATACTTCCTGAATTATTATTCTGCCATATTGCCATAGTTTAACAGAACTAATAAATGTGACTTACAAACTGAGTGAGTTGCCCACCGTGTTTCGTTGTTTACCTCCAGCCAATAACAAGCTCTACAAAAAGTGTACTTCCTGCGTGAATAAAAAAGTTAAATGATATATAGATATAAGCTATTTATACATCCTTTATCAGAACAAGTGAAAGACACCTGCATAAAAGTAATGTTTTCTTTTAAATTATTATTTTTTTTTCTTTTTAAGTCTTCTCTAAAATTCTTTCTATTTGTTTTCCATTCAGCTTACAGTTCAACTGTTTGTGCTTTTTCCAAATGCCAACACTTACTATTAAGACTGATATCTTTACATGCCAGGTAAATATCCCTTCAAAAACAGATGCCTGTTATGGAAAGCAATGTTAGAAAGATACAGATGTACAGATGCTCTAAGATAGTTAAAGCCATTAGCTTCAGGCACGTGTACTCATTGTTACCTGATGAGATTTTAGCCAGGTAGCAATGCAAAACAATTTTTCTCCCTTTCATGTTCTGTGGCTTTGCAACACACTTATGCCACAAATTAAGTACTTCCTTGCATGCATTAAACAAAGTGTTTTTCTACACAGTAATACTTCCTTCCTTCACTGCATTACCCTAGAAAATAGAAGTAAGGTGATGCACAAAGATTGATTACAGCTATTTTAAACAGCCAAATAATCTACTACTGAAGTTAATACAAAGGTCATTTGTTTTTTATGTCTTTTCTTCCTTTACAGCTATTTATGCTGATAGAGTTGTCTTGGTAGATTATCATCCTTTTATACACAAATGTCAGACCTGTTACAATAATTTCAAAGGTAGTATGCCTGCCAGAGAGGAGCCATTAAGCACTCCAGAAGTCTGGGAGCAACCTAAGATAAATTTTCTTTATATTCTCTCTGATTATAAAGATTAACTGTATGCATCCTTTCCTTTATCTCCTACTGTCACACTGCCTTGATGTGTGTTGTATGGATTAGCAGAACATCAGAGTCTCAGACGAACTGTGCTCTGCTGATAAGGTTTAGGTGAAACACATACTGTGATCTTTGCTGTTGGTATCCTTCCTTTCATTCATACTGAGGTGAAATGACCAAAGTGGTCTCTAGTGGTTGCCTGATCCTGGAAGAGGCCACTCCTGCTTGTGCATATTGCTTTGGATAATTTTAAATTAATTTTTATTTTGTCTGCCTCTGGGAAAAATGGGGAAAACTCAAGTTAAGAAACGGCATGCAGCTTCATTGCAGGGACTAGTCCAAAGAGGTGTTAGAACATCTGTGGTGAAACACACCCTAAGACACTCCTAATTTGTTTTAAAATGAGTTGGAGAATGGGAAATCATGCTGTGTAACAATCCAATCTACTTAAAGGAGATCTAGCTGCTTATATTGCGTAAATAAATAATGGAAAGAAAATTATAAATATGTACAGAATATATAGTAAATGTTAATCATATAGATTGCTGATGAGATTATTTAAAGGAATAACCAAATATCAGCGTTACTTTGGTTAAAAGCCACGCAAAGACTCTCTGATGTACCTGAGGAATAAAAGAACTATTCTGAAGCAGTGTGACAGCTCCATCATGTATGGGGTAGTAGGTAGGTTACCAATTGTAGCAAAAGGAGCTTTGAAGCATTATTTACCAAAGTTAAACATTTTCAGATCTGTAGGTTTTGACAGCATATACCTAGATCTTTTAAAGTGACTCAGTAGGAATATATATGTATTATTCCAAGCTACTCTGCTTCAGCCACAAACTCATAAGGATGTTAAAACAATACTGCTGTATAATATTAAAGAAAACCAACCACCAAGCATACAAATCCCCCCAACTCAGCATTCAGTAATTCCTGTGAGCTTCTCAAGAAGAAAGGAAAACTTGAAATTGCTTGAAGATATTGTCCCAATCTCCATCAATCCAAGCCAGAAAGCATTCCCTTCTTCTCCATTCTCTCTTCCCTTCTCCTATCTCCATCAAAATCCACTAGGCTGAAGTTAGAAGCTTTCAGTTTCAAAGAGGCAGGCTGCTTCTTGTGAGGCTAATACAGTTTTTCAAGTGAGTACTACTGGAATTATGATACTGTTCCATGTACTGAAACCTTAAAAAGGAGGTAAAATATTTCCTGAAAGCATTTTGTTTATACTGGCGTAGATCATTATGGCATTTTTAGGGCTTTTAGTGTCTGTCATTTTATGAATTTTACTTCTCTGTTTTGAGGATCCACAGATAAAATGTGTATCATACTCATTGTGTTTACAGCATTTGCAGCTACAAAACAGAACAGTAAGTAGAACTGAGTCCCCTGCTTCAGCTGAAATCTCCAACTTCAGCTTAGGAGAATTTGCATATTTATTTATTTATTTCTTCATCTGAACCTTCAGAATTTATTCAGATGGCAAGGCAAGTAAAGTTGTATTCATATTGTTAAGTTATACCAAGAGTCCTCTACTTAGTATCTTTATACACTAAGAGTCACAGTGACCATCATGAGCTTCTGGGAAGCTGGAAATTACGATGATTGATGACAGTGGTTACTCAAGTGTTGAACACACATGAATCACTGTGAAGCTTTAGATTTACTTGCACTCTACCATGAAAGTAATAAAAGAAAGACAAAAAATGATACATTTAATTGTTTAGTAAGCTGTAGATCAGCAGTGATCTGAAGGTCTAGATGTAGATAATGTAGTGGCTTTATTTTTGTTGAAGCTCTGTGAATGTGGTATGAAATTAGTCTGTTGTTTAGCCAATTGCATTTCATTCGTTGGCCACTTTGTGCTCCAATTTCAGTCTTCTTTATTTCTCTCCTCTCCATTGCAAGAGATTTCTGCTTACATAACTAAACCAAAATTATTATTATTGATAAGAAAATTTGCTGCTCAAGGTCATCCTCTCAAATACTCCTGTTAGCAAATAAAAGTGACTTCCTGAAATAATTTTATTTGATTTCTTGACATCTTGTAGAAAAAAGCAGTACTGAACCATCTTTGATCCTAAGAGCTGAGTTTTTAACTTAGCTGTAGCATGTGTGGGGGAAGGCATAGAGAATTACTAATTGCCTGAGAGACAAGAAAACATAGGGAAAGCTGTGATCTAGTGCAAGAGTAGAGAACATGACTCACATTGTTTTGGTTTGTTTCTTTTTCCCCCAATCTTGTAGATAGTCTTACTGTTAGAGTATTTGGATAAACTTGTTCAGAGTGCCAGGCTTCCAAGTAGTTCTGTAAAAATTACTGTGGCTTGAAGAATGTGTGAAAATGCTCTGTGACTACTGATGTATCTCATTTGACACAGGATAGAAAGCTACTCCAGAATGACTTCGCTTCAATTACACAGAATTACAGAATCACAGAATGTTAGGGGTTTCCCCTGTGCTGCTCTTCAACAGACCAGTCCCCAACCTATACTGGTACATGGGGTTGTTCTTCCCCAGATGCAAGACTCTACACTTGCCCTTGTTGTATTTCATTATATTTCTCCCTGCCCAACTCTCCAGCCTGTCAAGGTCTCGCTGAATGGCAGCACAGCCTTCTGGTGTGTCAGCCACACCTCTCAGTTTAGTGTCATCAGCAAACTTGCTGAGGGCACACACTGTTCCCTCATCCAGGTCATTGATGAAAATACTGAATAGTACTGGTCCCAGTACCAACCTCTGAGGGACTCCACTAGATACAAGTCTCCAACTAGGCTCTGTTCCATCGACCACAACTCTCTGACTTCTTTCCTTCAACCAGTTAACAATCCACCTCACTACATGGTCATCCAGACCACACTTCTTTTGTTTATCTGCAAGGATGCTGTGGGAGACAGTGTCAAATGCTTTACTGAAATCAAGATGAACCATATCCACTGCACTACCACAATCTAGCCACCTGGTTGTGTCCTCATAAAAGGCTATCAAGTTGGTAAAACATGACTTGCCCTTGGTAAAACTGTGTTGTCTGCTCCTAATGGACCTCTTATCATGAATATGCTTAGAAACAGCAGTGAGGGTAAGTTGCTTCATCACCTTTCCAGGCACCGAGGTGAGGCTGACTATTCTATAGTCACCTGGGTCTTCCTTCTTGCCCTTTTTGAAGACTGGAGTGACACTTACTTTTTTCCAGTCCTCAGGCACCTCTCCTGTTCCCCATAACTTACCAAAGATGATGGAGAGTGTTTATTGAGACATTACTCCAGTTTAAAAAGGAGCATACAAAAAAAGGGATTTGTCATGATAACAAATTATTGCCCTTTCTCATCACTTTCACTGTTCACTGAAGTATGTTGAAGTTATTATTTTATTTTTTGTTCTGTTGAAGCTGCTATTTGACATACTAAAGTATGCAACTGATCTTTAGATGATGTGATTGCCTGTTTTGTAAAAATAAGTCTGCCAGATGTATACAAGCTACTGTACCTTGCATGCTTGATTCAGGTATGTTTTAATTTAGGTACAGCTAAGGGTAACTACTTGACTACTTAAACTCTAATTGACTGAGGCATGTATCTATATTCCTGGATCACTGATTAAGGGCAGTTAATCACTAAAATAAAATCCTGTCTAATTTGAGTATGAGAGTCTGAAACATGCTGCCTCTGCATGTGGCTGGAGCTGTCAGGTTCACAGCTGGTGTGCACGGGGTTGGAGACCCTCAATAAAGATGTATGCTCTAACCTGAAAAGAAACTTAATGTAAGAGAGAAGCTAGAACCTGTAAGAAGATATTTTTTGTCTGTGAAATACACAGCTTTCTCAGTGCTTTAGTGACTTGGGTTGTAAATAGTTTGGTTTTGCTGGTTTTTTTGTTTGCTTACTTGGTTTTTTTTGTTTGGTTTTCTTTGTTTGTTTTTAAAAGTAGATAAAGACATCTTTTATGATACCAGTACTGCTTTTGAGGCGAAAAGGCAGGATAACATTGTGGTATTATAAGAAAATAATTGTTTTGGTAACATTTAACTCAGGAGCATGTGTGGTTATAGTCCTGTCGCAAGGATGTTTGTGATTTGAACTTATTTTTGGGGCTCATAGGTGAGTGGTGCCTGTTCTGCATAGGGATCACCAACATAAGGAGACCTCTCTTTGGCAAAATGGTTGCTGCTGCTGTAATGAGCTTCTTCAGACACTTGCCTTGTACTCCTCACCAGCAGATTTAATTTTAACTAAAAAAAAAAATTTAAAAAAAAATTATGTTAAGAATGTTTATCTCTCTTTATCTGAAAGCACCAAAAAAAGCCCACAAAAGGAATGCAGATGAAAAATATGCTGAAATAACATTAAGGGTCTAATTAAACTAGGGAAATGCCAGGTTAAGACTCAACCAAATAATTCTCACTTTTGTGCTGAAGTATTGCATCTCATTTGGTGTGCAAGATTTCCTTCCCTGATAGACATTAAAAGCTGTAGTAGCAAACCTTTAGTAAGGTAAAGGACTGGTTTAGTCTTGAATGTAAGTGGTTTTTTACTTTATGCTCCCTTTCATCAGCTATATCCTTCAGATGCATCCTTTCATGTAAAGGAGGGTTAAAGAGTAGAATGAGAAAGAACAAACCATAAAATGTACATATGAATAGGACTTTAAATTTCAGCCTCAATTGTTTTGCTAGCATTATGGTTGATGGAAAATTGCACTCAAGCATTCTCACTGCAATATGTTTTTTGACTAAACAGAATTTTTGTATGAAAATAGGTGCTTTCCCCAGGAGAAGCTACTGACAATTAAAGAATAAGACAAACATATTTTCCTAGAAAAGCTGCAGCAGTGTTTCCAAACTTTGACCATCTGGATTTTTATAGTCTCTTGATCCATGTGTATAACCCAACATTTTGGTTACGGCCATCACCTACAAACTGAATTCACGGATTCATTGGAAAACTTAAGAATGAAATATAAGATTGCATATGCATAATCAGAAACTAGGTAGCAAATAATTTCATCAGAAGCAGCTGCTCTGTACAATACATTGTGGATTGCTCAGAGAGGCTGTTGAAGGGCAGATGTCACAGGTTGATTCAAGATTGGCAATTAAACCAGAGACAATAATGTTCTCAATCCCTTCCACCTTCCACCAAGGTAGGGAAGAAGAGAGAAAAATAGGAGAGTGACTTTCCAGATTGAAAGCTAATCTACACTGTTTTAATTAAATACTAATGATAAAAGAACACATGTGCAAATATACACAGGAATGTGCAGGAATGTGCAAAACCCCTGTTGCCTCCTCCCACCCCCAGCAACTCCCACAGCACTCTCCTGAGCTGTGAGCAGCTCAAAAATGTTCTGGAGCACTGCCAGAGAGAGTGGCAGAGCAGACAGAAGCTGAGGGGAGAGTGACAAGGGTCAGGAATACACGAGCCCAGCGATCAACAGTGATGGATAGATGGAGGCCTCCCCAGACACTGGCTGTGAATAGAAGAGAACAGAAGAGGAAGCAGGAAGGGAGGGGCTTGACTTCCATGATCCCTGACCTATACCAAGTCTTACATGTGTATATCTGTATAGAGTATTTCTGGCCAAATTTGCTGTTCATCTAGTCTGCTTCTCCCTATGGAGGTTTGCAGATATGACTCCTTTGCTCCTTTACTATTCTAAGCAGAGCAAAGTGTCCTTGATTTCTCAGCTATAACATAAACATTCCAGCATTATCAATCCACTAGCTGGAAAACTTGCTGCTAGTTAAAAGAGAGCTCACTGAAGAAAGAAAAAAAATCCACAGAAGGAAAATTTGCTTCATCTTTGCTCAAACCAGGACAGCAGATTAGCTTTGATAGTGAAAGGCTGGAAGTGCTCTGAGTGACAAAGCTATCTATCAAGAGGATAAAGTTCTGGGTATGTGTATCAGTTTGATTTAATAAATTATGCCAGAGTATGAAACTTGCTCCTGCAGGAGCTGTGATTTGTTGCAGACTTCATTTTGCTTCAGTGCTAGTGTATGGGGAAATCGGCTGAACCATTCCTGGTAGCTCTGGGCTTGTTCATCTTGTTAGAGCAAGAAAACTTAGCACCTTCGTGGTGCTGAATGGGCTTTGACACAGCAAATCAGCTTTGATCCGAAGGCCATATGAACATTTAAATGGGGTTATGCTTAAGCTCATAGTCTGCTATTTTTGTCTTACCTGCTTTCCCATCAGAGATGCTTCTGGGAAGGTTTTTTACTCCTGAAGACAGCCCTGGCTTTCTGTCATTCTTTTGTAGAATAGCCAGCAAAATATTCTGGGTGTCTCTACAAATAGCAAGAATTTGTCCCTTAAGAAGAGTTCTAGTAACAACCTTAGAGATATCAAAATCAGGACCTGACACTAGTCAGGAATCATGGAATGGCACTGTTGATGTTTTAAAGGTAAGTGATATTGGCTATTTACTATAATAGCCCATTTTTGCCATAAAAAGATTCATAGACTATTTAATGCTTGCAGCATTAGTGAAAATATGTAAATTTTTTTCAGAAAAAAATTTTAGCAAGTGCTGTTTGTTCACTTATAATTTAAAACTGGAAAGTCACAAACTATGGAGTTGTTCTAGGTGAGGTTAAAGTGGTATTTATGCTGCCAGGGATCTCTGAGAGGTTGATTAATCTAGGTGATTTCATGGGGTCTCTTCCACTCCTTCATCTTCACAGTTCCTAGATGCTGAGAAAAAGAGAGCGTTCAATCAGTTAAACATGAAGCTGAGAAAAGAAATATGTATACTTTTTTGCACTTACTCACAAGATGTGAAGACATCATAAAAACAGTTAGTTTCAAATTTGCTTTTTTAAGAAAACCATAAGTTGTTCTATGAGACAAATGCTCAAGGTCTGTGTGGCAAATTCTGTGCTCCTTAACTGAGTGACAGCTTTTGCCTGACGAAGGCCCATGGAATTCAGCCCAGTTACATTGTTTTATTTTTGTTGGGTTTTGTTTGCTTGTTGATGGGTTGTTTTCTTTGTTGTTGTTTTTGAGGTTTTTGTTGTTGTTGTTGTTTTTTTCCATGCAGTGCTATGTGCTGTGAATTAGGATGCAGTAGTACTATAATGCAAATCCTAAGAAATTAATCTGTTTTCCTAAATAGGAAATTATCTCTTGCCCATCATTAACCAGCAAACAGCCACTCCTGTTCAGTATTCTAACCACTACTGAATAGTTTGACACATCTTTAAACAGCTGTTTTAGCCTGTTGGGTTGAAAAGACTCTGTGTTGCTGACAGAGCGATTGCACAGCTGGCTGGCTGGCTATATTTTGAGCACTAATGTAGCTAGAGCACAGCTGTGGTGAAGTAAATAATGCAAAAATACTGACTTTTAAGGTTGGTCTGGTTTGTGATAGAATGAAGAACATGTTACCATAAGTTTAGAACGACAGAGATTTATATTGCTGCAATAGTAAAACAGTACTAAGTTCAGGTAAGATCTGGAAAAGTTTTCCGTGATGAATGCTTTCAAACATTCTGGTCTGAATACTGCTGATTTACACTACTGGGACAAGCAAATTAAGAGATGTCTTGCATGTACACTACCCATAGTACATCTGAGCAGTGCACATGCTGAGTACCACATATGCTGAGTACCAAATTCTACCAAAGACATCAAGTGCACTACCTCTTGGTGAGATGCTTTGCGCTAAGGTTAATACACACTGCTAATAGAAGATTATTGTTGTTGTGAGGGAACACTGGGGACAGATTGGATAGTGGAAGAATAGATTTTTAGCCCAGGGCTTATTGTAAAGGAAAAAAAGTGGACCAAACTGTTTCTTAATACACTATTTTGTAAAAGAATATGCAATCTGCCTTAGGCTTAAGTAACTTCATAATTTCCACAATATGTAATAGTTTTGATGAGTTTAATGTGTTTCCAGCATTTTAACTAACTAAATCAGCATAATATTTTTAAATCCCTCAGGTCTATTCCACCAGGTTAGTGACTATCCTATGAATCAGTCATGGAATGTATGAAAATATACCCAGATTTTGGATCAGAGGGAAGATCCAACTATAATTTCAGAAACACCCTTAAGATATAGGGAACCGTTCTTTTGTCTAAACAAAGTCTTTCTGGTATTTTGCAGTCTCATATCATATTTGGATTTTCAGTTTTCTTACATTTTTCTTGCGTTGTAGATGACCTAAAATGAATAGAAATGCAAGAAAGTCTGTTATGAGGATGTCATATGCCTCATCATGCTGAGGATGGCATGCCACTGAAATCTGGTTAGAAAGCAGGAAGATGCAGGAAGGGCCCTGAAGAGGTAATAAAATACATATTTTTCACGTGGAGAAAAAGAAAAAGTTTGTGTTTTACTTTTAAGTTTCTGTAAGAGTACTTCAGGTGTAGAAAAGAAAAAAAAGGCTCAGTTTCTCTGGTTATCAGGCTGGAGAGAGTTGTCAGTCATGACTACTCAAAACTACTCACTGCAGGCTCAATTGCAGTAGTTGCCATTTTTGTTGTCTACACTTTGGAGACACAAGGGCTTTGGCTTAAAATTAATTTATGCTGTGTGCATACATATCTGGGGTGAAAAGGCCTCCACAAAATGGTGCCTCTCAAATGCTTCTGTAGCTTCCTCTCTGGGGCACGGTCTCTCCTAACTGTACCAATAAAAAATGCAATTGTATTTCACAAATAGAGCAACTGTTTACTGTGAGAGGTGTAGTGAGAGTAGAGCGAGCCAGACAGCAGAGGAGAAAGGCAAATTTCAGGTGGCTTAGGAAAAAGATTCACAGTAAGGAGAAAACAAGGAGTACCTCCAGGGCTGGAAAATATTTTAGTTATTCAGTTAAACATTTGGCTTCCTGCTGTTTGATTTCTCACCAATAACAAAAAATCCCACATTGCTGTTGAAGACTGGAGCCTCAGAAAGAGCTTCTTTTCCTCAGCCTGTTCAACCAGCAGTCCTTCTGCCCATGGCTACCAAGTGTTGCAGGCTTGGAAATGATCTTTTTCCCATAGGGGTACCAAACAAGTGGCTCTGGATCCTGCTTTCTAAACATGCTCCGAGAGAAATACAAGCAAGGGACAGGAGACTTGTTTTACTAAATAGAAGTACAGAAGGAATGAAGAGTGGTCATTTATTATTAGCTATTGTAATTATAAAAATTACCTGTATCAGTCACCAAAACTCTGGTTTTCTGGCTAGAGCAGAAGAAACCTCTTCTTGGTCTTTTGTGAGAGAACATCTGTGTGAGTTATTGATAAATTTGTTTCCTTTGTCCATACTACCCTGCCATAAAAAGTACTGTGCTATGTTCAATACTGTTTATAAAGCACAGGGATTCTTGGACAGGTGTAGCCAGATAAATGATAAAGGTATTTTTGAAAGAGCCAAGTATTTCCATTTGAAGGATGGCATTCAGTGCTTTGAAGTCCCTCGAAAACATGAACAGGACAAATACCGGTATCATTAAGCTGTGAGGCACCTTGGACAAGTCTGGAAAGGAACCACTCTAAATATAATTAAGGTTTTCTAAGCTCACATAGTGAACATATCAGAAGGTGGGATGACATTAACAGTATGTTAATGTCTCTGCCTCTGCCTGACTTTACAGGAGAGATGGCAACCAAAATGTAGCCAGTGCCTATATGTATATTCAAATACAAATATTTTCCCTTCACATGTCTGTGTTACTAGCACTTACTAAAAAAGATCACAGAATCACAGAATATTAGAGGTTGGAAGGGACCTCCGAAGATCATCAAGTCCAATCCCCCTGCCGGAGCAGGACCAAAAAACTACACACAACTAGGGCAGATCACTCAGAAAGGCATCCAGACAGGTCTTGAAAGTCTCCAGAGAAGGAGACTGCGCAACGTCTCTGAGCAGCCTGTTCCAGTGCTCTGTAACCCTCACAGAAAAGAAGTTCTTCCTTATGTTAAGGTGGGACTTCCTTACTCAAGTTTGAGGCCATTGCCCCTCTTCCTATCAACAGGGCACAAGTGAAAAGAGGTAATCTCTGCCTTCTTGATGCCTAGCCCTCATGTATTTCTAGACACTATAAAACCCCAGGTCTCAGCCTTTCCTCATAAGGCAGGTGTTCCAGTCCCTTAATCATCCTCGTAGCCTCCTTTTTGTCTAGATTTAATGAACCTTGTCCAGAATTTGTTTCTGTTGATCATCTGTTAGGCAAAAAAGTCTTTTTGTAGACATATGCAGGTTAAATAATAAAATTCACAGCATTGAGCAGTACCTGATGCCAGATAGTTTCCCTCTTGGAGATATGTGGTATATTAGTACGGAGAATTCAGTATTATTGGCTCTACTTGCATAAAGAATCATTAGCATTAAGAAGTAATAACCAAAGTACTCAATGCCTGAATTAGTTTTATTAGGAGAGGAGTAGGAAAAGATATTATTAGTTTAGATACCGAGAGGTTAATACTTATAGTGCAGTTATGCACATCCTGCTGGAAAAAGAGGGAAAATTTACCCCTAGAGATGGAAAATCCCCATTAAAGCCACACTTTAAGTTCACTAATTACTATGCAGAGTAAATGAAGTTAAATCAGTACAAATGTTCCTGCTATTCAGATGAAATAAGGCTCAAAACAAAATAAATGCTTGAAACATTGCTGGCTGAAAAATGCCCAAGAGATTTAAACCCATATTCCTGCATGTAGTAGAATTAATATCTTGTTTCCAAGTATCTTCTAGTTTGTTAGATTTTAAAAATTACTCTTATTAACAACAACAACAAAATTAAAATGGTATTTGGGCTTAAAATGATAATGAGTAATAGTTTTGCATAAAGACTTAATGTTTGAAGAACCATTTTCCTTATAGAATTTAATAGTTTTTCCAGGAATATAAGAATCTCCTTACACAAAAATGCCAACAGTACTTAATTAACTATATATGTTTGAGTTCTAAAATATAAACTCAACTAAAATATATAGGTTTTTCTCTATTTTGAAAACAATGAATGTGATTTGGCATCTGTTTTAAACTAAGGCAACTCCTGCTTTAATATTTTCAGAAAACTTGTTAGTTGACGATGTCAAACTATTGAAAGCATTGGCAGACTAAGTGGAGGTAATGATCCCTGTAAATGGCCTTGAATTGTGAAGCCATATATAGACCATAAATGCCATTTTCAAAATGTGACATGAAGTTTTATTCTCATTATACAGTATGCATGCAACTTGGAGTGTTTCAAGCAGAGATTATGCATTCCCAGCCTATACCAGCCTCATCATGAGAAAAGGATGGGCTATGAGTAGTAGTTTCTTCATCTATAATGCCTTAATTACATATAAGTGATGAACGGATTTATATGTGGAAAACTTAAAATGCTGATTATTTCCACTTATTGCTTGAATTGCCAGCACTTCATGTTTTCACATTTAACGTTTTCACATAAACTAGTAACATCATCAGTAATCCCTACTGAATCTCTCCAATTGCTATATGGAAGAGAAATAAAAATGTTACATCAGAAGGAACTGACAAAGCGCTGCTGCTCATTTTGGGTTTGAAACTTGTTATCTAGGAACAATGAAATTTGTTTAGTGACCATGTAATTTTAGTTTGTTCTGCTAACAAACTGTGCTGGGCAGGAAATGCTGCCTTTACCCTAGCAATGTGTGGTATACTAAGGCTGTCCCTTCTTGGCTGTTTTTTGAAGTCCTCAGAAGAGCTGTAAATAGAAACTTTTCCTTTAGGTTTTGCACTAGGTCTACACAATCTTGGGCCAGTGGTTATTTCAATGGCCTTTTCTTGGCTTATCCTAAAACATAAGATGAAATAGAGGCACTGAATTAGTTGCAATAACTGCACAAAGCCTGAGGGACCTCAACAGAAGGCAATAAGGAAGGCTGTGTGTGAGTATCACATGAACAAGAATAGGATGAAGGGGAATTTCAGTTGTTTTCTTTCATGGACAACAAATGTGGGAGGGATGCCTGTTCATGAGATAATTCAAGTGCAGTCTATAATGGTATTTTCAGGGAAATAAACAAAAAATTATGGATTTTGGTGTCTTGGTTCCTCAGAAATTACTGAAAGCTGTGAGAACAAGGTATTGTGATTTTCTGTGCTTGATTTTCTGTAGTAAAGGGCTCACATTCATCAGCAATTTATTTCTTACATCCTTTCTTGACTCCAATGCTGATGAAATAATGAAGTTTCCTTCAAATACAATAGCACAAATAATTATTTCCTGCTCTAGGTAGATACAAATAAAGACTCATTGACAATAATGAAGTACCTCAAAACTGAATACAATTCTAATTTAAAATGTGCATTTCATGACCCAGTGACTTGTTTCCTTACCAATATTCCATGCTGAACATGGACAGCTGCAGCTGTCTGCTCCGATGAAGCCAGCTTTGATTATAACTCTGATTCCATCTTCATATAGTCTCCCTCCTATATTAATGTGTCAATTCAAGTACTTTTTACTCTTGTCCTACATTTGATTAAAAAAACAAGGAAAAAAAACCCCACATCTGGGCTGCATAATTTTAGAATAGGCTCCACTAGTAATGATGACCTTGGTTGACCTTATTTTTTGTTTTAGAAATGTGCATGCCACGTAGTTGAGTGAGCTAAAGACCTATTTTCTAAGAGAACATAGAAATGAGAACGTAATGCTAGCAAAAGGAGAGTGAGTGTAATCACAGAATCAGTGTGTAGCATGCAGTCACAGAAGAGGGCAGGGAGAAGAGGAGGTGTGCATAATCCAGTAGTTGTGCCTAGGGATGTGCAATATTCAAAACCTTCTCTGCAACTAATATAGATAGATAATCTTCACTTACCCACATTTTCCCTCATCTTGCACTATATTGCCCTTAGGAAGCAATGTGTGGGTCAGCAAAATGATGGGTCTGTATAAGGGATAGGTCAGGTACGTCAGGTGTGAGCTAAACCTGCACAACTGTGCTGCTCCAGCATGGGAAAAGTGGCACACACAGTCTGCTCTGCCTTTTTATAATTCCTGAATTAGGACCCTGAAACCTTGGGCTTCCAGGATGCTAGCAGTCATAAAAGGTATTTTGTATTCAAATGCAAATAATTGCTTTCCTTATCCTCAGAAAATAAATGCTATCCCCAGATGCATAGGTGGGAGGCACATCTTCAGAAGCTGTGAAAAAGATAGTCTCTGAGGGTTATTTTAAATGAATGGTTGAGGGGTTTGTTTTCGTTTTCCTCCTCTAAAGAGTCTAATCAGACTTAAAGGGCTTAGAAATAACAGGCAAACACAACATCCAAAATGAATGCCAGGTCTCAACTTTCCTAAAAGTGCAGCGTCTGTTATTCATAGCTATGGTCCGTGGACTCTTCCAGGCAGCAGGCCACCAAAATATGCTCTTTTATTGACTTTTGGGAGTCCTTCATGCACTGAAAAAAGTTCTGCCTTTTTCCTTTTTGAGTAACTTTGACCTTAGCAAGAAATTAGTTCATTAATAAATGAAGAGGAGTGAATTAATTATGAATTTAAAATGGCAAAGATTGAGATTCCCTGCAAAATTTCTTTGTCATGTGCACACACAAATTAGAAAGAAGGTAAGGTCATGCAGAAATAATTTCAGGGGAGGAAGAGGGAGCAAGTGAGGAGACACTTCAAGCAGTAGAGCCTGGGGAGTTGCTACTCTGGAGACTTTATGGCATGCAGTTTTGGGGGGAACACTTAACCAAATGTACCTATCATGAGCTATTTGTTGAGAACCCCCAAAAGCAAGTTAAGATGTGGACTGATCATGAACCACTGACTTTGATTTCTCTCTTCTTCTGCCTTGGTACTTGTGTCTCTTACATCCTGCTGTAGGGCTCTGCACACCAGACATTGCCTGCACATGGCACTGGGATCTCAGAATAAGGGAGAAGAAGTGGCTCTGCAGTCAGGAGAAGGTGCAGCAGCCCCTGTCACCCAGCTAAAAATAGGAAAAACTCTTCTAGCTGTACTGAGTTGTGAGTTGGGAGTAGAGAGGAAAGGTGGGTGGGAAGATAGTCATGGGACACCCTTACATGTAACTTCTGCTTCTAGAAGCATAATAGAATAGTAGGGAAAAATCTCTATAAACATATGAAAACACTTTAAAAGGGAGTATTGTGAGTCTTGCAAAAGTTATTTTTTTATCAGGCACGTTTTCAATTGTTCTTTTGTATTGAAAGTATAATAGAAATCCAGTGGCTGTACAGACTGCAGCAGGCGAAATGTCTTTGGATTTTATTTCAGAGTTTTATCTTATCCTATGAAATCAGTTGACAAAAATGAATTCACATTTACTTGAACAAAAGTAGTACTACTTGTTCCAAAAAAGGTCTGAAAGACTACAAGATGTCAAACAAGGTAGGAGATATGTAATAAGCTGTCTTAGGGACTAATTTAGCAGGTAAAGTCATATATTTCTTATGGAAAGATAAAGCATATCCATGAGTTTCAAACAGGCAAAGTAAGTGGTAGAGAAACATTGATTTACAGTCAAAACGCTGGATATATAGACAAAAAAAAATACAAGAGTGCCACTATGGAAATATGTCTGTTAAAATGGGAGTAATAATTCTGTCATTACTGTAGCATTTGTAAAATATATCTTACCCTTCTCAAGAGCGTATTTAAAAAGGAATAAAGTGCACAGGGGAACGCTGCATGAAAAAAACCCTGTCCAGAAACAGGCAATTTTGGCCTTAGGGATTGTATTATTTATTATGTTAATTTCACAAGATTTAGGAAGCTTTTTCCTAGAAGTGGAACACTTTGGAAAAATATCTTCACGGGAACTGTTAAGTTTTCCTCCTCTGAACCCTTCCCTAAAGATTTCCTCATGGAATCTGTCCTTACGTGATTACAGATGAGTCAGACTTCACTGGAGAGTGAATTACCAGATATATAATTGGCTTACAGGTGAAGAAGAGCAACAGAAATAGAAGAAGTGACATATGGAAAAAGATAAAATGGCATTAAAAATGCATAGCTTGGCTTCAGAAATTACTTCAGCTTTGATGGGCCTTGACGCTAGTTTACAGCTATTGGAAAAGTGTGAACTAAAAAGAAGGAAAAGAAATTGTGTGATACTTTGAGTATTCTTGTTTACACCGAGATTGACTTCAGCCATATGTTTTCTGTAGAGGTGGCTGTACATTCCCTTCAGCCTATATCCACTACATTTTAAGCCAGACAGTTTGTGCTCTGTGAATAAAGAGGATATACAGACCTAATATTTCACCCACTCCTTGCCATCCGTATCTCTGTCCAAACCACATCTTTATAGGACAGGGAAGACTGTTGTTTTCATTTCACAGATAGGAAGGTTTCTAGTGTGGCTGCAGGAGCATGCATGTATCCCAGTGCAGGCTTTGGCATCAGCTGCAGAGCCCAGGGGAAAGTCACTCCAAGGCTCTGAACTATGGGCTACTGAGAGGGGCAGACTTGCCTAAAGTAGCCTGTGTGTAGCAGGCCAGGGAATTGAAACTGCTTGGTTACTTGTGTCCCATATTAGGTTGTCCTTCCTTCCTCCTCCTTTGTAGTTAGACATGTGGTTGTACTTGGGGCTTGGCACGATGAGAAATACTGCTGTGGTGTGAAAGGAGTCCTGTCCTATGAACAGAAATATCACTCAGTTAAGCATTTTTATGAACTGATATAGGTAAGCAGTTGGTCACAGGTGGTAAGTAATCCTGTTCCTATGATAATACCTAATTTTGTCCAGCAGAAACAAAGATTTTTCAGCACCTGGAAATCAGTCCATCTTGTGTATGCTGCATTGCAAATATATGAGGCTGTAGTAAAAAATTAATTAGTTTCAAATAATATCTGAAGTGTGCCCAAGACCTTCCTGCAGTTTTACCTTCAGGCTTCCTTTCTGGCTGTTTTTTCCACTCAATAATTCTAGTAATTTTGTCAGTATGTGCAAGTCACTGTTGTTTTCTTTTCAGTGGTGCCAGGTGGTCATCTTTCCTTTGTGGTAGTTTTATTCCAAGCAGTTGGTTTCCTGATAGCTGGATGCCTTTTCCCATTAGCTGGCTGTTCCTTCTTAATGATTGAGCTGCTGCTTCTTGTTTACTTTTTTGTCTTCACAGCTCCCAGCTTGTTGGTTCAGTTGACATGGCAGTAGATTCCCTGACAACATCAAGTATCTCCTTCTGTTACCTCTCTTCCTCCTGCTGCTTCTGCTTTTTGCTATGCCTGGCATTCTGGTTCCTGTTCATTGAGACTATTGTTTGGAATAAAAATCAGCATTTCCTTGCTGATTTTATTTCTGAGTTTTTACCAGTCTATTACTTTATTTCTTGTTGTATTGTTAGCCTCAAGCCCTACAATTTTACTCAAGACAGTTGAATCCTCCTATTGCATATTTAATGTACATACTAAGGCAACAGATAATTCTGGATAGGTCATGGTTAATTCCTTCATGTTTTATTTGTTGCAAAGCTTTTGGGTATTTTAAGGGTTTCTGTTCCTAACCAGCTCTTTGTGAATACTATTAGTGGTGTCAACAAAGACTTAAATTTGAGACTGGACTTGATCACCTATTTCAGAAATGCAATATAGGTAACATAATTAAGGTTCTTGTTAAGGATCCAAGATCTGTTTTAATTGAAAGATTTAGGTTAATTAGTGTGGAGTATGGATCAGAGACACTGAACAGCAAGACTTTTTTCTTTTTCAAACTCTGATATTCAGAAGTCAGTATGTGCTTTTCTATTGATTATGCCAATGAATGGATGGATGGAGTGTTGTTCACAAAAAGACTTCAAAGTAGCCAGCTAGTAGTGTTGAGCCATTTAGAAAAAATTGATCCTAGACTATTTACCTCGGTGTAGAGCATTAGTTATGCATTAATGACTCCTCTAAAATTTTGTATCTGTGTCACACAGTTCCATTTTTATCAAAAAGAGTTCAGATTGAGAACTCTGCCTACCCTCTGTTGATGAGAAAGGTGGCACAAAACTATGACTGCTTCATACTTGTTTGTAATAATTTCTGTTCCAAGAGGCACATAATGAATGTTCTTAGACCACTTATACAGGT
The DNA here is from genome assembly GCF_000747805.2 of Chaetura pelagica. Classification (NCBI taxonomy): domain Eukaryota; kingdom Metazoa; phylum Chordata; class Aves; order Apodiformes; family Apodidae; genus Chaetura; species Chaetura pelagica. The sequence continues at coordinate 1,065,658 of NW_009970716.1, forward strand.
TTTGCATTGACGTGCTTTGAACATGTTTGTGAGATGAAATAATTTAAAAACAGTATCACAAGAGAAAATGCTCTGGGTTGCAGTGTTTTATTTATTTACTTATTTGAACTGCATTAATATTGTATGTGTACTTGATTGTATTGCCACTATTTATAGTAATGATATGCCAGTGATAGCTTATACTAAATGATTACAAACCCCAGGCTTACAAGGTGATCTGCAGTAGCAGGTATGGAAGACAGTACAGTCTCCTTTCCTGGTCACCCTGTATGTGACTAACATGTTTAAGAGCATAAATCACACACCATGCAACACCCATGACTAGTGCAGCTGGTGGGACCTGGGTGACAAAGCCATCTTTGAACAGCTGAGCCTCAGTTTTGGATTAGCCACTGAGCTGGAAGGAATCTTGTGAGTTATGCTGAAAGGCAGAATATTTTTTATCCTGAGTCGGTGGGTACCAGTCCACTGCTTGGGCAATGTATGTTTGTGTCCCTCTCAACTTTGTGTGTCCCTTCTCAGGCTTCAGACTACATGGCTCTTCCCATCCTATGAAAAGTAAAAATTCAGCTACTCTTTTGTGCTGTTCCACAGCTTTACCAGGACACAGGAGCTGTCAGAGCTGTCTGCAGTCATTGGTGTGGGAGGTGTGTGAGGGGACTTATGCATTAACTGTGCTGAAATAATTACTGTATTTCACTTAACTAATAATCAAGTGCTATTTATCGCCAATAAAAAAGAAAAAAATTCTGGACAGAGGATAGAGGGATATTTTACTCATTAAACTCTGTACTCAATAATTCCGCACAGACAAAAAATATAAAATGCTTTGATGAAAAGAAGCAATTACTTCTAAAAGGCGTAGGAAGCACTATTTATGAAATAGGCTCTGCTTGTTATGATTTTTCATTCAAAGTTTAAACTCAGAATACCAAAGTCTTTGGGGAATAAAATGTTAAGTAATTCTGCAGTCTTAATTTTTTTTTTAGATGCTGCAGTTTCCCTGTGTTGCCATGGTAACATACTTTCTGTATAATTGCCAGGCTGCCTTACAGTGATGCGAGTAAGTAAGGAAGTTGTCATATGGCATGACCCAGGCGTACATTTGACTGGAGATTTATTGCCCACTGAGCAGCAATAACACCAAAGATATCTGTCACCTGCAGGATAAGGAATTACATGTTGCTGAATTGCTGCAGAAACAAATAGCAGCAAAGGTGAAGCTCTGGGCCTCAATTTTATGCAGGAGCACTAGACGCCCTCCCCCAAGCCTGCTCCTGCTGAGCTTATTTTTGCTTATGCTTTACATGAGTGGAAGATTAGAACTTTTAAAGCTAACATCAGCCCTAAGCATGTTATTTAGGAATTTCGTTTGTCTTGGAGGTATAAGAAATCTGGAGGAAAGAGATGGATGCTCATATGGCTGTCATCCTCCACTTCACAGATGAGATTTGCAAAGAAAGAGAGTCATAGCTCTCACACATAACAGCAAAACCTGGCCCCTTTGAAAAGAAATTAGTGCTTGGATCCAAAGAATCTCTTTCTCTCTTTCTGTCTAAAAAACCCAAAAAAGCAAGAAAACAAAAAACCCCCAAACAACAAAACAAAACAAGAAAACAAAACCAAGCAAACAAACAAACAAAAAAAGAACAACACACACACACAAAACCCCAAACAACAAAAAACACAACACAAGAACAGGAAAATGAAAAAAGACATTAATGTTTTCCTTAGTTTCTGTTTAAAGAAGGCAGTTCTTATATCTTGCATGATTCTTCAGGATATTTTTGATGTGAACCACAAATCCCAGTGGTTCCTGGGAATACTAACTGAGGAAACCACTCTCTCAGCCATTTCTTGTCTCCTCAAGTCCTCACTGTATTTTGATGTGTTTTTTCCATAAGGAAGAAAGCCCATGGGGTGATTCCTTGGTGATGAGCCCTCGGCACTTCTCATGAGCAACCTGAAAGTGCTCATTACCACATGAAACCCAAGTTTTAAAACATAAGAGTCAAAAAATAAAGGGAAGGGAAGGGAAGGGAAGGGAAGGGAAGGGAAGGGAAGGGAAGGGAAGGGAAGGGAAGGGAAGGGAAGGGAAGGGAAGGGAAGGGAAGGGAAGGGAAGGGAAGGGAAGGGAAGGGAAGGGAAGGGAAGGGAAGGGAAGGGAAGGGAAGGGAAGGGAAGGGAAGGGAAGGGAAGGGAAGAAGAGAAACCAAGATCTCAAAAAATGCAGTTCTGCATCAGTCTTTACACAGCAAGTTTCTGTGTTAAAGTTGCTCAAAATTACCCAGTATGGGGTAAGCAACTAGCTCAGCTGTAGTGTATACCAGTTGCTCTGAGCTCTTCCTCTTATAGGCTGCCTGTTCCTTCATTAAGGATGGATTCTGCTAAAGCTCCCTCTTTCACTACCTCACAATCTCAGCTGGGATGATCTTCCCCTAAGACTGGTTTTTATTCATTTTGGGTTGTTTGGGTTTTTTTTAGCAGCTCTTTCTGTAAGATCTTTTCCATTCTTTGCTAAAAATACAGTGCCCACAGCGTGAGTTTCTCTCTTTGTTCTCAGTCAAGTCTCCTTCTTGGTTTTCCTAAATACGGCTGTGAAGCCCTTGTGAGGCTACTTGGATACTTGTAGGATTGTGTCTCATCTCTTGCTACCATGGGTTAGGTTCCTTTTTCCCTTCCCTCCAAATTTGCCTCTAATTAGAATTGAAGCAACCTCACACAGATATTTCCACTGTGCTCCTTAATGAGTCTTTCTGGCTTCTGGCTCTTTCTGCAAATTATTTTAAGTCTATAACAGAACTTCCTGGATGAGGAAGAGGATTCATTGCTCATGCACAACTGAGGGGTTTATGAATTCCAGCATACGATTACCTTCTTTCTCAGAAACCATATGTGACAAAACAGTAAAAATTAATAATCTGAGAGAGTCTTGTTTTTCCAAAGGTAACTCTCTCCTGCTTTCTGTCTGTCTGGGAAAGATCTTGTCATTGCATTATATAGCATTATAAATTGTGAGTTAATATGGACAAATCATGTTTTCTTTCTTGGTATGAGAAACATTGTAGAGTAAAATAATAAAAGTGAAAACTAGAGGAAGTGTTATTCATAAAACTACAGAATAGATTCAAATTATATATAGCCCATAGCCTCACAGGAACCATAATAATCTTCTTTTTCACCTGCCTTTTTTGTTTGGTATTTTTAGAGGAGAAAATTGTGGTGAGTGAGTATTTCAAATCTTTTTTTGGTTTCTAGAGTCAGTTTTTGCTTTTACAGAATAGTTGGCCTTTGTTCTGTGTTTTTTTGCTGGAATGGATTGTCAGCTGAAATGTCAGAATGCAAAAAGCAATGTCTGAGCATATCTAATAGAAAATACCCAAGAAAAACTCTTATCTGTAATTCCTGTGCAGGTACAGTGAAAGCCTCACTGTAAACATCCTGAGCATGCAAGCTAAAGTCCATAGACTTATGCCAATGACATTCATGTCAGGATAATTTAATTTTTAATACTCAGGACACTTAGCGATATCAAAATCAGATTCCTCCTTTTTACTTGTCCTAGAAATCTCATGTTTACAAACCAATAACTAATTGTCACTGAATAAAAAGGATATGTTTATATACTAATTCTCACTAGGCTTACTTTAAAATTCTAGTAATGTTAGATGTAAGAATAATAAGGGGAAAAACGTCTGTGAATGTTCACTATTCAATCAGGAAAATCACTCCAATTAGAATGTTTCTCATTATAACATTTAACACATCCCAATAAAAAGAACAAGTTGTTTGAAGGAGAAATTATTTTGTTGTTGCCTTTATAATGGCATGTTCGTCTATTGCTCCTACCCTCCTAGTAATAAAAATAATAGTGTATAATTGGGATATCCAACAAAATGCTTCTAAATGGGAACACATAAAATTATTTTGTGAAGGCAATAACCTTGGTAAGGTAAATGAACACTTGTTTACATGAGTCTGTTGGGGAAAAAAAAGGAGAGTATTTTGAATATATGTTACCAGAATTTCAAATTACAGGCTAAGTTCCTTTTCTCCCCTTTCTGATTATCCTCTGCTTGGTCCTTTTCCACAGTTTCTCTATTCTCTCTATTGTCTCTTGTTTTCTACCCTGTTGCTCAAATGAACCACTGATACTTAAAATCTCAAGGAAAAATATGAGACTTTTCCAACTCCTGCCAGCTCTTGTGTCATCCTGGTACTAGTTCTGAAAAGAAAATAATTTGTTACTTTCTGGGTTTATTTTGTGAAATCAACCTAAATTTCCATTGGTTGTAACACTGAAAATCATGAAGGAAAACAAAGAATTTCCAGCCTGACAATTACACCAATTTTTTTTTTAGATGCCTTCCCATGGGATTTCAACATATGACATCTACTCTTAGGCAGCAGAACACTCAGACATACACAAAAAATGTGTGTCTGCTTATCTCCTGTATCACTCTGGTTCTGCCACTTTTGACTATGTGAGTGTGGAACGGAAACCCAGAACCTCAGGAATTCTTTCCCTGGTGTTCCTATCGAAGTGCTATTTAGTCTTGGGCATACTACAATGACAACTTGTTTCCACACTTGTAACCCCATCTGTAAACTGAGCAGGAGACTATTTCCTACCAAGTTGTCTCCCTAGGGTGCCCTAAGGATTAATTGCTTTAAGTGCAGTTCCTAGAACACATGAAGTTCCCTAGAAGTATCCATTTTTAAATGTTATATCCCCTCCAGTACTTATTTACATTAGTTTTTCTTACTTAAGTAGCCCAAGTTACATCTGCTTCCATTAATTATTTTTACTATTTGCCACTCTTCTTAAACACAAGCTAAATGGCTTTGGCTGCAGGAAAGCAAATTCACCAGACAGCTGCTTTCTTCTGTATTTAAAATATACATAGCACTATCTTTTTCCATTACTTTCTTCCCTTATGCTTTGTCAATGAATTCTTTACTCCAGTGGTCTTCTGACTCTTGTTTTCCTTATTAGGGTGAGTGCTTAGGAATACTGGAAGTAAAAAAAAATGCACAAGCCAATAGCAGACGCGCAAAGTGAAGTATCATATGTCACTGTGACTTGCACAGGTCTCACAATTTCAGTAACAGCCTCAAGAATGAGAAATGAAGACGTGGCAATGAAGATTTCAGAAAGCTATGACTTCAGCTGGGACACAAAATAGATTTTAAAACCAGTTCCATGCAATTCTAATTAGTCAGGCATCCAGTGAAAAAAACTGCTCAGAATGCTGTTCTTAAAACTCACATTCCTTATCCATAATTTTTCTGCTCCTTCCAGTCACCAAAGCTGCCTCTTCTCTCCATGTGTAGACTTACCTGTGCCTATCCAGATGTTCTCTGTCCTGGAGTCCCATAGGCAGAGGGCTCCATTTCCTGCATTTTCCTAATTTCTTGTTGGCATCCTTAGTGTATTTACAAAGGTGTTCGAACATAATAGAGTTGGCAAAAGCAAGTCAACCAATCCTTTTCTCTCCACCACCTTTCCACTAAATACATGTAATCACTCTCTCCATTAAGTCAACAGAATTTAAAGTACTCATTCAGTTTAATCTACAAGAACAAATGAGTAAGGATACCTAATGTGATGACCTAAATGAATTCTTCACCAATAAGGAAGTCACTTCATTCTTTCTGCTGATGTGGTTGTATTACTGTCTTAGGGGTCTTCTTTGTTTTGTTTTCCTTAACAATTTATTTTGTAGCATTAGCAATGTCAGAGTAACTAAAAATGTAGGAGTCTTGAATCTTTCCTTATTTAAAATAAATACATCATGTCATCAGGAAGCTGGTTAACCACTTAGGGCATTCATGGCTAGGCCAAGATGACCCTAATTTCTGATGAGTTTGAAACTTCCCAGCCAAAGTGTACTCAATATCTTCCTGGTCTTGAAAAGTGCTCAGGAGTATTAGCAACTAATGAAGGCTGAATTAATCATCATTAGTCCTAAACATGGTCGTTAGCTGGGGGATACAAGCAGTTCTACTGGCTCCATGTTGTCATTCGTATGCTTAAATTTAAGTACCTTGCTGAATCAGAACAAATTCTGAAGATGGTAAAATGAAAGATTATACAATGCACATTTTTGTTTCAGAAAAAACATGCAGTCCTTTCCTACTCCACTGAAAAAATTCAAGATATTATACTTGCTAAGTACTAAAGTGATATTAAGGACTTATTACTTTCAAATTTTAAATCTACTTTTGATTTATCTTAGCTCAAAGCCTTGGAGCTGTAATAAATTGTTGAATGCTCTTATCTGGCTTCTGATATGTCCTTGCCAAGGACACACATACCAGGGAAATTAAAGTCTTGGGCTTTTTGTAGGAGAACTCTTATCCTGAGATTCTGTAAATAAGAATATTGTCTAGGAATTTAAACTAGCTTATACTTACGTATCAACCTGTTCATGTGCCCGATCTGACAAAATGCTGAGCATATGATGCTGCTCAGAAGCTAACTGAAATTACAGGTGTTTGGTACACTAGGGATCACAACTCACATTTTTCTGTACAGGCTCTGATACATAACTATGCAGCCCATGGCCAAGCTTCAGTATTATAAAGTGGAAAGAGAACCTACTCACCCAAAAGAAATCACACAAAATGATGAGATTATTTCTGCAGTTTTCACCACACTCCATCTGCTGCAGTTTTTTTACCCCCATTACCTCCTTTTTTCCATTCAAGAGTGTCCCGTATTGCAGCAAGGGCAGTCATAATCTGTCTCCCAGCAGTAAAGAATGCAAAGAAGATGGAAGCCAGCAAGTTACCAAGGCCAGAAAGCACTGGCCTGGGTGAAAATAGGCATGCTGTCTCATTTGCTACATGCTAAGGTGGCTGTGCCAAGAAAGCACTAATTACAGATGTGCATGATGGAAAAATTTGTGTCCTTCATGTATTTTGGAAATCTTATGCTTGATCTGACCATTCTCCTCACAGGCCCACAGCCTTAATGGCTTACATAAGACTCTGAAACTAATCTTTCAAATTCATCTGTAATTCTTCCTTGAAAGCCTTCAAGTATGTACAATTTTACTACTGATTTACAGATCCCTTTGTTTGAGTGTGGATGTGGTTCTCTTGTGGCAGGCTAGACGTTGATCAAAAGTGCAGCAAATTCACAGTTCTTCAACCACATTTTAAGCTATAGGTTTAGTGGAAACACTGGAATCTCTGGCTAAATTAGATTTTTCAGTAAGAACTGATATGGGTTCCAACTATCTTCATATATACCACCAGAAGTGAAAGATATCAGATGAAAATCATAATGAATTTGAATTGCTACAATATGTTTGAGTTTACTGTTTAAGGTTGTTCCCTTATCCAAATTTATTAAAGAGTATTCCATTGATTTTGATAGGCCTTGTAATAAAATTAGCTGTTCTCTGTACATCTAAAGGCATCTGGGACCAGCCAGATTTGTTCAGGACCAGCCAAACTTGTTCAAGACCTGCCATTTCTAAGAAAACAAATTCTGGGAAGGATCATCAGTCTAGACTGGGATGATGCAGGAAAGGGAACATGTGTTTTTTTATTGGTGTGATTATCTGGCCATGAGCAGGCATGTTTTTCCAACAGAAGGTAGTTTAAGGTCAGGAGAAAATTTGTAGTGACTCCTCCTTTAAAGTACTTCATGCTTAAGTCACAGCAAAGTTGGTGTTGTGGACAATGAATTATCCAGATTCTGTTCTGCCTAATATACCTTTTTTGTTTGTTTGTTTTTTAAAGTTTTTGTATTTGAAACTTCTTTTTTTTTTTTTTTTATGAGTTACTGCAGTGGTTCACTAACTGATAAGGATTCTGTGTCACCTTTCAGGCATTGAGACACTGGAAATGTGGATTTCTTGGCTTCTTCTCAAGAGAAGAACAATATATTGAAAAGGCCAAATCAAGAAGATGGGGTAACATCTCTTAACAGTATATTTCTTAGAATATCAATAGGAGAGAAACTATGATTGGGAAGCTTGGGGTTGGCATCCCAAATAACTTTGTCTTTGCAAAGTATTAACTCAGTCTCTGAACAGCTCCCTCTGGGGCAGTAATGAATTGCATTAGGAGTCTTAGATACTTCCTATCAGCCTGATAGCCTTAACAAGCCCAAGGAGCCAAATTGTTGACATTAACTAGGAAGTGTAGACAGATTACATGTGATTGCCCTTTAGGCTAAAAAACTCCTAAAAGCAATAAAAAAACCCCCAGATGTCTCATGCTTTTGAATAAATAACAAATAAAGACTGTGGACCATAAGTCCAACTGTTTACTGAGTCTTCAAAAAAGTGGACATCATGGTATTCTTGGTGCACACAATCCTGTCTGGAAAATGGACATTTTTACTCTTGGATGCTCTGGAAGACTTTCCATCCTGTGCCTTTTCTTGTGGCCATAGATAAAACAAGCCCTTAATATTAATGTGTTTTTTCCTGGCTGTTGTGTTAAGAATGGGTTTGCTGCCTGTGTCTTGGTTACACCTTTCCTCAGTCTTGGACTCCATTCACAAATGTGTTCCCTAGGTCCAATAAATTAAACATAGGATAAACAAGCTGGCAGCACACACATTCAGATTATGAATGAATCCTGTTTCTGGAAGGTGTGGAGTCCCTTCCTCAAGCTGCCAGGAGTATGATGAGTCAGTAGAAACACAGGATCTTCCTAGGTGAGATTCTGTCCTTATACCAGGCTCTTATTTATCATTCTCAAGATAAGTTCACTGTGGCTAGTAATTGGTTAATAAACAAATTCTCCAGATAAAAAGTAAAAAATATGACTTGGTATGTATTTTCCTTTTTTGCACAACAGTTTGAGAACACATAATTAAACACTTATTCAACTGTGGGCTTGATTTATGGTAGTCCAACTCAGGGATATAAAATCAAGTTCCAGTCTTGCCTATTTAATTGATCGATGGGAAAGTAACTTGCTGTAATTTAATAAAACTGAAAGCATCAAAGGTTTTCAGAGTGTTGTTATTTATCTTGGGAGACTGATCATAAAATATGCAAGACAACCCTCAGTACTTGCTGGATCCAAAGGTCCATGCTGCCTTTTATGTATTTTTTTTTTTTCCCCCTTTAGCACATCTAAAAGCCCTGATTTTCTCTTCTTTTCAACATAGAGGCTTAATACTTGCTCAAAGCCTTATACATTGTGAGCACTCAAACTGCTCTATTTTTTTCTCCAAGGTTCCCATCACTTTCTCCCTTTCCTCAGAAAAAAATGTGGCTGCTCATGTCACCTCCCTGCTCTGTCTATGAATGTATTTCTATTAATCTTTCTTGGCATCCCTGTATCCACTGATGTCCATATTGCCATCCATAGCAATTTTTTAATTGAAAAGATAGTAAGGAAAAAAAAAATTATTCATTTCTTCGGATATTTTAAAATGTTAACTTAAATCCTTTGTGCAAGCATTTTATTATTTGTCTGTGTAAGGCTATGACTAATGAGGAAGTCATTCAGCCAAAAGAAGCCTCAGAGTAGAAAACGTATATCCTCTGGTGATGCAAAAGTAATTTTGTTTTTCAAGTGAACATAGCACAATATAATTATGGCTTTATAGCAAAATGTTGGTATGTATTTTTCAGTTCTAGAGAAGGAATATAATATTGTATCTAAAGAGAAGTAGCTGAAATACATGTTCTTATTCTTGCTCTTAGATAAAGGTACAGAGGAATACGTTTGCCACTGTGATTGCCCTTTGAAAGGGTTCTGGTGCTGAGGCACTTCTGTTATTTTGCAAATTTTCTCCTCAAAACAAATTTCATTGTTAAAAAAATACAGTGATAGATGACAGCCCTCATGCTGACAGCTTCCTCAAACCAGAATGGCTGTGCATGCCTCATATATCTTGTAGGTGAGGATACCCTGTGCTCATTGGATGATTAGCAACAGCAGGATCTATCGTGGGAAATGGTAGCAGTGGGAAGCCATGACTAGAGAAATTGCAACAACCCAATTTCTAGATGAACTTAAAAGTCTTCTTAGGGAAAAATCCAAACAAGGGTGATAATAAAATCTCCACCATGACAGTAGCAAGGATTAGCATTGCCTAGCAGCTATTTGTTTTGGTATTATATAGATACAGAAATTATAGCTGTGTGGTAAAACATGTGCAGCAAGCAATTAGTGCTAGAAGATAAAAATAACACAATTCCAAGAAAGGTGGTTGGAATCCAGTCTTACTTTACAAAGTGTTCTTCCTCTAACTAGCAAATTGAATCAGCTATTAATAATACAGTGGCCTTCTGAGAGATTCAGCCCACAGATGTGATTTACTTTCAATGTGGCCACAAAGCATTGTCCTAAATGGATAAGCAAAAGTGTCAGACCACAGGGTTTTTTTTGCTGCTTGTGTACTTACAGATCCTTCACTGCAGGGAGCAGGTATATGCTGGTTTCTTACTTAGGTAAGAGATTCCAGGTAAGCCTGAATATACATCAGATCCTGTGGAGTAGAAAGTGCTTCAGTTTCCAATTGACACTTGCATCAGATTCTATTTATTAATCATATTTTCAGGTCTTAAGGAATTAATGCTGCTCTCCCCCTACAGGGGGAAAATAAATATATAAATAAAAAAGATCACTTGTATCATGATGTAATAGTTGACATTGTTAGGTCCAACAAAATTCTGTTTAATAAAAACCTTTGCTGGAAGGATGACTGGAAGTATGACTGGAAGTACAGCTGAGCCTGTCAAATAGCTGTTGGTACAAAGGCCAGTCCTGCTCCTCTTTCTGCCTCCCAGTTAAACTCTTTCCATTTGGTTTCCAGAGCAGATTCATCATGATATGATGCTTTTCGACAGTGAATTTATTCAGGAACCTGAGCCAACAAAAGTTAAGTGTACAGTTGTGCTAGTGTTTGGGATTGGTTCACTGCAAGGCAGATGAATGATAAGGAAATTGCATAAGAAAAATGGTGTGAGCACTTGGATGCAGCTAGGGGTTACGTTCCCTTACCTGCAGTATGAAAATGCATCTTAATCGCATGTAAACATGCATGCATATGCATAGATACAAAACTACTCACAGATATTAAGGAAACAACTATCAGTAGAACTGGACATTAGATGGATATTGTTACTCTTCCTTTATATTTACCGGCATCCACTTTCATTTCCCTTTTTCTGGTTTCTTCCTCTTCTCCTCTGTCACCGGCACATTTCTCAGCGCTAGGACCCAAACATGAACTCAAAGTCCAAAGTCAACTGATTTCTGCAGTCTGTGGAAAAAGAGGGAGGCCTGTGCCACCCATAGCAGAGGTGGCTGTTGCAAAAAGACAGGCATGTGAAGACTGTGACTTGGTCCTGTGCAGTGGGTGTACCAGAGCAGTCCTCTCATGCCCAGAGACAGAGATCAAATATTTGTCTCCTGACTGTCAGTATTACTTTAACAGCTAGCTTGATAGCTGGTTCTGTTTTGGACCATCTCATCTCACTTCCTAAGTCTGTGTCAAAGTGTCCTTAGTCATGTGAACACATGCCTGTCTGGCTTTTATTTAGAAATATAGACATAGCTTGTGTGATTTAGAGGAAAATATCCAGGAAAAAATTGTTGTACATGTCCCATAGCAGTAGTTTAATCCTAGCCCTTTTAAGCAGTAATCAGTCTTTATACTCCTGATGACTCAACTACTTAGTTCAGCATCCAGGACATGGAGTGTGTTTCCATGTTTATTTTCCTCAGTTGAATCACCTACTGAAAGAGAAGGGAATTTTATCTGAGTCATTGCTGAATAGCCCCTCAGGTCACGTTCTGGCACCTTCGCATACTAGCTACCTCTGTGCTGGTCCAACAGTATACTGCAGTTAGATTAGTAATGAGGACATGACCCCAGAAAAACTAAAAACATCTCAGTCCTCATGAGCCTTTGGGAGTGCAGTTCTCTGAGATAAAGGCACTACTAAATAGTGAAAGTGCTAAAAAACTTTGAAAGGCTATTAAAGGTAGTATATTGTCTCTTGTTCCTTTTGCAAACCTCCTGGATAGGATTGCATAAAGAAGCTGACTTTGGTTTAACTGAGACATAGCAGAAGGCAGTGTTCCTCTGATGTTACTTTAATTACAGCAGAAGGAAAATAGCAATAGCAGAAAGTACTTGAGTAGTAATTTCAGCAGGTGTGTTGGTAGTAATAAGAAATGTCATTCTTATCATTGTCAACAGGGGGGAAATTGTTCCTTCAGCCCTTTGCAGTGAATCACTAGTTTGTCACAAACCAGTCCCAAAGTGCTATTTCAATAGCATGAATTTGAGAGACTGGCTCTGATGTACTCTCTGTTTATTTAAAAATGGTTATTTCCAGTGGATAAATAGGAAATTAACTTCCTGTGTCCTCCTGGTACCACCATAGATGCAGTATTTGTGAGGAGCAATACCTCCTTGTTGTACTTCAACAGCTACATGTCACCATGAAGAGTATAATGCTAGCCATGCTAATTTCCAGGGGAACAAGAAAATTGAGATTAATCTAGTGATCAGAAATGTTTTTCAATTGTCCCGTTACAAGGATGTTCATTCAGAATGGATAGTAATTGTAGCTGATTGATAGATATATAATAGGACAGTATTTCTTTCATCAAGGATTCTTGGCCAGGAGTTAGCTCATTGAGAGAGCTTTAAACTAGGCTTGAAGGGGACAGGGAATAAAACCCCTGGAAATGAACCTGGGGCCAACAAGAGGACAAGAACCACCAAGGCTCATCCAGAGAGCTTTAAATCAGATTTGAAGGGGTATACAGCTGCGCTTGCTAGAGAGGTGCCGGTGGGTTATGGTTCAGCACTTGTAGGGCGGCATGCTAGTGTTTTTCCTTCTCTAAAATACTTACACACTAATGCTGCAGCATGGGGAATAAACAGGAAGAACTTGAGATCTGTGGGTGGTCGCATGGCTGTGATCTCATTACAGTCACTGAGATGTGGTGGGACAGCTCAGATGATTGGAGTTCTGTCATAGATGGCTATGTACTGTTCAGGAAAGGTAGGTCATGAAAGTGAGGTGGCAGAGTGGCTCTTTATGTGAAAGAGCACTTGAAGTGTACAGAACTCTGGCCAGGGAAGAAGCAAGAATGTGTTGAGAGCTTATGAATGAGAATTAAGGGGCAGGCCAACATGAATGACACTGTTGTGGGTGTCTACTAAAGGCCACCTGATCAGGATGAGAAAGTTGATGAGGCTTTTTACAGGCAGCTGAAAGTAGCCTCATGATCACAGACCTTGGTTCTCATGGGGGATTTCAATCATCCAGATATTTGCTGGAAAGGCAACAGCCAGGCATGCACAGTCCAGAAGGTTCCTGCAGACTATCGATGACAACTTTCTGATGCAGGTGGTTGAGGAACCTACAAGGGGCAGTGCACTGCTAGGCCTGGTACTAACAAAGAGGGTCCTGTTGGGCATGTGAAGGTTGCCCAGGGGGGTTGTGTAGTTTCCATCTCTGGAGATACTCAAAACCCGCCTGGATGCAGACTTGAATAATGTACTCTAGGTTATCCTACTTCAGTGGGAGAGTTGGACTAGATTATCTCTAGAGGTCCCTTCCAACTCCATCAGTTCTGTGATTCTTTAAATGTAATTTGTTTATTCATACTCTATAAGATGCCTAAGTCCATAACCCTGATGAGAGGAAGCTTGAACTGGAAACCAGGGCTGAGCATTAAATAATGATACAGGCCTTAACAGGAACTAAGTGCAAAAAGACACAGGCTCAAAATATCTTAGGTGGCTCTTCTGACTTTTTGAAGAGCTGAAATTAAAATTTCAAAGCATTGAAGTAAAGTTTTTTAAAGTTTAAAAAAAAATTATAAATATTCTTGCATGAGGAAACAAAAAGCTCTTTCTTTAAGAGTATCCTCACAAAAACAGAGGATGGAAACAACTTCAGCCATACACTTACACTTCTGCATAGCATTGTCTTCGTCAGGGCTGTGTAAAATATTTTTTAAGAAACTATGTTATCAGTTAGAGAGTGTTGTGGTTTGGGACAACATGACAACAAAAGGAACAGCCACATGGCTGCTCAGCCCCACACACACTCTGGGATGAGGAGGACAAAGCTCATGGGTTGAGACAAAGGATAAGGAGGGTTCTTCACCGATTAAGGTCCCGGGCAAAACAGACTCAACTTGAGGAAAAAATAATTTAATTTCACACTAATCACAAACACACAGGACACAGAGAACACACAGAACAGGGCTTGCATAGATTACCCCATCCCTCCCTTCTTCCTGGGCCCAAAATCCTTTGTTCCCAGTTTCTCTCCCTCCTTCCCCCCAGCGGCACAGGGGGACAGGGGATGGGGTTTAGAGTCAGATCACAGGCTGGGGGGTCTTGCCGCTCCTTCCTTCTCAGGAAGAAGGATTCCTTACAGTCCTTCCCTGCTTCCCCACAAGGCCACTCCCATGGGAGAGAGTCCCCCATGAACCTCTCCTTCACGGGTCCTTCCCACAAGGTCCGGAGCTGCTCCAGCCTGGGCTTCCCACAGAGTCACGGGCTGCTTTGGGAACAAACTCCCCTGGCGCCGGCGTCTTCCAAAGCTGCGCAGAGTCCACTGGCAGCAAATCCACTGGCCACAAAATCCAAGTCCACTGCCCGAGTTCACCCCTCCTGGCATCTTCAGAGAATGTTCCTCCACGTTCCTCCATGAGTGCAGGGGGACAGCCTGTCATCTCGCCATGGGTTGCAAGGAAACTTCTGCTCAGGCACTTTCTTGCCCTTCTTCCTCACCAACCACCAGCACCACTCTCCTTCCCCAGTCCCACTCTCCTTCTCCTGCACAGCTCTTCTCCCCAGAAGTGCTTGCTCTGCTCAGGTGTTATATCAGTTCTTTTGTATGTTAATCACTGAGGTGCATCTACTGTCCCTCTAATGAATCTTTGGCTGGGATTTGGAGCAGGGGGAGCTTCTCAGTTTCTTATGGAGCCAATCCTGGGGCCCTTCCTCCACTACCAAAAACCCCATCAAATCAAACCAGAACAGAGAGCTTTTATTTCTAACAACTACAGTGTCTGGTAGCATCTCTAAGCACTGAGATCCACTGAAATGGAATGTTATATGAGAAGTTTCTTTCTTTCTTTTTGAGATAATGCAGTTTCAAGGAAAAAAATACAAGATAGCTGATGTATGTCAATAATTCAACATTCCTACATTCCCATCTCTTTTTTGCTGTTGAAGGTAAAACCATATTTTTCAGAAAAGTTAATGCCCTTCGAGTAAGACAGTGAGCAAGCTATTAATGTATTTCATGGAGCAGCCAAGACTGCTGAAAAAGATATACTTCTGCTCATTCCAATGAATTCCCCGTCCTCCCCTGTCCTGGTACTCAAATATTTAGTTGACTCAGCTGTAGATATTGTGAAGTGTCAATCAAAATCTTAAAATCAGGTTGTTGTAATTGTTGTTTTGAATCTCTTGAGTAACAGTGGGCAAAATAACCCAGGCTAGGCTTTTGTAACGTAGCATAGTGTTAAAATTGGTTTACATGTAACTCAGATTTCTCTGACCTGTACAACTAGAGTGATCTCTGCACAAAAAGCAGTGATTTGTTCAGTGGTGCCTGTGGGATGGAAGTAAATATTACATGTTAGGGCAGAAATGTGCAGTCCATATCGAAAGAGTTCACTGGCAATAATATCCATGAGATGAAATAGCTGTCATTTCTCTTGAAACCTAAGAGCGAAATTATTCCTGTTGGGCCATGATGGCTGAATTTACTATATGACTTCTCAGTCTCCTTAAATAAATTAATAATAAAGTGACCTTTAAATATTGAGAAAGGCCCTAAATGAATGCAATTTACTAATGCAGCTTGTTTCAAACAAAATCTGACATATTTGTGTTCCTGGCTTGATGAAATTTAAGAGCTCTTTAAAATCTAGTTGTCTATTTAAGCCTTTATTTGGGTTGGAATAAAAAAGCTCTTATTTCTTTTCCACTGTCTTAAAATTCTATATTACAAAACCAAATGATCCTAAAAATCTTAGAGGTTAATACCAGAACTATGTATATAAAGTCAGAGCAAGAGTAACACAACAATTATTTAGTTTGTGTCCGCCCACACTTGTTTTAAAGACTGATTATTTAATGCACTAGTTCAACTTTATTAGGCATATTAAAACTTTACATAAAATCATATCTTAATGTATTAAAATATCAAGGGAGAAAATCTGTTTGAAATGGCTAGGGAGAGATTTGCTTTATATTCTAAAATGAGTTTTTATGAAACTCCTACATGGGAATGTGAAGTTGACTTAATGGCTCTTTTAAGTACTCTAGTGAACTAGTTTTAAAAAGTAGTGCTTACTTGGCAATCACCTCTGCATAGCACAGCTTTCCTGTGTCATTGCATAATCCATTTAATTTTGCACTTTTTCCCCAAAAAATGTTTTGTGTGACTTGGGTATTAGACATTTTTTGGCAATAGGAAGAGAATAATCTTTCTCTGCAGCACAAGAAATTGAAACACAAATGCCTTTATTTTATACTTTATGTTAATTTAAAGCAATGCATTGATTAAAAGGATTTTCATCAGTGGGGAAGGGAGGGTGTCACCTATAGGCAGAAGCTTGGAGGTTGAGTTCAAGTAAGCATTTGAAGATTTTGGTGTTTCAACTTTGATAGCTGTTTACACTCTTT
>NW_009970716.1:1082355-1096734 GCF_000747805.2 Chaetura pelagica
ACTCTTTCTGCTCTGCCAAAAATGGAATAGATGCTGAGCTTTTATGTGCAATTCAAGCAACTTCCCTGGAAAATCCACAAAAAACACCCACTGCTCTTCAACCAAATTAGACAATTCTGAAGCATATGGGGAAAAAGAAACAGTAACTTTTCTTTGCCTTTTTTTAAAGGCAAATTCTTCAGGAATAGGGATGAGAATTACAGACAATAAAAACTCCTTTCTTTTTTTGCCCCTCTGAACACTTACCTACTGGAAATAACTTGTCCAAAGTTTCCACAGGCTGGCTTCTGAACCTTTCTTGATTGCAATACTCAGGAAGCTTCTAATGGTTTCCATGCCTGTTTGGTCATTCCTTTTGTTTCTATATAACAACATGGGGTCCTATAGTTGAGATGGGGTTTGTTCTGTTGTTGTACAGTCATAGACAAGTTTCTCTGGTATCACACAGAAATAGAACAGTGACTGGGGTGCCATCATGGGAGAGGCAGGTCACTTTGGCAGATAAATATCTGCCTAGAGTTTAAGAACCAAGTGCTTTAGTATTTTCTAAAAACATATTCCAGTTTTGATTTTTAAAGTGGTTGTAAGCTCAGGAGAAAATTTAAGTGTGTAACTACCAGGTGGCCTTTCTGGACTTTGAGCTTTCTGTCTTTCTGCATGCCCTGTGTATTGAGGTATCTAACATGGGGTCTGTATTCTGCTCAGGTCCTAGTTGAGATAAGCCTCAACTGCCTGTCTCGGCACAATATGGCAAGGACCTGGTGAGTGTGCACACACCAACAACAGGAATGAGGAACAGGCTGGACCATGACAGATCTGTTTTCCTCCCAAGCACCATATCTGAGGTGACAACTGCACATGCAGAGGGGGAGTTTGTCCTCCAGAGTACTACTCTTCTGGCCCTAAGGAACATGCATCAAGTTAAATTGATTCCTGGAGTTTATCAATATGTTTTCCCTTTCCTGGTAGGAATAAAGAGACTCTAGCCAACTGAAGGAAGAATTCCCAATGGTATACCCCTATAAAATGAGCCACCATTGGCAAAGTTCTGATGATGAGTATTCAATTCTGCTCAATATATGTAAGACAATTCTCACCAATCTAGCACTGTTTAAATGGGAATTATATCCCTCTGCCTCCAGGCAGACCTGTAAAATCAAACAGTACAATTAGAGCTACACGATGCACTTGCTGGTTGGTTGCAATCAAGGTAAGACGTGGGCACTGCAGCAATTTTTAATTTGGAAAGTCTATGGATTCCTCCCCTAAGGGTCTGAGAAATGGAACCACAAAAAGTATTTTGTTAGTAGGCTCGAATTCACTATATATCTCCACTGGGAGGTTTTTGGACGTCTGCAAATTGAAAAAGGTTGAAACCAAACTGCATTAGGTCATTATATAAAAGCAGGGACAGAAGAATGATAAAAATATATATTTCAAAGCTTTATTTGGTAATTCAGGCCTTTATTTGAGACATAGAAGTGTACAAGTTAGAAAGATAATCACTGAGTTTTCATAGGCATCAGAAGAACTAGTGGTCCAGTCAGCACTTGTTAAATAAAACAGAGAAGGTATAGAGAGGGCCAAAGACTTGTGTGGAGGGTAAGGGAGGCAGAGGAAGAGAGAGGGAGGCTGGCCACTGGCTGACAACTGGTGTCAGCCTACCTATGAACAACCTGAATACTGCTGAGATTCAATTGTATTGTAATGGTTGTATAATTAACTCATTTAAGCCTTGGAGAAAAGCCTTTTTAATTTTTAATCTAAATAAATGCCTTCATCCATTAAGGAAAAATGCAGTATTTTGGGGGCTGTGTGTATTTTTTTAAAGCTTGGGCACTTAATTGACTCTCCAGGTGGACAGCTTTCATGCTGTAATTTGGTATCTAAAGGAAAACACACTAACTGGCAGCAACACTGCCCTGGAGGTGCCTTTTCTGCATAACCAAGGCAGCTTCTGCTGGGCAAACTATGACTCAGCCTTCAGTAGTCCCTCTCCTGGCCGAGTGTGTGAACAACTATTCCTTTAGCTCCAGGAGATTCTTTATTTCGTCCTGACATTTAATTAGTTGTTTGTTGGGTTTTTTTGCTGCAGAAAGGCGTATATTCTAACTCCAAGCTTTATGAACATCCCACTACACTTTTCACTGTATTTTCTTCTTTAAAATAAGAGTATCGTGTTCAATGAAATCAGACAATAACAGTTTGCACAAACTTTTATGTATTTCTGGTACTTCATTCTGAATAAGGAGCTAGAAGCAAGTTCGTAGTGGTTGCAAGCTACTCTGTTAACTGCATCTCAGATAAGAAACAGCCCAAAGTCATTGCAAACTGTTTTTTCCTCTGTATTTAGTCTTACCTATTTATCTTAACTAATCAAGGTTGAAAAGAACGCTGCAGACTTCTTTGGGGAATGCATCCCCTTGAAAGAAAGGGAGGGGAGATTCCTGACCATCAAGAATGGCTTTGTCAGATGATCACACTGTACAAAATCTGCAAATGTTAAATCCAGCTTTAATATAGCAAAACAGCATTATGCAGGCCAGCTAGTAAAGAAACTTTGTCAGTGTAGTAAATACTTCTGTCTCTCTTCCACCTTTGTAAAACTGATTTGTTGCCACTAAAAAGCATGTGTTCTACATTTTCTTGTTTCAATGACATACAATACTATGCCCAGGTATCTCTGAATCTCTAGTTTCTAATTTTAGCCATAGATATAAAGGTTCCTAATTGAATGTGTGAAATAATTTTCTTTCCTTATTATGGTCTTCCATTAACCTTTCTCATTTCTCTGAGATTTATCATCTATTCTTTGCTTGCCAGTGGCTGGAATATATTTGCCATTTGCTTTTGCAAGGTCTAGGTACAGTATGAGGGATATGGATTTTAATTACATTAATTCGTAAATTACTTTGCTAACCTTTTTCATTAATTTTTAAATTTCTTGATCCCTTTTGGGATGGAAATGAAAAACACATATCTGCTTAATCAAAATCAGGCCTAATCAATCACAGTTTTGTAGAGTGTGTGTGTACATATAAAGCATGGCTCACTGATGGAGAAAGAATAAACTTGAGGGAGTAATTATAACTACATAGCAAAATTATAGTAAGATGCTGTATTAGTAAAACTATTGTTTTAAAATTATTTTGGCAATTCTGTAAAAATGCTTTCCTGTTTGGCAGCAGATCTCCACACTTGATCTTCACTCATGCTAGATTTAAATGAAACCTCACTTAATTCTGATATACGTAAGCACTTATTTCACCCTTCTTAGGCATTCAGAAGGTATTTTTTTTAGAAAATACACAACTGGGGTGTCACTGAATCCATACTGAGTATTAAGGAGAAAATCCTAAGCTTCTTGAACAAGGGAACGAGTTGTAGTCTGTTCCCTGTATCTTGTGGAAGAAGATAGAGTTTGTCTCAACCAGATAAGAAATCTTAAAAAGAAGTCACTCTACCTTTGAAAACATCAGGGTAGGCATGGTAAACATGTATCATAGTAAAAATGCTTACCAAACATATTTTAGTATTATATGTTGTCCTTAACCACAACCAGCTGACAAGAGTGAGGCTTTTTGTGTAAAGGGAAGCTTACATGTGTATGTTTGAGATGGAATAAATATACATTAGTTTTTCTACTAAAATATAATTCTCTGCAAAGTCAGTGCAGTCCAAAAACTGGACAGAGTTGGTATTTAAAGATCTGTGCAATAGAATTTCCTGTTGTTGGTAGAATGATATTAATCAAAAGTGTCTGTAGGCTCTTGCAACAAACTGCGCTCTTCAGTTTTTTTCTGTGTTTATTGTAATGTTATTACTATTATTAATTATTTTTTAGATTTTTCCTCTTCCACTAATCAATAACGCTGAAACATTCAAGATGTACAGAGTCAAAATACTTCACTCTGCCCCTGCTTAAAGCTTTCACAGTCCACACTCTCAGTAGACTATACTACTGAAGATAATGAAAGAAGCATTTCCAGTTAATATTTTTAATGTTTAAACAATGTATGAGAAACATGTCTCAAAGTAGTAATCATCCAGGAAAGGGGAATATCAATTCAAATTGCTGTTTTGCTCCCTTTTACTTGCCAATTGTTGTGTTTGTCCCTCTAACAGTCCATTGTTGCAGCTGTTCCACTTCGCTAGAAACCCTCTAGTTTCTTAGGTACATTGTTTCAGGGCCTGTGGATTCCCACTCCTTTTGTCCTTCAGTGGCAATATCTTGTTTTTACTTTGGTGTTTTCTAGACACACCTTATAAGAGTTTTCTTTCTCTCTCTCTTTGCCTCTCCTTCTCTATAGTCAGCACAGGAAGACAAGTCTTGACTCTCTTCTGCGTTACAGGTAGCCTCGTCATTTCAGTGGACCTTTTGGTCACATGTTCCAAGTTTCAATTGCTCCTTCTGAAATGCTAATTTAAAAGCTGATCCTTATTATTCCTGACAGGGTCACACAAGAATCTTATACAAAGGTACTAAAGCTTTATTTCTCCTGCAAAAAACTTGGCGGTCTGTCCTAGGATCACATTTACTTTGTGGTGCCACTTTGCATCAGTGATTCAGAACCATCTTTCTTCTCTGTTTCTGATTAATGAATGCTGAATTTAGCAACACTATAAAAGGAGCTACTTACAGACATGGGACACAGTGTACACTGCAGACCCTGCCACAGTGGAGCAGCCACCAAGCACACCCCCTAATAGGAACTTGACATGCCTGAACCCCTGCACATGTCCTATCAACAACGTCACTGCAGCCATGGCCCTATTCACACTGCAGTAGTTGTGGTCACTACTGAATAGACTTGGAGGATCTTAAGAAATCTTGCCCTTCTGTGAATACAATGGGAGCTTTTTCTTTCTCTTTCCTATTACTTTGTGCACACAGTTTTATTCTTATTGCTCTTGCCTTTGATGTTTCCTGCCTTCTGAAAAGAATATTCTAATTCACAAGGTCTTAACTACTCAAGGCCATAAATGCTGCATTTTAAACTGTTACCCTTGAAGCCTTTGAACTTCCTCCAATTTAACATTAATTTTCCTGGGTTAGTCGCCTTGAGTTAATTAGTTCTCTGTACTGTCTCCCCACATCTTTGATTTGTTTTAGAGGTTTTCTTACTTGGTCTGAAAAAGATTTCTTCTTTCTGCATGTGAGTGAAGTGAAATTATGGTCTTCAGTATTCTGCAAAATTATTAATTCAGGAAGTTGAAAATCATATTGTCATTCTCTATGGAGAAACCTATTATTATACCACTATTAAGTACTAATTAAATATACATTGTCCTTGTATAAATATATTATGCTTATAGTCCTTCCATGATCTTACAGTATTTCAGGATTATTCCAAAATGACTACATATAGGAAATACCATTGTTTTGAACTGATAATGTATTAATTTTCTTGTACATAGTCCATATAGGAGGGAGATTGTGGAGCATAGGCCAAACTTTAGATTTGTAATACATTTAAAAAAACCTGTATGAGCATCATAAAGTTTGTAGGGAGTCTCATCTTGATGCAGCCAGTATTGAATAATCTGCAGACAGGCTTGAATTAATAGCACTAGAGCCATAGTTAGCTGAAGTCACCTCCCATCCCATCACGTGTTTACCTTGCTATCTCAAAAGTGTCAATTTTATTGAACAATTTCTAATGCTGATACTGCCAGATTCTACACTCTCAATGGAATGTGAGCTATTTCAAAGCTTCTTCACATTTATCTGTACCTCCCAAATAACTGCAGTATAGGGATGCTCTCATTTAAGCATAACTTCATTCAAATACAGCACAGGCATTTGGGTGGAATAATGTGCTAGTCCCTGCCATTCTTGTGTGAAGGATGTCCAAAGGACTCACCTTCAAATCCATCTCTGAAGTGAAAAGTCTTGGAAAGAATTATGGGCCCTATGAAAGTCAAGAACATTGATGTCAATGTGACAGGGATTTTAAAACAACAGCTTGGATGACTGGAACACAAAGACTCATAAGAACTTGAGGAGACATAGTAACAATGTGCAATGGCTGCATATGATTAAGGTTAACATTTTACAAAGTGCATTTATTAGATAGATCAAGTACTAAAAACATAGAGTCATGCAAACTGCAAACAAGTAGAGTCTGTTTAAATAACGCGTTGGAGTAATATCCAGGATCGAATTACATTTACTTTTCCATTTACAGCCAAATAAAACTGTGTTGTTTCATTTGAGGAGAGTTACATGGCTTTACAAGTACTGTTCATGCCTTTTGAGACATGTATTCTATACTGTTGATGGATTAGTAGAGTACAAAATTATTCATTGCAAGAATATTTTTTCAGTTTCTTTTAACTGATGGAACACCAAAGACTAATTTTCCATTTAAAATATTGTACAGAAAATTAAATGCAAAGTATTAAGCAACACTTAACTTTGAAATATTCATTTTTCCAAAGTATTTATGATTTAACAGAGGAGCAACTTGAATTGTATGATTTCTTTCTTAAGGTAAAACAGATTGGTAGAAAATGCAAGAAGCTGAGATGAAAACCACCCTGAAGAAAGAAGGTAGTTGGGTAAGAGAGATGTATTTAAATAAAAAAAAATATTTATGGTCTCTTAGGATAGATCAATTTGATTTTTGCTTTGGTTTTGGTTTTCTGTTTGTTTATAAAGGATAACAGTGAATTTGAGGAAACACTGTGTTCACACCTGAGTTAAAGATAGACCTGCTGCTGTGCAGAAAAAAATAATTTAACAACCCAGATTTCCTGGATGTGCTTGTAAGGGACAGAATTAAGACACACAAAACCAGGGAAACAAGCTGTTCTTTTCAGTCCAAACTACTCCATTGAAAATGTGTAAAAGCTACAATTGTGCCAAATGGGGCTGCAGGTACATCTCTAACAGGGTATTATAAACAGTATGAAAAGACTACTTTGCATTTTTTCTTTAATTTTTTGCGTGTAGGTTGTTGGTGGTTTTTGGCAGACTGATGTCTTAGTTGAATACTTATTATAATGCAGCCTTTGGGCTCAGAGAAATAGAAAGCTCCATATGCAAATGAAGCCATATGCAAATGAAGCCCCCTGCCAGTCCTTTAAAATTAAAAAATTAAGTAAGACTCCATTCAGGTACATTCAGTTTTTAACATGAACAGGAACTGTGATTGGGAATCATAACAGCCATCTGCACTTCTCTGTGGAAGTAATCCTGCTGGGCAAATACATAATTCAAAAAACCCGCAATTAGTCCAGAATACGATGATATGAAGTTTCCATTAAACTGTTGCCTGTAATAAATGGGAAACAAAAGACAGGACTGGGAATTCTTTGAAGGAGTAGGATGTGGAGTTGGAAATTAGAGATATGTGTCTTGGCAAATTAGATTTTAAAATACTTTTTTTTTTTTTTTTTTTCCTCTGTCTCTCTTGTCTTTTGCATCCTAGATCACTGCCTCTCTGCCTCTGGTGTTCATGAGAACAGCTTCAGGCTTTTAGGGAGAGGCAGCATTGAGGAGGATCTTGCCCTGGGCAATAGGTATGTTTGTGACTTCTGATAGTGCTCATGCCTGTGTTTTGATACAGCAGCAATCTGGGGTTAGCTAAAAGCTTCTTTCACCAGATGTGGTACTGCATTCCCCAAGAAGTGAGGGGAAGCAGATGCCCCTGTGCTGTGCCACCATCCTTCAGAGCTTCCCAGGAAAAAAAAAAGAAAAGACACTTGTAATGTACTAGATCAAGCTTCTGAAGCCAGAGGGTGCAGTAAGAAAACTGGGTGGAGGGTAACCACAGAAAAGTGGAGAGAGCCTGTCACCATGTTCCCAAAATACAGCATGCAACTTCATTCATCCACACCAGCACTCACCAGGCCAAGGTGAGGACTTGTCTAGGTTCTTGGTTAGACAGCAGAGACCATCAGCAAAAGCTCAGGGCACAAAGCCAGGTACCACAGAATTGATTAAAAATTCAGGTAACAGGTTCTCTCTTCTCACATAATCTTGGTGGTGTTTGATAAACTCTTGCCCTGGGCACTCCTTTTCGTGTGTCAGATTTGAATAGCACTGTCTAGAGCCTTTGGTAACAGTGCTTACTTTGTAGACAGCAGCATAATATTTTGCCAGCAGCCGCTCTGTTGTTCCCTTGTGTCAAGCAGTTGCTATTCAGATGCTCCAAGTACAATGCTGGGTTGACACAAACTATCTGCCGTGTTCAACTGTTTCTATATTCCCACTACGTTAGTGAGATATGAGGGCAGCTCTGTTTTCCATTAAAAATCTCTTTGCACTTACAGGCAGTTTTGACTCAGCATCATGGAAATTAATATTAAAATGCAGCCTAGTTTTCTTCCCCTTTAGACCATGGATGGCTACTGCAGACTCACAAGTGAAAGCTTGCATTGGGTTCCCTTAGGGAATCACCTCTGTTGCACTGGTGATTCATTGCTTGAAAACAGAGGAAGGCAAATCAGGCTTGTTTACATCAAGTGCCATCCATTTATCTGAGTATTTATTTATTTCAGTCCAGGGCATTCTCAAAGCAATGGAATGTGGCTGGACTGATGTCTGCCAAAGTCTGATGTTTTTTCACAGCTCCTGGGCTGTCCTTGGCACCTGCATGTATTGAAGCGAGTACAGATGAAATGGAAAACCACCATTCATGTAAAAATCTCTTGCACTGGAGTATGGAAGAATGGGGAAGGATTAATACTGCCAGCTTACATGTATGCTAGGAGTGTTTTGGGTTTGTGTATCCTTGGGTGGTGAGAAACTATCTAACCAGTTCCTGGGGAACTAGGGTGCCCAGGTAGGGAGCTTCCTGATCTCTCTGTTGGTGCAGCCATTTAGGAAACAGCAATACATGGAGTAGGTACTGAAATCGAGCAGTTCATTTATGCAAAGGTCTTAGCTATTATTTCAGCCTACATAATATGTCATCAGCAGTGTGCAGAAAAGCTAAACTACTCTTTTTGATATATAAAATTACTAAAATGGTAATTATTTAACTGAGATAGGTTTATAAATAGCTCTATGTTTTTGCAAAATGTGAGCAAACTGTCACAGGCTACAGCTACATCCATAAGCAATTACGTGGTTTATGTTTTTGTCTAACAAACCTGGGAAATAGCTCAACACTCCTCCTCTCAAATTTTGCTATCTGGACTCCATAGACAAAGAAGCTACATTTGTCTCGACTCAGTATGGAGCAACGTGATGTTTGTGTTGTTCTTGTTGAATCTAAGCACGACTTTTCATGTTAGAACTGTCTTTGGATTGTTTGTTGTTTGTGATAGCAGAACACCTTTGTGTGTGTTTTAGCTAACATTAGTCACAGACAGGAGGAAACTCTTTGAAGTCTTGGGAGGCAGAAACATTTTTAAAATGCAGATTTTTTGCCACCCAAGACAGGATATTCTTGGATCAGCAACAAAAGCTTTCCTGACTAGGAGCAGTTACTGAACAGGCTGCTAAATGAATTCTGGCCATTCTTTTAAGCAGCACTGAAATTACAGTAAAGGCTGAATGTTTTTTTTCAGGACTTCAGAAAAGCATGATTTTTTAAATTCAAAATTTCCATGTCCATTTAGTAGAAATAAAAAAACCACACATAATTTTTTCTGCTCAAAACCTATCACTGACAGAACTGCCCATGTCAGCAGTTTTCAGGCAGTCTGAAGATCTGTATCATGCTTTTTGTTCTACAGTGACTTGTGCTTGTACTCAAAAGACAGTGCCTTTTAAACCAGGGTGTCTGGAAAAGCCATTCCTCTGTAAGCCCTTTGTTTGTCACGCTACATTCCATTTAACTTTATGCTTGTTCTTGCTAATCTTTCATGCTATTGAGTCTCCAGAAGCAGAATTTAACCAATTAATTAAATATTTTAGATACAGAAATATCATTTCTCAGTTGCGTCAACTGCCTACAGACTGCATTATGGTGGGGACGTCTTCAGAGTCCAAGGAATACTTGACTGAACAGCTGAAAGATAAAATACACTGCATTTGTGCAAGAAACAGAAATGTAAAGATATTTATGACATTATTTTAGATATATTTGCATTTTCTGAATTCTGTCCTGTCTGCCCACAGCGAAGGTCCAGTTTTGCTGTACACTCACTTTCAGCCAGCTGTGATCTGTGAGGTCCCCATAGATGTGCAAAGAAAACAGGAATTTGCAGCTGAAGAAAACTGTTGCTTTTATAAAAGCAGATCTGCCCTTCCTCGTACTCAAACCAAGAGTTACAAGCCAATTCTATTTAGTTGAGCTTTCCCACCTCTGCTGGTGTGCATGTTGCACTGCTCTCTGCTGCTTGTCCTACGTTTCTCCTGGCAAGGAAGACCTACTCTAAAAATGTGCTGCCGGTCTTACTGTTCCTGATAGATAGCAAAGACTCTCCACTCATTCTTTCTGCAGATCTTGGTGTATTTAGAGAAGACTAAAAATCCTGATGTGAGTTTTAAAGTTCAAATTTTGGGGAAATATAATCCTAGGAAAGAAAAAAAACACTCACTGATATGTAAGATGGGAAAGCTCCTTTCAATTTCCTGTTCTGCTGAGCTTCTCAGTGCACTTTGGAATGTGACTCAAAGCTGATTACACGCAGTTGAAATAAAGCTAGCATTGACCATTTACTTCTGCTCTTCAATCAGGAACTCTGTATGACAGTTAGAGCTTTTGAACAAGCACAACTTTTCCCAATGCTGGTGTGTCACAGTTAGATGGAATATCCTAAAGATTAAAAGTTGCTCAGGTACTTACAACAGTGGGTACCACATAAAGCCATAACATTTTTCTTGCTTGCTTGTTTATTATACTATCATCTATTGTTGAATGGTGCATTTCAAAATAATTTGACTTCTCTGAGGGATCTGGGGTGTAATCTTGCAGAAAGTCAGTGACTATAGGGGGTCTTACAGGTATCTTACAGGTATCTTATTTCCATCATCTATTCAATGGGACAGAAGTGGAACTGCTCCTGAAAGGAACCAGTTTGTCCTTTTTGCTCAGTTTAGCATTCATGTAGCTTGCATGATGAACTAGTCTAAGGACTGACTTGGTAAAAAAATAATTCACCCTTCAACTTTTAATTTTGTCATTATTCACAAAAATAAAATAAAATAAAATAAAATAAAATAAAATAAAATAAAATAAAATAAAATAAAATAAAATAAAATAAAATAAAATAAAATAAAATAAAATAAAATAAAATAAAATAAAATAAAATAAAATAAAATAAAATAAAATAAAATAAAATAAAATAAAATAAAAAATAAAATAAATAACATCCAGGTTTAAAGTTACATATGCATTATATCTTGAGTACATATCTCAATATCTTCATGCATAACATTAATGGTTAACTATTAAATTTTTATAAATCTTGAAAGGATAAATAAAAGTCTTTCCAATAATTAATATCATACTGGTTGAGAGATGTGGCTGGTGCTTTTTAAAGATAAAAGAATTTATAAAAAACATACCTTACAGTAAAATAGTCCACTGCTATGTGACATATAATAATTTCTGAAATATAACTTAAATTTTCACATATATGTATCAGTTTACTGAACCCAAATGATTATAGTTTTTATTCTTACAGCTAAGAGTGTTGCTGCCCTAGACATAAGGGCGAGGACTAATTTCAAGCAGCCCGAAGTAAATGTTGATTACCTCAACCTACCATAATTTCAGTCTGGAACTATTATACTGCAGAACAAATCCCAGATCAGCATACCGTATAAGTGCTATTTGGCATGACTTCATTATGTTCATATAAGAAAACGTTTATTGCCACCTCCCTAATGTCTACAAAATTGAGTTTTTTGGGGTTTTTTCTGAGGAATCTATTCAGCCTGAAGGATGGAGTAACTTTGTCATCTAAATTATTATTCCAAGCAAAATGGTAAAGAAACCATTCTTCGTAGTACAGAAAAAGATTTCCCTGGTTTTAACGTCTCCTGTCATTCTGTTACCTCTAAACTGGAACAAGTGCTTACAAAATATCACATATGTGTCCTGCTATTCAGTTTGTCCTCATACAGAAAGTATTTCCAGTCTCATAGGGTACTGCAAAACCACTTATCAGCAAAGCATTGAGATCCTTGGCAAGGGGGAATAATAGGATTGCAAGATCCTTTTAAAAAAGATATTTTAAAATATAAAAATAGTTATTGACTTCTAGTTTTAAAATTCTGCAAATATAGCAGAAAATAAATGAAACCTTCTAAGTAAAATAATTGGTTTGGACTTTGAAAATAACAATCTGTAGACCTGCTCCTTCCAGTGGACTGTTTCAAGTCCTATTTAAAACAATGGTGTGACTCCAAACCTTGCAGGGCTCTTGCATCAGGAGAGTCTCACAAGCCCAGGTGGTATGTTGGATGTCACACATGACTCAGAGCTAACTGAAGTGACAGCATTCAATACCACTCTGCAAATAATAACACAGAAATGAAGAGAGAATTCCTTGTTGACTACAGACCTGAGGGGGCTCAAGTGTGTTGTTTCTAACCAACAGGAGCTAATACATCCAGCATTTGTGAGCTACACATGCATGTAACCCAACAGAACAATAAAACCCCAACAATAGCACATTTTTATTCTCAAATGCCTTCCAGTTCATCAGGAAGGTGGGTTATATGGGGGTGAGACTATCCCCAAGAGCCTCCTTTGGCAGTAATTCCAGTGCCTCTGGTCTCTCTCACACTGTTCCTGTGCTCAGCTCCCCTGTAATTCGGGACACTTCACAGGGCTGTCCAGCTTGTCTCAGAATGGGAACAAGGAGTTAGTGTCAGGTTTACACTACTTTTAAGGTCTGTGGTGTATCTGAGGTGTGGCTTCAATGCATGAAGCCATGGTAAATCTCAGAAAACATAACAGGCAATAACTGTGATTTTAGCCTAAAACCCAACTCATTTTACTGGGGGAAGATTCTATGCACAAGCTCAGTTACAAACACATCCCTACCCCCTGTGGCTTTTGAAGGATGACAATATGCTGTCACAGCAACAAGGAACCACTGTGATTGCTTCCCTTGACAAATGTGTTTTTCGACATTTTGATGCAACTCACATACAAATATTAGATTTATTTTTGGTAGTCCGTTTACTTTAAGTGTCTTTTCGGAAGGAATTTTTTGAATACCTGCAGAAAAAATATTCTACTTCTATTATGCAAGGAATTTCACGTAAGAATAAACTACATAGGCTCTTCACTTTCCATATTTGTTTGTTCTTGGTTTGGGGCTTTTTTTCTATATATTTGTCAAGTTACCCTTTCTTAGGACAAGTAGTTAAAAGTAGTTTTCTTATTGTGAGGGTTGATTCTGCCTTTAGGATCTGTTGCTAATTTTTATTACCTGGGGATTTACAGGCATATCCAAAGGAAGTCTTTAGATCGTCTATAGATGCTTAAATGATCAGTTAATGAAGAATTTTGAACAGAGCACACATCGGGACAGGGAAAGGGCTTTGTACCTTGGACATGGTCAGGGTCAGGCAGCTGCTGAATGAGGGTTCTTGGGATTTTAGTTTTTGTGTCCTTTGTAATTTCCCACAGTTTGGGCTGGGCTTTTACTGGCCATTTAAAAGCAAAGAAACCCAGCTTGTTCCCTCTCTCCCCAGTCTTACTTAAAGTTATGAAATATCTGAGAGTTCGAAGTAACAAATCATGTTGACAGCCCAAGCACTCTTTTTCCTTCTCTGCTGTAGAGTCATTAGGCCACTAGAGGAGAAGGAAAACAAGGGGACTTCCAGTTGCAAGCAGCAACAATTAGGGAACAAGAAACAGTAGAAAGGAAAGTAGGGAAAAGAATCTCCTAATTTTTGTAGTTGATTCTATAGTTAACTTTATTTTTGTTTTTCCATGTCTGTGCTTGCACCTTCACTTGTTAATTGTGGAAGCGGTAAGGATTCAGAAGCTAACTGCAGCAACACAACTTCACCCAAAACTCGGCAAGCAGGCAGACCAGTCATGTTAAGAGGACATCTGAGGGCTGTCTTTTCTGCAGTTAACGGGTTGAAGGGAAAGGAGATGGCTGGAGTTTGGTTTAAGACAAACAAACAAAAAAAGCTGCAGTGTTCATTATTTCCAAGTTAACAAAATGAGGGAACACTAAATATTAGCCCTTCTCTTTAATTGTCAAGGCTGTCTTCTTGCAGTGGGAAAGACAAAATCAATGGGAACGAATCCTAGCAGTGGCCCAGTTACTACCAAAGGACCGGGTACAAGAAAGGAGGGCAACGTGCTTTAGCAGCCAGGACGGCCGAAAGTAACGCAATCCGAGCAAAACAGCCAGGTTTGTTTTCTTGGCTGCCTGCATCCCGAGCTCACTTAAAATGACAGACTTTTCTTCTCTCTGCATTTCAGTTAGACGGTGCCAATGGGCAAGTAGGGA
>NW_009970716.1:1097954-1124336 GCF_000747805.2 Chaetura pelagica
TCGTCCGCGGGTCCCCGCTCCGAGCCCCGCCAGGGGCATGACCGCCCCCGCCGCGCCCCCCGCTGCCGAGTGCCGCGGGCAGGCCGGGAATGGTTAAACCCCGGTCTTGCTGTGCGTACGGGTTTTGGGGTTTTTTGTGCCTTTTCGTCTGGGGGCTTTCAGCTTACGGCAAAGGAAAGCGTCTGATGCGTCGGCTCACATGCCACTTCTGATCATCCGTTGCCTCTGTGCGCTGAGCAGGATCGGTGGGAAAGATGGAGATACAATAAGTTGCTAGTAGTGAAAAGTGCTGCAGAAACCCAGTGGTTGCCTTTCTCCACTGAAGTGACATATTTTTTTTGAGTTGAAAGCTCTGCTCGGCGGAGGCTGAGAGTGGGGTTGTGTTTTTCTTGCACGGGTAGGTTTTGCGAGGAGCAGCGATGAGGAGGAAGCTGGCGCTCTCCGAGATGCGGTTGGTTCTTCTCGTTGTATTGGCGTGGCTACCAGCAAGGTGAGAGGATGCTTAATTTTGTTATTCGGTGCAAACGTGCATGTTGCCATCTGCTAAGAGTAAGCTTGGGCGAGGGGTTATAAAAGTCCAGTGGGTAGTCATGTCATAAAAAAATCTGTCTTAGCTGTTTGAACGCAGTGTTACATAGTTTCCAGAGCAAATGAGGTAAGAGCCTAATCTCTGGTCTTTTAAACAGTTTGTGAATTGATGCTTTATTTTGCCATTAAAAAGAAGAATTCCTTTAAATGCCTTACTGGATGATGATTTATTGAAGTTACTCCATCACTGTGATTCTATACTCTACAGAACAATTCAGATGGAGAAATAGATTATCGTGAAGTCAAATAGCAAATCACAAAATAGATTATCGTGAAGTCAAATAGCAAATCACAGCTTCTAAAATAACGCTCGCCTGTTTTTTAATACTGGCCTGCCTTTTTTTGGGGGGTAGTTTTTTGGTCAGCATAACAGAATTCAAAACGATACTTAAGCTTTAAACCTCTAGGTGGAGACAGCATACAACTTCACAATCGCAGATAATAAAACAATAGTCTCATTTATTAATCAACTTTCCTTACACTGTCTGAAGTTCTCCGTTTCTGAAGTGAGAACACAAGAGAAGGTGATTTTAATCACTTAATAGTTTTGTGTTGCTCACAGTCCCTAAACGTGGAATTAATTGTAGTTTGTAACTTCATTTTAATTGCTGTGGTTCTGACTGCAGCAGGTCTTACCCAAATATGGTACGGGTCATAAGCTAAATAATGCAAGTTTGTTTTTATTCAAAAAGTCTAGATTCATTTTCGTCTATTTCTTAGTGAACAAAATATTTCCTGAAACTATGTTTCTTATTTCACTTTATGCCTAACTGTGGTGCAGTATTAGTTGAGTCACAGTGGGCCAGATCTTGCAAACCCTACTCAAGTGAGTAATCTCACTGACGTCAAAGAGACTACATGCATAATTAGGAGTTTATGCTTGAGTAAAGTTTTCAGAATTCGACCCTAATTTGATATAATTGTATGATCTAATTTTTTATTGGTATCTTGAGTTCAAAAAACTATTGTATCTCAACAAGAAGCTAAAAAATGGCAGAGATTTACAGTACAGAAATAGATTTTAAAAATAAAAAATGAGGCACCCAGTAATTAAAATTAAGAAAAACAACTCACACATAAGTAAAATCACACTCAACGTTTTGGTATGTTCTTCATAAGTTACTTGGTTTTGATTAATTCTAAGGTTTATGTGATGGAAAGCACAGACTGCAATGATTTACATTTAAATAATTCCTCCATGCTGTTGAATTTGGGACCACCATAAAGCCCTGGTTTTAATCATTCTGTAGCTTGCTTTATAGAAAATGTCACCCAAACCTATTTTGATTTGGAGGAGGAAGAAAATATGCTTGTTTTTATGTCATTCAGATGCCTTGATCAGTAGGTCATTTAGAGATGATAAATGTTTCAACATTTCAGGTGACTGAAAAAGATGTAAATGATAATGCGTGTAGCCAATGATGCTTTACTTCCTTGATGCTAATATTCTGGTACTAAGTAGGTAGCACTGATGGACTCATGCATTTCACA
This sequence comes from Chaetura pelagica, assembly GCF_000747805.2. Lineage (NCBI taxonomy): Eukaryota > Metazoa > Chordata > Aves > Apodiformes > Apodidae > Chaetura > Chaetura pelagica. Next base: position 1,100,034 of record NW_009970716.1, read on the forward strand.
TGCATGGTTCTTAAAATTGTTGGCACAGTCAGGTTTGCATGTGTAAGGCTTTCTGCAAGGGAGGGTTTCTCCAGTGCACAAACCCCTTGGTTTGGGTGTCAGGTCCAGGAGGTCTGTTGAGCACCACAGCTAGCTGGGCAGCAGATTCATGTTCCAGCCCCTAGTGTTTTCCACAGAGGTATGACCCATGAAGGCTGTAACATCTCTTCCTGTATCGGGGAAGTGTGAAACAGTCAATAGACTATAGATTCTTCCTGACATTTAATTTATGATTTATTTTTTTTTTCCTACCCGACTTTTACAAGGTTTGTCTGCACCTAGTGCAGCGTCAGGTAGTGCTTTTTATAACAAAAGAGCCTTTTAGAGACATGAAGCCTATCCACAGCTATTCTGCAGCTTTCTAGTCAGCATCCTTGTTCCCACCCACCACATAGTGACATCAGAGGACTCCCTGAGCATGATCGCTGGAGATTTCCCTCATGTTAGTTCTTCTGGTCATGTACATTACATGACCATTGGGTGGAAGCATATTCACAGGATTTATCCAGAGACCGGGTATACTTAAGTGAGGACAGATAGGATAGAGCTGGAAGGAGACAGCTTTGTGTGTGGGAACCTGGGTTATCAGTCTGGGAGTGACATGCCACAGGAGTCTGGGAAGCTCTTTTAGGCTTTTTCACCTGCACAGCAAAATGTGTTTGTGAAGCTTGAAGTGCTGCTCACAGTGATGCAGTGTTGACTAGAAGCAGAGGAAAATTACTTCCTGGAAATTTTAAATAGTGTACTGTTGACTCTTATGCTTCTGACCATGATCTATATAAATAGTGTGTTCGTATACTCTTAAATATTGAATCCCAGCCTGCAAAAACTGCATGTTGAGTGTCCATTAAAATATATCTAGCACTTTCTAAAATGTAAAATGTCCATTTAGATCAGTGCTGGCTGACTCCCTGGAAGATGAAGCTAAGAATAACATCACCATCTTCACAAGAATTCTAGACAGACTTCTGGATGGTTATGATAATCGTCTCAGACCTGGATTAGGAGGTAATAAAAACAATTAAAGATGGATTTTAAAAAGCAGTTTTGATGATTGGATTCTATGCAGTGATATTCTTCCTTTGGGGTTGGTTTGTGGTTTTCTTCCCCCCTAACAACTGGTATATATCTTGTTATTTATAACTGTATTCACCCAGCTGAATCATTTGTAGTTTGAGGAAGATAAGATCTATGAATGGAAAGGAGGCACTTTCACACATTTATCTTAAGTAAAAAGGAAAAAAATATCTGATGATTTAACATACTAAAACAGAATGAGAGCAAAAATAACACCTAAAGCTGTTATTCCAGTCAGGGAATTTTGGTTGAGGAAGGAATGCAGGCTTGATTTCCTGCAGTGCGATGAGTGCATGTTTTCAGAAATCTGCACAAGTGTTTTTGTGTGGTGTGTGTAAAATCCATATTCTAGATTCACTCCTTGCCCCACTAAATTCAATGGGGATGTTGTATTTTTTAATTCCTTGGAATTAGGATTTCAGTGATAATTAGCAGTTTGTTTTTGGGTAGGTTGCAGTATTTGGGAAATTAAAAAAAGAAGAATGGAATACTGGAGGACAGAAGTCACTGCACTCTTGTGCTATGACTGTCAGTTGTTTTTCAGAACATTAGTTCACATTTTCATTTTAAAGCTGTATACCAGCTCCTTTTAGTATGTAGGCAAGAAATTTAAATAATTTGTTTGGTATAGGGATGGGCAGAATATATTTGTTTTGATAATATTTTATCAACTAATTTTTTATCTGCTATTTATACTGTCTAACATAAATATGTATATAACACTGTTATTATTCATAACAGTTTTGGTAATTTTAATTTTCAACCTGGAGGCTGTTTCAGCTTGCTAATATTAATTCTAGTGCAAAATCCCCAGGAACTATTCCTGTTCTTGTTGATTTCAGTAAGATCAGTCCCAAAGCTAAAGACCTGCTCAAACTTCCATGGAAATTACTCTTAACAACTCCATTTGACCAAATTAGGAATTAGTTAAAGCTCTCAGTTTTTAGTCAACACTCTTCCATGCTGACCTGTGGCTCAGCTGCTGTCCTGGTTGGCTTGCATCTGACAGAGCGTAAAGTGGGAGCTGGCATTGGCTGGAAACAGCTTTCTCATTATACATTAATCTTAACCTGGGTTATCTTTTCCATTTCTGGCCTCTGTACAGTGGAGACTTGGAAATATTTTATATTTAAGGACTTTTTAATTTAGTTAACCTATAAAATGAGGCATGCAACACTGTTGAAGTGAGAATTTATACAGTGGTGTTTTACATGGGTGTATGATTTCTTTGGAAAATACCCAAATACAGTAATTTAGACATAGTAAAAACACACAATGCCTTGCATGTGACTTGCAGAAACATTTCACATCACCAAGGTTGTGTTTAATTGGCAGGGCTTTTAAAATAATGTTTTTTTTTACTGGAAAAAGAATGAACAATTCTTTTTTTGTTTACAAAAACGAATATGCCTTTTAACGAGAACAGTCTGCAGCTCCTTTGCTTGTCATGTATTGTTTTTAAAATGTATATTTTTGAAAACATGATTAAAAAAAAATTCTAATGGATTTTATTTTAGATTTTCCATTAGTTGTATTTGAAAATACCTCCTTGTTTTTCCTTGCCAAGCCTCCTAGGTAATTAAAGTATACTTTGAGAGCATAAAAATTGAAGTATTAACTTCTGAACATCTGTTTGATATTGGCATACATGGCAATCAACCCGTGCAGAACATGTGTAAAATGAAACTGTTTAACGCATATTAAACCATGATGATTCATGACACATTAATCTTAATCTGCCAGAATACTTCAGTTATGGATTGATGGATTCTTACAGTTTAAAAGAATGCTTGGAAAAGCCAGTTGTGATAATCCATGAAATGAAATATACCAAACAATGCTTTTGTACATAATGCTTAGTAATGATCGAGCTTCATATTTCAGGAATTTTGCAGCACTTTATTCTTTTTTTTCTGTTAACCTGCAGTCTGAAAAGAAAAATGGAAATCAATCATCTTTTTTGTAGACACTCTGTTCCTAGTGAGTCCTGATAGTTTCTGAAGTGTTTTTGCATAGACTACTGAGTGCCACATGTCATTACTTTAATATACTTAGTCTCAGTTCTGTTCCACTTGAATTTATATGAATCTGAAATAATTCAGTTGAAACCAGCAGAGCATTCACTCTGGCATAGCAGCTTGCCTTATCCTGCTATACCTGCTATGACAGATCTTGATCTGGCCTAACAAGTGCTAGAGCAGCAATAGTCCAGGGTCTGAGGTGGATTCTTTTAAAGTCTTCTGAAAGGAAGAGTTGTTCACTACCCCACTTTCACTTGTTGTGAGAGACATTTTCAGAGATGTCTTACAGCAAAAATTCAGCTCATTGTAAATAATTATTAATCTCAAAAATGATTTTTAAGAATGGAAGGTGTTAGTTTTACATCGGCATTTTAGCCAGTGACAGGCCAACAAAATGGAAATATATAGGCTCCTTTACAGACTGTATGTATATTCAAATAAGCAATTGTCTGTTTGGGAATTTGTGCTTGATTTTAGGGATAGATATTTTAGGGATAATTAATTTTACAGGGAGATTTGGTGTGAGTACTGACAGTGTGCAACTTGGTGCTTTCCTGGTACATCAATACACTTCAGAACTGACGACTATTTTTTTGTAGATGGTTAAAGCAGCTTTAACTTGGTCTTGCAGCTCTGTTGTATAAACAGGTTTTGGCTGTTGGCTCTTGGCTGTCCTAGCAGCTGGGATCTTTGAATGAACAGTGTAGTGATGAAATACCTTGAAAAAAGGGTGTGGGCACGGAAATGCCATGAGACTGCAATGTCTCCTGAAGCCAGAGGTATCTTCTATGATAATACCACACCTACTGTGTTGATGTGGGTAGGCATTCAAAGGGATATACATTTTTCTTTGTTAATTTTAATTTTCTTTGTTAATTTTGTGTTAAGCACAGGATTGTAGCTGTAACACTCTTGACTGCACTTTCAGTTCTGATATGAACTATTTTGCCTATCCATTCCACGCAGTTTTTGTTTAGACATCAAAATTAATTGCAAGTTTGCTTTCAAAATGAATTCCCTATGCCATTAGCACACTAATCTGTATGAAAAACAGCCATGCAAATGACAAGTCATAAAGAGTTTGATATTTATTATTTTCTTCAAAATCATGAAGGTATTTTCTTGTATTTATTTGCTGCAATGTTTGCAAGATACTTAGGGTGGCACTTTTCCATTAATCTGATTTTTATTAGCGTATACAAAAATAAATCCACAAATTAATGGACACTAAACATCAGCAAGGTTTAATCTTCAAGTAATGAGTCAACAGAATGTTGAAGCTCAGATACAGCTGCATTCAAATCTGGAGGTGATTGAATTACCTGTCTGCTCTGTCTGCTTTCCTCTGCCCCGTGGACGGTCATGATTAAAGGAAAAAAGAGACAGATTAAGGCACTCCCTCTTTTACTATGTTGATGTTCTTGTGCATTAGGTGTATCAGCAAAAATATACCTATTTTTTAAAATGGTAGCTTATTTTTAAAGATGAAAAAGAGGAAGAGCAAAGAAGTAGAGATGATGCTAGGATTTTGATAGCACATTGAATACTTTAGTGGTCTTACCATCTCCATAAGCTATTCAGCCTGCTTTGCTTTCTTACATTTGAAAATGGTCATTTCCAGCTATTGAACTTATGTTTGTTCTACTCTTCTAAATTTTATATAACATAATTGAATCTAAGACTTAGAAATTACAGAATTTTAATTTTGGGAAAAAAAAAACAACAAACCAACAACACAAAGGGAAGTTACAAGGACAGATGACTGGACTTTGTAGTCTGAAGGCCAGATTCTCAACTGCCATATTGACATCAAAAAGAGCAATGAAAGTTCATACAATTAGAGGATCTTTCAACAAACTGTGGTTAGTCTCACGAGCTTTAGAAGTGGCATTTTCATTGTAACCAATGAGGTGAATGTTGGTTATTAAAAAAGCTGTGAAAGATCAGAGAGTATATAGGTGAAAACTAAATGCTACTGTGGTTCCATTTTAAAGAATCCATCTCTACTGCAAGGTGGCTTTCAGATGTTCTGATTGCTTTAAAAAAGAATCTCCATCGAGGTTACAAACATTCCAAAACACTTTTTTCCCCCACAACATATTTTAAATAAATTGAGCAGGACAGCTGTCATGGTTTGGGCCTAAAACAACAAAGGAACAGCCACATGGTCACTCACTCAACTTCCCCTCTCACACACACTCTGGGATGAGGAGGACAAAGCTCATGGGTCGAGACAAAGGACAAGGAGGGTTCTTCACTGGTGCATCTATTGTCCCTCTAATGAATCTTTGGCTGGGTTTTGGAGCAGGGGGAGCTTCTCAGCTTCTTACTGAAGCCACTCCTGGTTGTATGATGTGCTCACTGATACGAGCTGAAAGGGGGAAAAAACATCTTTTAATAGAAAACTCTTGGGTTTTCCCCCCCCACATTTAGAAGAGGTGAATGTGTGTGTGAGTGTGTGTGTGTTTATCAGAGTTGCAAGTCTTCAGTTGCCAGGGAACAGGCCATGATCATATGCTGATAATCTGAAATACGTTAAATTTAGGGCAGTGTATTTATATATCTTTTTTATTCAGTTTCTAATAATCTTTAGAATTGGTAACTGTAGCAGTCTCCTAGCTGGGCATTCAAAACTTAATAGTGTTTGTCAGCCTTATCATGCTTAATACACATTCAGAATATCCTAAAAGAAAGTCCTTTGACTATTCTAACTGCAGAATACTGCAGAAAAGCTTCCACTTCTGTTTTTAAAGGAAAAAGTGCAGTTCCCCTGCTCAGTTCTGGTTGCTTCTTTAGCCCTTCTTTGCTGCAGCTTCACCTTTTGGAAATGGTAATGTCTCTGTGCCAATGCTAGTGTAGGGTGATTCAGAGCAGCATTGGCATTTTCTGAAAGCCCACTATCTATGTAGTTATGTTGGGATACAGAGGAGTAAACTACTTTATGTTCTCTCTTGGTTATACCTGGAAGGGTCACATGGAATTTGGCAATAAGTGCTTTCAGAGGAGTCAGTGAGAAACGCAGAGTAATTTACGTTAGAGTTGTGGATAATGTATATAGGCAAAAAGCATTCCTTGTGAAAAATAGAAAAGGAATAGAGAGGAGGATATGAAAATCACGTTTAGTTATTTATCCAAGGCATGCAGGTGGTGTTAAATTCCAAGTGCAGAACTAACTCTGTAGCTATAAGCAATCTAGAGAATGAATCATTACGAGAGTGGAAGGATAAAAACCCTCAGAAACTGTTGTGATACTGAACAACAAACCAGCAAAAATGACGTAGGATAGGATAGTGGCTGAGAAGCTAAGCAAAGCTTGCATATTTATTTATTTATTTATTTATCAAGAGTATGTGGGTGAATCAACAGTGAAAACATCAAAATAAACTAAATGTTGCAACTGTGTGGAGTGTTTTAGTCTGGGAAATTGTTGCACTGTGCAAAGCGGAAAAGTGCTCTGCTTCATACCAGACAGCAAAAATCTAGGTACTTTACAGTAAAGTTTATGTGCCTATAAAGGAGCTTGTTTGGGAGGATCTCCCAGCTCACTGAACATGTATATTCAGTACTTTTTTTTTTTCCTGGCAAAGCATCAGCATTTGCTTCTAGTGCAAGAAATATGCTGATGACACCAAGGCTGTATTAAGGCTTTGCTTACTTTTATCTCAGCTATAAGGAAGACATGAAAGCAGATACTGCAGATTTCTGTGGAGTGCATGGGTGCTCATTTTAAATCAGACTGAGTGGAGAGTTTTGTTTTTCAGCCAGATTTGGTGGACTAAGACAAATACAACCTTTTTTTTTCAGTGATACATTTATTCCGGTTTATTCAGGAACTGTTTGAAACTCAGTGGCCTTACTGATATCCAAGGTATTCTACAGTCATCTGCTTCCCTCTGAGATGTCTAATCATGTTACATAAATTTTGCAGCAAGTTTGCTGCGTGAAATACAGAGATACTTCTTCTACTCGTGCTGACTAGTTTTAATAGTTTGATACCAAAGGACTGCAATATTATAGTTCCAACATTTTTATTACCCTTGTGAAACAGTGCCATTTGTGTAATGCCACCTGAATTGGAAATACAATTATTTTTTAAATAGTCTAACTCTGAAATGTTTTCAGAAATATTTAAGCACATTAGAAATTCATCCAGGGTATCTTTGGAGGATTTTAATGGATTTCATGGAGTTTTAGTAGTGGTTTTTAACCAAGAAAAAAAAAAAACAACAAAAACTTAAAGTGTTTCAATGTGTATGTTGCTTACAATGAAGAAAACATTAGTCATTCTGTAGCAACAAGACACATTTTGTCATGCAAAATAAAAAGTATTCTGAGTTACACTAAAAGATGTACTTATAAACAGTATCAGGGAAAGCCATTAATGTTTACTGCTATGATGCAGCCATGGACTACTCAGTTTCACAGATTCATTGCATAGGAGATACACAGAAAGTTGTTTTTCAAATCTTTTCTTTAATAAGGTACACCAGAAAAAGGAGTGCTAACTTTGGAATGTAAGAAAAAAAATACAGACATGTCTTATTCAATTGTATAATCAGCTAGAGTATTAAAAAAGCTTTAGTGTAGAACTATTAAACCAGCAGTTAATAAAAGCATTAACACTCTTTGAATTTTTGATTTGAGATATATAGGACACAGACAGTCTTTGGAGTACACTGTACTTCACAGAGCTGGAAAAATGGACCATAAGAGTATGTTTGATTTAAGAAAAAATGGTAGTTACATCATACTATGATATGAGTAGGCATCACAGTTTAAGATGTTGACTTTGTGTGACAACAACCAATATTTAAGCATAGTCATGCACAACTTTCTTTTAATACAATTAATTGGCAAGTTTTGACATACTATTTTTAATGGAAACTAAAACTTTGGGTTAAATGGACATGCACAACCCCTTCAGCTTCTTTGTGTAGAAGAGGCTGGGTTTTTTTTTAACCTTAGTTCTTGTAGCCATTAATGGCAAATAGAGCTTTAAACATATTTCCTGTATTTTAGCACTGCATAAATAAAAACTGCCATTAGACTCACCTCTTAGTATGCATTTATATTCTGTGCAGCATAACAGGCTTCTATTTCATTCACAGCCTGATTGTGGTGAAAGCAATGCAACAATATTATCTTTATTTATGAGTCATAATCAGAAATGATAAGGCAAATGAAGTAAGATAATTTATTTTCCCCTCCTTAGCTTTATTAGGCAAGCTCATAACTATTAGGCCACTGATGGTGGTTTTCAACACAGTTGCAGAGGTAATGGTTGCTCAGAGAAGTGGTGGAGTCTCCGTCTCTGTGAAAGCACTCAAAATTTGACATAATATGATCTGAGCAGCTCAATCAGTCTTCAGAGCTGGCTTTGTTTTGGACCTTCCAAGGGTTGTTTTTAACCTGAATTATTGTAAGATTCTATGACTTAAAACCAGCAAGACATTGAAACAACAGCTGACATTTTCAATCTTAATGAGCAACTGTGAAAAAAATAATTTTAGAATATCAGTTCTGAAAGATACAGCTGAATAAAAACACCTGCGTAGATGAAAGGTTTAGACTGTCTGTGGACAACAGAATGTACAGTGTTGTGCAACTCTTGAGCTTATTATTCCTAAGCAATTCACTGTGGTAAACAGAAGGTTTCAAGTAAAAGGGAAAGGTCTGGAAAAATGCAGGGGGTGTGTCCTTTTTGTGGTCTTTTGTCTCGGATTTTTTAACATTCAACAGAAGCTGGAACTTGACTAATACACAAAAAGTGACTCCAGCCACATTTTTCCCACTGTCACCATAATTTGGTGTCCTGAAAGGCATTAAATATGGGACAAGACAGCATTTTAAAGGAAAGCCAGTGTATTTCACTGAATCATTCCCAGTTTACTTTGTCATCATTAGATGGACAGTGTATAGTGAAGTGAAAAGCTGTACAACACCGTACTGCTCAACACCTCAGGAACCTCTAAAACCTGCCCTTTTGAACTGTCCTGTTGGAGGACTTCCTTTTTTCTTCCTCTGTTTTCGTAGTTTCCTTTTCGCTTTCTAATTACCTATTGATGTCATACATTCTTCTAGAAAATGCCCAACTCTCTTCCTTAACCATAATTCCAATAATTTCTCTAACTCCACCTAAATATATCCTGCCATGTAGATGCTACTGTCTAATTTTGCTTTTTTTTGGTGTGTGGCATGAAACCTAGACTTGCCTTACCCTCCTCCCAGGTACAGTCACATTCAGCTTCCTGAAAGTTTTCATATCTAATGCAACAGAATTGGGGAGGTTGAGTATGATGCAAAGACAGCCTCCTGGGTAGGTGTAAAGCGAAGACCTTTCTCTACCCACAGGCTGTATGGCCTTCTTTTGTGCCAATACACAGATCTGTTGTTTCTGGCAGTATTCCTGACAACATATTCCTGCTTCTGTTTTCTTGGAGTGCCACCATTTCATGACCATTTTTAACAATAACCTTTTCAATGCACAATCTAGTGCATCCCATTTTTAGAGTCAGCAGTATGTAGAGAGAGAGAGAGGTATTTAACCAACAGGGATCATGCAGAAGGTCAGTGCAATTATCTGTACTTTAGAACTGCATTGGCTTTGTTTTTTATAGCATTTTGATCTGTTTTAATTTTTGGTATTAGTGGCACCTAGCAGTAGCTTCTAAAGACTCCAAGAAACAGATGCAAAGTAGAACATAACAATGTTGTTCGACCACCTAGCACTGGGGTAATACAAGCAAAGCGAAAAACCACTATGAGCAAGGAACAGGGGAAAGGGCAGGAGGGTGGGACAAAAGAGATGGAGAGTGAAGGAGAGAGATGAAATTGTGATACTAGGCATTGGACATTTTTAAACAACTGGCAGATTAAGACAGCTGAATGGTAGTTTTTTCAAATAAGCTTGGAAAATTGAAAGCAGAATAACATAAGCAGTATTATTATGGTATATGCATGTATTTAAATTTCTGACATTAATGTTTTTCAACAATGAATCATCTGTCTCAAAGAACATCTGTAGAGGATATATCAGATAATATTTTGTGTTGCTGTACAATTCACCAGCCTGCTAAATAAAGCCTCACAATAAGATTTTGAATTAATGCTGTCAAAAGTCTAATAAATTTTAATGATAAGAATCAAAGCACTTTAATATGCCAAGATTAATCTTCAAATGCATATTTATGTCTGTTTTTTTCAGGTTAATGCTCAAATTAAATTAATCACAAGCTAAAGGAAGTTTTGTTTACCACTGTCATCCTAATAATAATTTGCTTTATATTGCAGAATATATGAGCACTAGTTTTCTGAAATTGTGTGTACAGCAGGAAGGTGTGATTTTGCTAACTTTCTGAAAGTGGTGTTGCTATTTGGGAACCATTTGTGTGATTACTTTGTAGCAGATACTTCTTGATTTACATTCCATAATTCCTTGACATATGTTGAGGGCTATTTTTTAATTACAGCAGTTAACTGTGAAAGCAGTGTAAATCAATTTCCCTCTTACCTGGGATTATTTTGAACATCAGAGGACATGAAAGATTTTCATAAAGTTATGTAGCTGCAGTCAGAAATTTGATTTAGTTGCATCTGACAAAATAACATTTATTTTTTATGTCCATGCATGCATATTTGGTCCTGCATGTGCATTTTTGTTGTAGAAGTGGTAGAGATCATGCATCCTAATCTGCAATTTGTTTGGATCTACTTAACCTTGTGGTTTTTAGGAACTGTAAATTAAGTATCTTGTAATCTTGTAATGTTATTAATAATAGAATTGATTGCAATCCAAATTCAGTGCCATGGACCACTGAACTTCACTATGTTCTGACACATACAATAATGTTCAATAATGATTGGTTAAAAACTGCTTATTATATATGCATCATGTTTTTTCTCTCATCACTGATACTGAAATGTCTTAGAACTCAGACTACTTGCAAAGTAAGTGAATTTTTATATTTGAGTAAATACAAGAAGTACATTAGGGTGAAGTAACAGGGAGGTATTATCCACCAGTGGTGATGGAACAGATCCATGTCTCCAAGCCCCAGTAAAGTACTCTGTTTTACAGGTCATATAATTTCTGACACAGATTTGACCAGAGTGTAGAGGTTTATACAGAAGATATATTCCACCTGGCAAGATGACTTCTGAATGAGCTGTTTTTTGAAAATCCTGTTTTTGTCTTGAGGTGTTTAAAGACTGCTTGCATTTGTGATTTTTCAGGTAAATGTAGTTTCATGGAGTTACCCTTCTGCATTTAACACAGAATCACAGAGTGTTAGTGGTTGGAAGGGACCTCTGGAGAGCATCAAGTCCAACCCCCCTGCCAGAGCAGGATCACCACAGAATTTAGGGGTGATCACTCAGAAACATGTCCAGATGGGTCTTGAAAGCCTCTGGAGAAGGAGACTCCACAACCTCTCTGGGGAGCCTGTTCCAGTGCTCCATAACCCTTACAGTAAAGAAGTTCTTCCTCATGTTGAGGTGGAACTGCCTGTGCTCTAGTTTGCATCCATTGCCCCTTGTCTTATCACAGTGCACGACTGAAAAGAGGCTGGCCCTTCCTTCTTGACACCCACCCTTCAGATATTTATATATATTAATAAGATTCCCTCTCAGTCTTATCTTCTCTAGACTAAACAGCCCCAGGTCTCTCAGCCTTTTCTTGTAAAACAAGTGTTTCAGTCCCTTAATCATCCTCATAGCCCCTGTTGGAGTCTCTCAAGTAAATTCCTGTCTCTCTTGAACTGGGGAGACCAGAATTGGACACACTACTACAGGTGGGGTCTCACTAGGGCAGAGTGGAGGGGGAGGAGAACCTCCCTCAACCTGTTGGACACACTCTTCTTAATGCACCACAGGATACCACTGGCTTTTTTGGCCACAGGGACACAATTCTGGCTCATGGGTAACTTGTCCACCAGGACTCCAAGGTCCTTCTCCACAGAGCTACTTTCTAGTAGGTTGGCTCCTAATCTGTACTGGTGCATGTTGTTCCTCCTAGGGGCAGGACTCTACACTTGTTGGACCCATTAGCTGTCCAGTTCTGGGCCCATCACTTCAAGAAGGATATTGAGGTGCTGGAGCAGGTCCAGAGGAGAGCAACAAGGTTGGTGAAAGGACTAGAGGGAATATCTTACAGGGTTAGGCTGAGGGAGCTGGGGTTGTTTAGCCTGGAGAAGAGGAGACTCAGGGGGGACCTTATCACTCTCTTCAACTACCACAAGGGAGGTTGTAGTCAGGTGTGGGGGGGCTGGGCTCTTTTTCCAGGCATCTAGCAACAAGACAAGAGGGCATGGCCTGAAGCTGCTCCAGGGGAGGTTTAGTTTGGATATTAGGAAGCACTTCCTCACGGAGACGGTGATTAGGCATTGGAATGGACTTCACAGGGAAGTGATGGAGGCACTGTCCCTGGATGAGTTCAAGGAAAGGCTGGATGTGGCACTTAGTGCCATGGTCTAGCTGGTGTGGTGGTGTTGGTCATAGGCTGGATTTGATTGTAAAGGTCTTTTTCCAGCCTTGGTGATTCTGTGATTCTCTTTAGCATAATAACAGAGCTGTTGGTTGTTAACTGACAACTCTGTAGCATGGTAAAACGGGATATTAAAAAAGATTGCCCCGTTACTATCCATGTTATTATTTTTTGCTCATTTGGGGTGTACTTGCTCAGATTAAGTATTAAGGTCATTCTCTGTTGCACCAAGCTGTGAACTTGTTTGTCAGGACACCTGTTTAGCAAGAAGCTTGTTATCTGTGATCATCCCATAGGTTGTCTTGCCAAATAAAAAAAATGTTAAGAATAAAAAAAAAGTATCTTGGCAGCCAGTCTGAGTTGTGCTGTATTTCAAAACCCATAGCTCTATTCCTCCTTTCCCTGCATTTCAGCAGCTGTGGTAATCAGGAAAGTGTAAAGAAAAAGTGTGCCTTCCTGTTCTTATGCGTCCTGGCTATTTAGGGTGTTAACACACACACAACCTCTGGCTGATTTTAGTGAGTCCATGCTATGTTTTCTAAGAATATTAGAGTAGTCTGGGTAAATGTTAATTTCCTGTACTTCATAGTTATTTCACCTGGCTTAACATAGGAACTGCTGGCTGGTTTGATAGAAGGATTAGAATGCTCTCTAGTTTTTTTGACTGTGTCACAATCTTCTGAAATGCTATTACAGAATTTCATACAGTGTTACTTATTAAAATATACTTGAGGCTCCTGCTGCAAAAAATGCATTAAGAGTGCCCACTAAGACACTGCTCTATTAAATAAAGGCACTAGCTTTTTCTGCCATTGGTTCCTGTCATGCTTGAATGCAAAGTACAAGGCTAGCAAAAAAGAAAAGAACTGTAGCTCTGATTTTAATAACTGTATGATCCAGGACTATAGTAACTGGGCACTATACATGAACAGTAAAATTAATCTGTCTGAAAGAATTATAATTTTCAATGCTTTCTGTTGATCTCTAGAGGAGCTCCATCAGCTTTCAGAACTTAGGGACATGTGAATGTCATACTTTGCTGTGATAGTAGCAAGCCTTGGGAAGATGCTGACTTCTGATAACAATGTTTGCTACAGAACAAGCAAAAGTGTTCTTCCCAGAGCTTCACACTGGTTTCTGTCAGCTCCAGAGTTCCAACTGTTTTTGCATTCTCCAAAGGTTTCCTCTGAAGTTGGCCATCACCAGGGGAAGCCATTGTCACTGACTTCAGGGGAAGCTGGCATGCTGCTCCTATCTTCATTAAATAATTATCAAGGGCAAAGTTTTGAGTGTGGGAAGCTACTGAAGGAGAGCCACCTCTTGTAATACGTACTTTCACTAGCAAATTTACATGCTGCCAGTGTAAGTCAGTGGCTCTCAAAATCTAACCTGGAGAAAATCTACATTGAGTGATCTTCATTAGAAAAACACCTGGGCCTGAGTAAGAGGAGATGAAAAAGCAAATAAGCTAGCAGCTAAAATCAAGTGAGTCAGGAGCCTTTTTTAAATAAAGGCAGATCTTGAGATGTCCAAACTTGGCCACTTCATGACCATGAAGCTGCTGCTATTTTGAAATGATATTGCTGTTATGGTAAGATGTGTTTTGGAATACAAGGAGGGGTTGGCAGAGTGGGTGTATCAAATAGGATGATTTATAAATGCTGAGACTTGGAATAATGCACAGAGATTAAACCTGAAATTAGCCTAGAAGTGTAATATATGAGAATTTGACAGAGTGTTTCATGACTCTTTTCAAAGATGAAAAAAAAAAATAGAACGACTTCTGAATGTAAGTATCTAAAATCTGAAAACATTTGGGAATTGTTCTGCCTTACCTGCATGTTACGGTTTTCTTTCTAATAGCACAAGCCTCTAAGCAGATTAGATGGAAATACGGTTGCATGGGAATTATAACTTTGCCATCCCTACTTGTGTGATGACACCAATTCAGGTTGGTCCAAATAATTACTGCTTCACTTTATCAAAGTCTGCACTCTTCCATTTCCAGAGTTTGAGTACTCTTGTTCTCTTTGTCTTCCTCAGTCTCATTCTTTAGACAGTCTTGGGGCAGTCTGGTTCATTTTAACTTTATCATTCTCATACAGTTGATCTAAACAATGCAGTAGTCCCATTTGCTACTCATCCTGGTTATTATATACATCCTGATGGAAGCTGTAGTGTCTAAAGGGATGAGTTTTAATGCTGATGTTTTATTTTTCATTTGAATGCCATGTAGTTTTGGTTTGCTGCCAAATGTCTTGTGTGTTAGCTAAGTTCATTTTACTTCAGCCTTTTAAGTAACTCTTCTCAGAAAGATGACATTTTTTCCAGCCAAGCTCAACTACGGCTTCACTTGCATGTTTCTATATAAAACTTTGTGCAACTACAACTAAAAATTGCTCAGATTTGTTGTTTATTTTAGAGCTAGATGCTCTTCTCTATCTATTTATTTATTTATTTATGTGTGTGAGAATGTAATTAAAAGGTAACTAACTGAGATTTGGTGGATTTCATGATAGTCTGTCTTTATGGGAACAGATTGCATATTATTCCTTTGTTTAGATTGCCATTCCCAATTATTTCATTCACTCCTTGTTCTTATTTACCCTATTTTGTTTCTCACTTTGTTAATTTTAACATAGTCAAGACTACTGTTTATAATTACTCACTTGTGTGATAAAAATCAATAAATCCATGTTATATTAGTATTTTTACAATATACCTGTAAATTGGAGGAATACGCTGTTTAAAAAATAGGGAAAAAATGACCCGACAATCTCAGAAGGATGTCTTGATAGTTAATTATTGTCTTAATCACTTAGCAGTTGGATACATCTGAGATTGTCAAAATGTTGCTCAAGGTGCTAAAAGTCTGTGAAGTCCAACAGTAATGGTCGAGAGAATCTACATTTCTTCTTTTCTCCATGCAAAGAACCAATTCAGTTATGCTCTTCCGGGTTACTTCAGACTGTCTCTCATCCTTAAGTACTGGCATCAATGTGATATGGGCTGCACCAGTCTGTACAGCAGCTTCCTCCTCAAGGGTGAAGTGCATTCTTACCTTAAACATCTTATTTATTCTCTACCTGATTTGAAAAAGCAACTTGAATCCATGTCTCCTACTTTTCAACTCTTTTAACTAGACACGGGGCTTTTGGTCATTCTGGGACAGTGGTGTCTTCCACTGACCATGTTTCTTTTGTGTGTAAATATCTACATACATAGCAGAGCATGGGCTGAGACTGATGTTTTATACTGCTGGACTGTAGAGCTGGTCACAAGCTTGGGTTTATCAGGCCCACACAGGCTGAGGGCTTAGGCTGGGCAGCACCTCTCATGCAGGTGGTATTCATTGCAATGGTATTCATTGCTTCAAAAATCCATGTCTTCTGTGTGGAAAATCAGGAAAGCTAGGCATGTCGGTGTATCTCAGAAAGGGTGTGGGAATAGCTTTGGCTGTCTGCAAAAGTGGTTCATAATGCCAATAAACTCAGCTAGGATCTATCAAGATACCAGTCGACAGAGGCTGAAGAGGTGCATGCATCTGAAGCCTTTTCTTACCAACACAGGTGAAACACCCACATTTGGGTGGGAAGACACTAGCAGTCTCCACTTCATCTGTTCACAGTGGTGTGCCACCTCTAGAGCTCATGCTATTCCTCCTTTAGTATTTGGAAGGGATTGTTCTGCTTTATGTAAATAATTAGATATTGAGCAAAGACTTCAGTTTATGTCTGCTACATCCCATGAGTACTGCTAGAGTGTGGAATCAGTCTCTTCCTTGTTGTCTTGCTTTCTCCCTCAAATTCTTTCTGGCCTAGTAAATTTCTAATTACTTTTAGTTTGAGAAACTTATTGGACCTTGGCTGAGAGTCAGTTCTTTAAGCTGTTTGGCAGCATCAGGATTTTTTTGCCTTAAGGTGGAAATAAAAG
The DNA here is from genome assembly GCF_000747805.2 of Chaetura pelagica. Classification (NCBI taxonomy): domain Eukaryota; kingdom Metazoa; phylum Chordata; class Aves; order Apodiformes; family Apodidae; genus Chaetura; species Chaetura pelagica. The sequence continues at coordinate 1,116,585 of NW_009970716.1, forward strand.
CAGCCAGGGAATTTTAGGTACTGACAACATTAGACAGGGATTTGGGACTGAAGGAGATTCAGAAAAATGTAAGTGCAAAATTTAGTCATCATGATCTGGACCACAGAGGCACAGATTAACTTTTATTGATTTAAGTGGAAACTTGGAGCTTAAATATCTTTGTGGAGATTACCCAATATACTTAAAGAGATAGCTGGGCACCAAAATCAGTCATTAGGCACCAAAATCAGTCTTTAGCCTACCCTTGAGTGACTTTCTCAAACTTGCTTAGGAATCCTATAATAAAGTTAAAGCTGCACCTCAATTGTCTCTTGTATTCAAGGCTCTTTATTCACAGGACACTTTGGAAATGTGTTTAATTTTGTTATCTGAAGTAATAAGTTTTGTAAATTAATGGTGTCTTAGTAGAAAGAGAGAGAAGACGAAGTAGTAAAGATAATGTTTGTGTATGTGATCTGCATTCTTCTTTTTGATGAAGAGTTAAACCCCAAACCAGTATTATGCAAATTATCTTATTAATATGTAAACATATCACTTATTACAGAGAGAACTTTTAATTTGTCCATTTCCTAGCTGGAAACAGTGCTTTCACAGTTTGCACCAGTGCTTTTTGCATACAGGACAAATCTGGGTAGTTACCCGAATATGGAGATACCATCACATTATTTGAGTTGCAGATATTTTGTTCTGTGCAAATTTTGTGGGTAGTCTACACCTAAAAAGGACCTCAGCTCAACTAAAAAGGTATCGGAAAATGTTTTCCCAAGTAACATTTTTTGCTACAGAAGAAGAGGATGTTGACAAGTAAGCTAAACATTTTGTTCCAGGTTAATGTGGGTTTTTTTAACAGTCAAAAAGCCTCACTTATCTCTAAAGATACACCTACTTTTAACTGAAGTTTTGTATTGCAGTAAATTCTTCCTGAAGTTTATATTTTAACGCTGCTTTGGACTTGCTGTATTAAATTTCAGAATAATAAATGCTACTTATCTGAAATAAAAATTCCAATTCAAGAAGGTGCTTATACACAGGACCAGGTATTTAGTTAGTCTAAATGATGTAGTGGTATTTATTTCAGGAGTATGGTACTGCTTTATGGGGTTGTCCAGCTTCATGAGTTCTCTGTAGGTCTTTGGAGGGTGTCTGATAGTCTTTATGTGGAGTTGCCTGTTTAATATGTGATACAAAGTCTGTTAATAGATACAAGGTCTTCAGAGGGAAATAATTTGGGGTCTCTTACCTTACTGTCTGTCAATTCCTGTATCTGTCTCCAGAATGTTTTCTCCAGAATATATTCTTGTTTCAGTCAACACTATGAGAAACAAAATAGGGCACGCAATTCAGGTCTCATTTACACCAAAGTGAGTCAAGAGAGCAAGTGTTCACAGTAACGCTTACAGGTATTAATAGATCTTACTAGCAATCTTACTCTGCGTATGTTTTATTAAAGATAGAGATTTGAAAGAGGCATTTACTTATGTTTTATATTAAGAAATAGTCTTGCCAATAGATTGAGGATAGAGTGAGACAATTGGAAGTGAAATACTCTTTGTCAAGGAAGGAAGTTAATTTGTTTCTTCTCACAGCTGGCTTCAGTTTACAAATTGAAAGTGTATTTGTGTACACGCGTGTGGCTTTGAAACTGTTGTTGTTTAGCAGTGGATAATGAATGAAGATGCTGAGTAGATGGATAGATAAAACTGTCACATAAAGTACCGAAACCAAATATGGCAGAACAGTAGTTTGAAATATCTACAATCCTATGGATTTTGCTGCTCTTACAGCTCCACGTTGCATGACCTTCTCTGACCCTTATTCCCTGCCAGCCAGAAAGTGTCTTGAGCTGTCAACAGAAACACTAAGGAGCTTGTCAGATAAGGGCAGCATGTTGAGTTGGAGCAGTGTTTGATGGATTAAGACCCTGGCTGTTTCACCTGCGCAATTCCTTACTTGTATTGTGAATGACAGTTTCAAAGTCTTTAGGCAACATTGCCAAGCATACCCTTGGAGACCATATTACAATGTCAGAACAATGTCAATTCAGGTTAAATAATTTTTATAGCAAAATAATTGAAGTAACATCAAGCTCTTGACAGCATTTCTACAAAAACTCAGAAATCCTCAGTTAAGGCTCCCACAGCACTGCAACTTGACCTCTTTTTTATTGTTGTTGTCATAATTAAAGCGCAGTATTTTATTTTCACTGTTTTTTTGCCTGCTGTAGCAGTCTTTCACTTACAGCCTTTCAGTGTTCTTCTGGGTACCATTTACTTTACATTTAAAATAATGTTTGTAAGAAATTGTTTCATGCTATGCTTTAGAACTGTGTGTGTGTGTGTGTGTGTGTATATATATGTGTATGCATCTTAAAAGCCTTGTCCCACCAGGAATACTTTTGATGATTCTGAATTACCTCAGACAGACTGGCTTTTATTTTAGCTGCCCAAAACCTGGATTTACAGTTCTACTGGATAGAAATTAAAATAAATTTTAAAAAAGTCAAACCCAGCCTATTACTCTGTTTCCTTGTGAAGATAGCCTTGGCATATCAAATGGGTAATATAGCCAGCTTCATGCAAATTAACATCTGGAACTTTGCAGATCCTCCACTCTGAAGACTTCACAATGATCATACTCCTTTATTCTCTATTTCAAATGTACCTAGAACAAGCCATGCAGGTTTTGACCCTGCTCTCTGTGGAGAAAGGATTGTAGATTATTTTGGTGAGGGGATGAATGAGCAAAACTGGGTAATTCTTAAATTTGAGAAATATTCAGACAATTTATTTCAAGAAAGATAATCCTTCCTCAGAATTCTCCAGAAGAGGAACAGCTCTCAGGTATGCCCAACCTTGCATGTCTATCTACCCCATGTCACAGACACTGGAGCCATATGAACCCCTTCAGAGGTGTAGGCAGCTGAGAAGGAACAGTTGAAAGAAAGCAGAGAAGTTTTGAAAACTGCCTGGCAAGCAGCAGTCCAAAGGACCACATTCAAAATTGACTTGCCTCACTGGAAATTTCCAATTTTCACAAATTGGTAAATGCTGATGAGGAACTATTTCATCTGACTTTTTCTGACCGTCTCCATTACTCAACCTGTGATTGATTTAGACTTCAGCTACTGCAAATTCCTTGCCAAGCAGCCTACTTCAGCTGATCCAGCTCTTTTCCTGAGGAACAAGTCAGCAGGACTTCAAACCATTAGAAGGGGTATACCAGCAGAAGGAGGGCTGGCATAATGGAATGAACAAAGGCCCTAATACCAGTTGTAATTAAGCTGTGAACTCCTCTTCTAATTTTTGATGACTCCATAATGCTTACATTTTCCAAAGCAGGTACTAAATGTTGCACAGCTGAACCCAGATTTGGTAAACACTTGTACTTCACATGGCTTACACTTCATTTAATCCTTCTGCCTCAGCTTCCCAAGTACAGAAAAAGGAAGATAATAAAATTTTCCTCAGAGAGAGGTTATTATAATTAATGTTTATAAAATCCTAAATGTAATTAAAGCACAAAGTAAGCCTTCCAGCTGAGGATAGATAAGGATCTATCAATCTTCTGCAATTTGGTACATTTATTGCCATTTCTTACTTTTTGTATTTTTTTTCAGTATTGATATAATGAGAGTTCAAGTAAGGAAAGGGAACCAGATGAAACCAGTGCTTGAGAACCATGATCATAATAGTTACTGCTTTTACTACTTTGATAGAATGTGTGGAAACACTCTTCTCTTCATTCTTAACTTTCTTGAATCTTTTTTTTTGTCAGTCTACTGTTGGCTTCCATCTTCTGAGAAACTGGCTTAAGCTAAATCAGATAAGGCTTCTCTTAATATTTACGACTGAGACAAGTTAGAAATTATGCTATAATAGCTTTTGCTGAATTTTAGACCATGTCATATACTTTTTCCCCTAAAAGAAGCATCCAAACCAGAAACTATATCCTTTCCTCTTCCTATTTCTTTGTTTAACCTTGATTCAGAAAGGCTTAAGAACTCACAAGTGTAACGAGTCAATCATCCCTCCTCCCAACACAGGATTCTTTTTTTAAGAACAAGATTGTTTTTTCAAAAGTACTAGGCCTCCACTGATTTAAACACTTTTGAAAATCAGACCTTTTAGTTACGTTGTTTATGTCAAGTGAAGAAAAATATTTTGTAATTCTAGTGGAAAAAACATACTTAAGTTTTCTTGAAAAAAATAGACTCTAGATGTGGACATAAACACATGCTGCATTGAACATTTTTAGCTGAGTAAATTTCTTTGGCTTCTGCACAAGAACTGATGATCCAGAACTCTTTGAATTTCCAGTGAGCCAAGTGGGATGACTTGTCCTGTTCCTGACAGAAAATGAGTTATAAAAAGTCTGTAACTGTGGTGCCTGCTGCATGAATTCTGATTAGAGTCCCTCTGAAACTGCTTTGTGCCTCTGAATTGTTTTCAGTAAGTTACTTGTGAGACAAAGTGCTATGTTTTAATACAGACTTCATTTGATGAGCATGTATTCTTTCAAAGCAATAACTACATCACTTGTTGTAAAAGAGGATTTATTTTTTCTTTACATGCACACTGATTCTGACACCCTGAGTTTAAATGTGTACTTCAGAGTAATCTTTATTGTAACACTATGTAAAGTAACAAAGAAGAAACAGACACAAGGTGCAGGCTGCTAAAACTAACAGATGGCAACAGAAATGATTCAAGATTTGTAATAGCTTCTTTTGTCTTTAAGGACCAGTTTTATTGGATGTGTAGGGTATGAGTAGGAGCTTCATAAAATATGCAAAATTTTGAGAGAAAATAGGAGACAGCGATAAAAATCTGCAAGGTCCTCTTTCACAGAGTCACAAAATTGTCATGGTTGGAAAGGATCTCTGAGATAACTGTGTGCAACCATCAACACAAAAAAAACCCAAACAACCAAACTCAAACAACCACACACACTCCACCCAAAAAACTCCCACAAAAAAGCCCCCATACAACTTTGGCCACTAGAGCATGCCTTGAAGTGCCACATGTACAAGGATGGTGACTCAAACACCTCCCTGGGCAGCCCATTCCAATGCCTGACCTCTCTTTCAGTATAGAAATCCTTCCTAATGTCAAATCTAAACCTCCCCTGCCGCAACTGCAGACCATTTCCTCTGGTCCTGTTGTTATTTACCAGGGCAAAGAGGCCAACACCTACCTCACTAAAACTTCCTTTCAGGTTGTTGTAGAGGGTAGTGAGGTCTCCCCTCAGCCTCCTCTTCTCCAAACTAAACATCCTCAGTTCCCTCAGCTGCTCCTTTTAGGACTTGTTCTCTAGATCCTTCACTGGCTTGGTAGCTCTACTTTGAACATGCTCCAAGCACCTCAGTGTCCTTGCAGCGAGAGGCGCAAAACTGAACACAAGATTTGTTGTGTGGCCTCACCAGTGCCAAGTACAGGGACACAATCACTTCCCTACTCCTGCTGGTCTCACTACTCCTAATGCAGGCCAGGATGCCTTTGGCCTTCTTGGCCACCTGGGCACACTGCTGGCTCATGTTCCACCAACTGTCAGGCAGCACCCCCAGGTCCTTTTCTGCTGGGCACCTTTCCAGCCACTCCTCCCCAAGCCTTTAGCATTGTGTGGGATTGTTGTGACCAAAATGCAGGACCTGGCAGTTCTCCTTGTTGAACTTCATGCAATTGGTCTTGGCCTATCAATCCAGCCTGTCCAGGTCCTTCTGTAGGGCCTTCCTACCCTCAAGCAGATCAACAATCCCACCCCGTTTGGTGTTGTCTGCAGACTTACTGAGGGTGCACTCAGTCCCCTCATCCAGATCATTGATAAAGATACTAAACAAGACTGGCCCCAGAACTGAGTCCTGAGACACCCCACTGGTGACTGGCCATCGAGCAGGTTTGACCACGTTTTCCACAATTCTCTGTGCCCAGCCATCCAGCCAGTTTTTTACCCAGTTAAGAGTACATTTTTCTATGCTGTGATTTGCCAGCTTCTACAGGAGAATGTTGTGGGAAATGGTGTCAAAGGCCTTACCAAAGTCCGGGTAGACAATGTCCACATTCTTCTCCTCATCCAAAAGATGGGTCATACATCATAGAAAGAGGTCAGGTTGGTCAAGCAAGACCAGGCATTGAACTGTTTGGTCTTCTTGTTTACCCATTCATCATTCCCTGGAACTGCAGGGATAGAGGAGAATACAACTTGTGTTCCCAATTTCTCGACCAGTCATCCCAAGGCCCTGATATCTTTCTTTCATTACTCTCAGATTTCTTCTCTTTACCCAATCACTGCCTACCTGAAGGATTAAAAGAGGGTCATACTCTGAGGGGCATACCAGGCTGGGAAGTTTCCTGGTTGTATCCCTAACCTGGGCCCCAGGGAGGCAGCAGACTTCCCTGTGGGAAGGGTCCAGCCTGTGGGACCCTCAGTTCCCCTCAGAAGGGAATCTCCTATAACAATCACCCTCCTCTTGCTCTTAACAGAAGCAGCCTCAGTGCATGGAGCTGGCTGCAACCCCAGGACTTCATACATACATTTAAGTGCTTCTCTTAGTCACTGCAACCTGAAATGAAGCTCTTGCAGCTGAGGATGTGTGGATAGCAAGATGATGCTTCTTCCCATACGTCCTGCCTCCTCTTGATCCTTCAGTCCAAGGATGTGAGGATTTGAAGTGAGGAATGCACAGCAAGGGAACCTGCAGACTGGTGTAATAGCATTAACATTATGTTGCTGTCAAAATTTTGTTCTCAGCTCTGCCTTCTCTTCTTGTTTCTGATGGGAGGACAGCTCCACACCTATGTAGAAATAATATGATAGAATACAGGGCTTTTTCTTTAATTACAACTTAAAATGCAAGGCAAGCCTGAACATTCTATGTCCTGTAATTTACTATATGCAAAGTGTATAGTCATTTCTGTGCATAAACTGTCAGATGCAAACAACTGATAGCAATAGGGTGAGGTTACAAAGCTCCAACCATTACATGCTTCCAACCTTTTTTGGGTAGTATGTGTGCAGATTAAGATTTGCCAAGTGACTTTTTCCTATAGTAGAATTCCTTCAGATTATACTGGTATAATTGAAATTAGACTTGGTACTCTGCTGTTGGGAGACATGATTGTCAGATACATTTTTGTAACACCAGTGTTTATCATGGAATTGTAATTAAGATTTTGTGTTGTCATTATAATACAGGCCAAATTTCACAGTTCCGGCCAAATTTCAGTTATTCCCTGCAGCACAGTTTTACCCCCTGAAGAGCAGCTGTCTTGTTACTTTTCCATTTCATCTCAGTCTGTTCCAGGTTACCATCTGGAGAGAATAACCTTTTTTTTCTGGAGAGTCTCCCACAGGCAACATGCAGTCACTAGTCTCCCAAACTGTACTTGTGGTTTCTGTGTGGCATTTCAGTCAGACCAATACTTTATCCTTGTTGAACACAAAGAACAGTGCGGACTCAGCACCTCTTGTTATCCACCCAATTAAAATTAGTTTGGAAGATGATTGGAGTAGAAATCAAATCAGTTTGTGTATGGATCCTGCATATGGGGTTATGGAAATCTCTATCAAACTTTCAGAGTGACACGTAGTAAAAGTCAGCTTTTATTTATTTGCTTAAAAGGTGGGACAGTCCTGGAAGGAAGATTCTTTTGGGTAAGATAGGCTTTACAAAGTCATGTATTCTAGGAAGTACATGTCTAGTGTTTGGCTGAAGAAGGAAATTCAAGTTTCCCTAAAGATGAGAGTGCAGGAATG
>NW_009970716.1:1124429-1145664 GCF_000747805.2 Chaetura pelagica
GGAATGCACCTCTTCTATGCTCCAGAAGTTTTCTGTAAGTACTGTGTCACACCATCTCTGCTTTGGGTGCCACTGCATCCCTTTGAAAATACACTGTTCCCATGCAGCTGCAGTTCTGCCTCCCCTGGTGGCTGGTAGAGCATCTCCCATTACGGGTGAACACTGCTGATTTCTCCCAATAGAGAGCAGTGGTTATACTGTTGGCCATAATGCAATTTAAAGTAAAATCTGCCCATGCCACGTATTTGTCCAAAGGTAGTTTTAAGGAATATAGAAACTATTAGCTATCCATATTAAATGATAATTAAATAGATAAATTATAGCAGTAGGATCATTCATGTAACAGGCAGCTGTATTATTTTTAGGAATGGGAAATTCTGGGGTAAGTAAAATTGCAGCTAGTTGTACTCAAATGTTTCTTTTCCAGCCAGCAACTGGCTTTAAGGTAGGGAGTTCCTCATGTTGACAAATGTCTTGAATGCAGGTGGTAGTTGGCAACTGCTGTAAAAAATTATCTGCAAATGTGTGCTATTCCTTTTAATTAATGTAATTCCTAATTGAAAACTGAAGATCAAAAACTCAGCGCTTTTTTTTTTCCTGCAGTACAATATTTAATATTCTTATTTCGTGGCTGTGTGGCTACAATGATCAGGAAGAACATTTTCTGATAGTATTTACAATGCCACAATAATGTATCAGGAGCATCGTGTATGAAGGGAAGTAATCATTATGTTAAAATACATGCCACTTAAAAACATACCCAATTAAAAAGTAGGATGCTGTTGAATGTTACATTTTGTGTAGTCAATAATTGCTTTGTAAGCTTTTTCTTATCGTTGGGTTTGAAGTAGCTATTCAGGATCCAGAAAACAGCCTCGAACTAGAAAGGCTTTAATAGGAATGATCTGGAACAACAGAAATAACACTTCTGCAACAAAGGCATTTTTATGTTTAGAATTGTACTGCTGTGTTAATCCAAGACTGTGTGGTTATTTTTTGCTGGTGGAGAAATGGGAAATGTGTGTAGTTGTTGATAGTTGTTTAGTCCTTTAACTGAAGCAAACTACTCAGTGGGGCAAACTCATGTCCCATAACCTTTGTTAAGTGGGGTAGAGATCCCCAGAATTTACAACGGAATACTGGTTAGGAAAAGTAAGGGCAGAAACTTGTTCAAAATGTCCCACAATTTTGCACAGAGAGTTTGAAGAAGTACTATAAATGTAAACTGTTTGCTTGTTTTTTCTTTTTGTATCAGATAGTATTACGGAAGTCTTCACTAACATCTACGTGACCAGTTTTGGACCTGTTTCAGATACTGATATGGTGAGTTTCTGAATCTTTTGCATATATGTTAAATGATGTAATATATATACTATTAACTTCCTTTCAACTTGTATTCTGCTTTTACTTATTGTGGACAAATTGGAGATAGCTTCAGCAAAGTCAGGAAGTGTCAAATACCAGTAGCCCTACAGATGGAAATAGGTTTATAGACCTTACATGATAAGTACACTTGTACTGTTTAGTCATTTAGTTTGTTAGCTAAAGCATCTTGTTAACTGTTTAGTTTGAACCAGTGAATCTTCTGATTGTCCCCACTGACTATACTTTAGTTCATATTCTGGAGCAATCTTGAGATGAGTAAAATGGATTCCTCTTGGATGAAACGAGGGTGAAAGGTGCACTGCAGGAGCACACTTAATGTTGGCAGCAGTCTGAGGGACCTGACTGGACTCAGTCTAAAATAAACTTCTTGAAAGATGTAGCATGGAAGTTGGGTTATCAGCATGATTGTGTTGTTCTACAGATCTGTCCTTAGTAACTTGCACTATTTAGTAACTGTTTAAAGAGTGTCAGTTACATTAAAAAGAAAGAAACTGTTGTAATATTGCTGTGGATTACAGTTTTTCATTAAAAGAGCAATAGAAAAAAACTCTGAGGCAAGGGGTGCTTTTTAGGCTCACTGCAAATCACACACAGGTTAGGGAGAATATGTCACACTGGGGAGAAATATCTTCATGAGTATAACATTTCTGAAAAGAAAGAAGGGAAGGACAATCTGAAAATTATTTTAGCTGCCCTTGCTAATCTTGCAAGAAAAAATTCCTGCATGAATTTTTTTTTGAGTTTTTATATATGAGACATATAATACTACCTCTGTGTATCTATACGTATTAAATTTTTTTTTTTTTAAATTTAATTTTTCTGTGAAAACTTTCAGATTATGCATCATATACAACAGGAAGCATCTCCATGTTACAAACTAGGTTGCAATGAAACAGTATAGTCATGGTATGGTGTGAATTTTAAGAGTTATTTGCTCACTGACTAATCATAGCTATGGAGGATATATCCTGCTTCCCTGTGTTTGGTTTTTGTGTGTGGTAGTTTCAGTTTTCAAGCTTTCTTTCTGTTCTGATAAATACATTACTGAGTCTCCCATGAGAAGTCATTGGAAAAACAGACATACATTTTCTTGTTGACGCTGTATATATGTTCTTGATTCCCTTGATGTGTTTTTTCCTAATTATTCTAAGCTTCTGAAATGATTCTTGTTTTATTACTAATTATAAACCCCAAATATCCAGCTGTGTACAAAGGTTATATTAACATCTTGACCTTGTTAGTCTAGTATCTCGACTTCACAGTGGTTACACTTAGAGTGTTCCTGTGAAATGGGGAAATGACAAGAACTCAAATTTAAAAGTGTGGTACTGAGGCACAAGGGACTCAGCCAAGACTCTGTGAATCATCTGTGCTTAAACGGGAATTTAAGAAAAAGCTCCTTAGCTCCCAAAACACTTTTGGCACTAGTGTGTAAACGTGTGGAGAACTCCGGGTATCCATTTGCACAGACAGATAAGACAGCACAGTCAGGGCTCAGGTGCTTTGCTGCTGCAGCTCTGGCGGCTCTGCACAGAGGTGTTACTCAAAGCAGGGTGTAGTGCATCAGAACAGCAGCTGTCACTGTAATGGGTAGATCTGTTTGCAGATAAGTAGATAGGTAAGTAAGAACAGTTTTAATACTTAAAACTGCAAGTTTCAGGGTTAATTGAGCTTGTTCAATTAATAATTATAAAATAATTTTGAAACGTATGAGCAGTTAATTAGAAGATTTCAACATGTGCATTTTGAAACAATAGCTTCCAAACTATCACGTACTCTGTCAAACATGAAGGGAACAGTAGGAGCTTTTATCATAAGTTCTCTTTAATTCAGGTATTGCATTTCTAAATTGGTAATATAAGCTACTATACAAAGGGTTTACTGATACTTCATTTGTAAATGTTGGAAGCTGTGGAATATTGTCATTTTATAAGCTTCTGCCTTAAAAAACTTCATTGGAGGAATAAGTTTGACTCTTGCCCATGTCCTCCTAAATCTCCAGAGGATCCCAAACCAAATCTCAGACCTTTTTGAACCATTGGGTCCCAGCCGCTGAGATCCTTTGCTTGGACAGTGTGAGTGGTGAGGCTCTCAGTCTCATCAGGTTTTTAGGTTGGACACTCCTGTTGTCCAAAACTCTCATAGTCACTGCTGCCAATAGGATTCCTTCTCCTGGGATTTTTCATACCAAAGAGTCAGCAGATGTATGACTGCACCCCTTTGCATTATACATTTGCCAGTTTGGCAGATTTTTTTCCCCTCTGTTAGCAGCTTGTGAAGAGCAACAGTACTTAGGAGAAAAGCCTGTTGAAATTCCGAAGGGGACTGACTGCCACTGGAGATGAGTAACATGTTAATAGTATGGAACCAGGGAGGTGACACACTTGAGAATGAGTGGATCAGCACTAGGAACAATGTTGTTGCACAGCAGTGTTGATTCACAGACTTGATAAAATGTCACCTTAACCTGTATTGTTGAATTGATAAGTTTGTGAGCTTTCTTTTTTCCTCACCTAGCTCCCTTTAATGATAATATGGTATCGAGTGCAATCTGTGACTCAGTATAGTTGATAGAATGTAGGTATTTATTAATACTCCCCATATTTTTGCAGTACCATAATTTAAAAAAAAAAAAAAAGGGCAGAGGAATTTATCTTTTTCTGATTTCAGGCTAGCTGAAGTTGTCATTGAAAAATGTAAGAGGTAAAAGCCGAAGCTGAGTTTTTTCTGCAAATGTTTTGCAATTCAAAACCTTTTGATCCCTGTTGTGGATTAACATTTTGACTAAGTTAAAAGGATGCTACTCTCTTTTCTGCCCAAAATAGTCAGCTACCAAATCTTTTGACAGAACTTTGACTTTTGACAGAACTTTGTTGCAAACTGTGCTTCCAATGAAATACTGTGACTAAAAGATGAGTGTACCAGTATTAGCTGTTATAAAAATGTTACTTTATGTCAACCACAGTATCTAATGTAAAACAAAGTGGCAATATACAACAGGAATTTTCAACTTCATTTTGCAAACTGATGAGAATAAAGGAAAGAAAACCAGAACATGGGATTAAACAGGTTTTACTTCCACTGTTCTGTCTTTTTGAGCTGCTTCATATCTGAAGTGTTTAAGTTCAGTATTATGAAGCCTTATAGGCTTCCAACCAGATCAATGATACAAATGTATTTTGACATCAGCCTGAGAGAAAAAAAACCTGTGTTTAGAAAAACAAACAAAGGAAAAATTGTACAGAACAATTGCAAAATAAAGCTCCCTGGAAGTTTTTTAAGAGAATTAGAAAATTGTGATCTAAATATGTGAGTTAAAAGGCTAATTAAAACATTTATAATTAAATTAGAATCTGTAATATTTGAAAATTCTGAGGTGAAGGATAATTTTGGTTGGAATATGGTCTGTAGGATAACAAAATGGAAACTTTCATTTCAAAAATTAAACCTGATTGTTTATGTTGTGTTTGTTTGTTTTGTTTTGTTTTGTTTTTCCCCTGATAAAATAATTGCAGTCTGGTTGGCTGATGAACCTACCTGTATGCTGGTAGCTCAGAGTTCAGCTCTGCAAAGTACTTTTACAGCTTTTTCTCAGACTTTGTTTCTATGCTCTCATGACACTTTGGCTTATAAAATTTTCCAGATAGCCATGTCCTGATGCTGTTAAAAAAAAAAGAGGTCTGCTGTGGAGAAAGCTTATTGCCAGGTTTTGCCTTAGAGCAGCTTCTCTAATTGTCACTGGGACCTGCTTTCCTTCTTTCCTACAACATATGAGTAGTAGGTGGCAGGACCTGAATCTGTTTTGCTGGACTATCGGAACTAACAAGCTTTCTGAAATTTTTGTGTTTGAGCTCTCAAACTTAACATTTCATTGTCTTTTTGGAGTTTTGTTTACTGTGGTGACATCCTTGTTTATCTCTATTTTTTTGTACACAATTTTTCTTAGTTTCTAGCTGGTATACTTCTAGTTTTACACTCTAGAGTGAAGAAGCATGAGCATACATATCTCTGTAGAGAACCCAGCTAATTCATCACTACACACACTTCCATTTTATCAATTTTAAGTTAAACATTCAAAAAGCATTCCTGATTTTTCAAATATAGCCAGAATAAAAATTTTCACTGAAGGCTCAAAGTCAGATTCTGAAATGTCTGCAAAAATTCCTACAACATCTTTCACTACAACTGAGGATAGTTCTTTAGAGAGGATAGCTGAACTGGGTACCACATTTTCTGTGTCTTTTTCAGGCTTCCTCATTCCATTTTGTATTTCAAATTTTAGTTATTTTCTGTGAAACTTTTTCTTTTAGCTATTTTAAAGTTTCATTATTAGCTATGGTTCCTTAACAGAATGGAACATTAGGACAAAGTTCTTTAAGATGAGGATGGTGGATCACTGGAACAGGTTGCCTGGAGAGGTGGTGGGAGCCCCATCCCTGAAGACATTCAAGGTCAGGCTTGATGGGGCTCTGAGCAATCTGGTCTAGTTGGAGATGTCCCTGCTGATTGTAAGGGGGTTGGACTAGATAACATTTAGAGGTTCGTTCCAACACACAAATAATCTATGATTCTATGAAGCTTTAGAAGTAATGTATAATAAGTAAATCAGGACAGAATAAGGGAATACTCCAATATTTTATTTTTTTTCACAAAGATGAAAAAAAATACTTCAGCTATTTTATGTAGCTTTTATTTTGATTCAGTAGCAGTAGACTACTAAAAGGCAAACAGAAGAAATAAATACACGTGGTTTTCTTGTGTTTGTGAGCATCTATGCTGCCTTTTTATTATTGATATGTTTCTGAAAAGTCAATAAATTGGTTTCTCTATTCCCTTTTATTATAGGCCCAGTTTCAAGTTAAATCCATAGGCTGAAATTTTGAGGAGGATATCTAATATGGTCTCTTGCAGAATTTCTGTCCTTTTAGTCTGTTGGGAAGGCTTGTTCCCCTGTGCAGCATCCTGCCAAGTGGATCAATATGGGAGAGTGATTTGTCAGACCCTGTGTCCAAGTCCTTCACTGACATTAACTCTCAGTGTACCTCTTGTTTGGATTCTTGTTCCTGGCACCAGACAGTCACTGTGGTTCAGGGTTGCCCTTTCTCCATGCATGAATATAAAAGGATAATGAGAAATGTTTATATTTTCAGTGACAACAATGTGAATAATATCTTGTAGTCTCTTTTCGAAGTAGTCCCTATTGATATCTTTCACATACCTCTCTTAACCCTCTCCAGTGCTTATTTTAGACTCAAGAGTTCATTCTACATCAGTCTATGGAAAGAAGGGAGAGAAAACTGTTTAGAGAAAGTCCTTTTCATAAATGGATATGAATAGGAAGACATTTTCTTCCCTAGTCACTGTCATTCAAACTGGTTAAACACATTTTTCTAGATTTTTTCCCAGTACATCATGTTTAGATTAAATGCTCAGACAAAAATGTCTGAAGTCGGCAGACAATGCAGAAATAAAAGCCTTGAAATGAGTTCTTCAAATAGAGGAAAATCATGCCACAATTCCCTAGAAATATGCCACATTTTCTTTATAGTATTAAACGTTGTGTGTATCAGGCAGACATTACTTACAGATTAAAAATGAATATATATTCCTTTGAAATGCAGTGATAAGATAAGGGATACATTTTTAAAGGGACTGTCAAGGATTTTAATAAAAAATAACAAACAGTGCAGTTTCAAACCACAACCCTCCTGCATAACAGAGTTCATCCAGAATATTTTCAAGAATTCTGTTCCCCAGCGTATAAGATCCGCACCTGTCAAAAGCCTCAAAGGAATATCTGGCTGGCTGCTCTTTTCTTCTGTGTACTTACGGGTTTTGTACATATCAGAAGGTAAGTTTTGGAAAAGAGCAAGTGGAGTCAGTTTATACATCTAGGCAGTAAGGTTTGCTGTTAGATGTAAAGGTGCCCACTAAAGCTGCTCTGTGACTCCCTTCCTCAGCTGGACAGGGGAGAGAAAATGTAATGAGAGGCTCATGGGCTGCAATGACAGGGAGATCACTCAGCAATTACAGTCACAGGCAAAACAGGCTGGACTTTGGGAAAAATTAGTTTAATTTATTACTAATCAAATCAGAGAAATAAAATCAAATCTTAAAACATCTTCCCCCGTCCCTCCCTCTTCCTGGGCTTAACTTTACTTCTGGTTTCTCTACCTTCTTTCCACCAATGGCACCGGAGGACCAGGAAGGGGGTTTGAGGTCAGTTTGTAATATGTTATTTCTGCTTCTCAGGGAGAGGACTCCTCACACTCTTCCAGTGCTCCAGCATGGGGTCCCTCTGTTGGGAGACAGTCCTCTATGAACTTCTCCAACATGAGTACTTTCCATGGGCTGCAGTTCTTCATGAGCTTCTCCAGTGTGGGTACCCCACAGACTCACAAGTCCTGCCAGCAAACCTGCTCCAGTGTGGGCTGCTTGCTTTTCATGGGTCCGCAGGTCCTGCTGGGAGCCTGCTCCGGTGCAGACTTCCCACAAGGTCACAGGCTCCTTTGGGCATCCACCTACTCTGATGTGGGGTCCTCCACGGGCTGCAGGTGGATATCTGCTCCACCATTAACCCCCATGGGCTGCAGAGGGACAGCCTGCCTCACCATGGTCTTCACCACAGGCTGCAGGGGAATCTCTGCTCCAACATCTGGAGCACCTTCTCCTTCTCCACTGACCTGGGTGACTGCAGAGTTGTTTCTGTTAAATATTCTCACTCTTCTCTCTGGCTGCAATTACACAGGTTTTTTTTCCCATTCTTGAATATGTTATCACAGAGGTGCTACCACTGTTGTTGACAGACTTGGCCTGCGGCAGGTCCATCTTGGAGCCATCTGGCATTGGCTCCATTTAACACAGGGGAATCTTCTAGCAGCTTCTCACAGAAACAACCCTTGTGGCCCCCTGGATACCAAAACCTTGCTATGCAAACCTAATATGGGTCTATAGAAAGTTATTTGGGAACCTTGTGAGATTTTATTGCTATTGTGCTGAATGGAAGGAGAAGCTCTTCATGATCATTCACACCAAGCCTTGGTTCATTCTGTTTCCATCTTCTAAATGAAATATTCTGCAAATAAGAATTTCCAGCCTGAATTGGATGGAAAAGTGCAGTAGAGGCATGGAATTACCTGTGGATCAGCCAGAGGTTTGTCAGTGGAATCTATCAAGGCTGCAGCTCAGATTTTATCCTGTTTATTCCACTTCCTATGCAGTTGCTGTGCATCAGGTGTGTTTCTTAGAAATGTTGCTGTTTGGATTTACAGCCATTTCATGTCTGGTTTTTTATGGTCTTGTATATCTCCTGTGATTTTTTTTTCAATATGTTGGAAGACAGTGAAGAAGCAGGACCTTTAAAATTCTTTATTACAAAAACTTAAGATCTATATTCTAATAATTTATGTGTGAGCAGGGCTGTCTTGCTGTCTACTCAGCACTCCTTTTTACCACCACATGATTGTCTGAGCAAAAACTGCAGCCTTGTTAATCAGCACATAAGGGAGCCAGCAGAAAGTGATGGGGGGCTGATAAATTCCTTGAAATCACTTTTATATTGAAATCAGTTAATATTTTGTATTAATTAAATGTTATCAGGACTTGTACATTCAAAGATAATTTGCTCCAAAATGGTTTATGTAAACAGTAGCATTTGCAGAATAATTTCAATAGTTACAGACTGTTGTGACATACTAATGTTTTGAAATCATGGGTCCATTTTGTATCTGTCCAACAAAATTGAAATTGCACCAAGGTAGCATTGGCCAATACACAGTTTGCTTCCAGCAAAGTTTTTAAGCTTTTCCATTTCCATTTATATGCTGTGCTGATGGTAGCAAGCACTAAATCCATTTACAGATCCAATTTGCAGTTAGTTGATGAATTCACATTATCAATGTTTAATGAGTATTTTTATGGGGCTTTGTGAGGGGTTTTTTTGTTTTGTTCTTGTTTAGAACAGCAACAAAACCCAGCAGATGGGATACCCAGTGCTGGGTGACAGGCATCTGCTCTAGATCATCAGTCTGCTTTCTCCAGACTTTCTTCCCAAGATGAGGCAACAGAGCATAGTTCAGCAGGTAGTGTGTGTCACCTGTTAATCATCAGCTGTTGTTCCCTACTTACATATGTTTCTTAATAAAATCCATACTGCTACAGGGCCTTGCTTTCCCCTTTGTAGAAGTCTTCCTTATATCAGGCTACCTGGATGTATTGTAGACCTTCCAGTCTCCACATTCTCCATGCTCTTGAAATGCTGGATTGCTCTCCTTCAGCTGCATCTGCTGCAATATCTATTTAATATATTTCTGTGTATTTTTTTCTTACTTTTTATTGTAAAATAGCTGTGTTTATTGAAATTACCCTTGTCACATATACTGTGTGTATCAGGTACAGAAATCTAAATGTTGGAAGGGTTTGATATACTATGAACAGCTCGCAATCATGAAGGCAAATATCATACCTATAATTAACTTACTTCCTGATTATTATTCTCAGTATTACACAATTTTGTGTGATGATTGTTCTCCCTTGAGAATTTTACCAAGGGAAATTTTGGAACCAGAACTTTCCTGTTTTGGCCCTCAAAAAATCAGGTTAATGCTTCAGTGTGTTAAAAAAAGCATATCTTTATTCCATTACAGGAATACACAATAGATGTTTTCTTCCGTCAGAAATGGAAGGATGAGAGATTAAAGTTTAAAGGCCCAATGAACATTCTTCGATTGAACAACTTAATGGCCAGCAAAATATGGACTCCAGATACATTTTTTCACAATGGGAAGAAGTCAGTGGCTCATAACATGACAATGCCAAACAAACTTCTACGAATCCAAGATGATGGGACTCTCTTGTACACCATGAGGTAAGCCTTTTCATCTGTTCTCTTCTCAAGCTGTTTCTCTCTGTGATTTTTCCAGGTGACAATTAAACAAGGTTCCAGGAGGACTCTCCTTTGTTTAATATTTATCCCAACAGAGTATATGCTAGGAAAACATGTTTTGTTTCTGTTATAAGACTTTTGGCTGACTATGAGTTAGATGTGGTTTCCTACATTTTCCTCAGTCTTCATGCCTCTATTAAAAGGCACTGACCATCTGCATGAAGGGTTTTGAGATGTCCAGATAAGAACCACTGTGTAAGAGTTGTTAAGCATACTCAAAGTTTACCAACTCCACCTTAGAACAGTTAAAATAGTATATGACTAAGTATATGACTTAGTTTCTTTCTTTTTCTTTGAGAATATTTAGTAAGGTGAGTTGGCTGTGCAAGCAGACAGAAAATCCCCAGCCTAAGATATAAAGTCTGAGCTGCAAAGGAAAAACATACTGTGCATCTTTCCCATGCAGTTATACAAGCATCTCTGGAACCTGGTTTATTATACAACACCCAAACCCCTACAGCACTGAGTGTTGATGAGTAGACTACTAGTGGTGTTCAATGATGTGATGGTTGGAGAGGTTCGAAAAAGTTTGGTGAAAATAAGTTGAGACTCCCATTTGTAGTCTTTCTGCTTGGGCTCCAATCAATATTTGAATTTATAAATGCATAAATTGCCTGAAAATCTCCTTCCTCCAGAGGGTATTCTTATCAGATGTTAAAAAGAATAAGGAATGCTGTTTGGAACTAAAATGAAGAATCGTTTTTAAAAAGGTAAGATAGATTATGTCAGCTAGAATTAATTGAGCAAGTTCATTGCTTGTGTGTTACTTCTGAGGGTGTAAGATTTGCTGTATGGATTTTAAACTGTTTTTTGTCTGTGTCTATTTAAAATGATAGTGTGATTTATATGAGAGGTTCATGCAGTTCTTTCCTGTTCCTTCAGCTGTTTGCTTACTCTTCTTTCCTTTGACTTCAGAAAAACTTCCTTGAGGAGTGGAGGAATAGGGAATATTTTGATGTGGAAGGGTGGGAGAACATAGTGGGGAAAACAGTGACTACAAGCCACTGGGAGTATAGGAGGACATAGCTGATGTTGGAGACTGGATGAAGACAAACCAAGACATAAAAAAAATTTCCACGTAGAGGAGACTTAAGGACATGGAGCAGAAACAGAGCTTCTTTTCTTCTTCATCTTCTTTTATTATTATTATTTTTTTGTAAAATAATGGAAAAGTATGTAAAAATCTTTCTTCAAACTGTTCTAAATTATTTTTATTTTATTAATTCTCGTAGGTAATTGTGGAATAATGATGGCAATTGTTCACAAAATGAGCAAAAAAGGAATGCAATGTCAACATACAGTCATGCTTATACATAGAAAAAATGCCACAAGTAATGAGTAGAGCAATCTTTTGAAAGAACCTCATTTCCTTTTTCTACGTCTTCCATTCAAACTGTAAAAAAACTCCAAATACCCAGAAAACTACAGAGCACAGCCCTTTGGCAAATCATCTGTATTTTTGTGGTTTTGTAGTGATCCTCTGAGAACCATATAGTCACACATATACCTCAGAATATTGTGAGAAGAAAATGACTGTTCTTAACAACCTGCACTTACAAAATTTATATTTTCATTTAAATGGCCTTTCCTCATAGTTTTGAGGTCAGCTTTTTCAGGTTTTTGATGTGATAAGTCAATACCTTCCAAAGCAACACATAAAAGGGAAGAAGCAAGAGCTAATTTAAATTTTAATTAGTTTAATATAACATTTCAGCTTCATCTCCTAAATCAGCATGAACCCTGTTCATTCATGTGGAATTGATTTTCTTGTCCTGCTAACTGACTTAAATGCATAGTGGTCTTTTCCTTTTAGGCTTACAGTGCAAGCTGAATGTCCAATGCACTTGGAGGACTTCCCTATGGATGCTCACTCATGCCCACTGAAATTTGGCAGCTGTAAGTATGTAGCAAGAAGTAGAGCCTTTGGTTAGCAAACATCTCATGTTGCTCAGCATCCCTTTGTTTCAGTAAGTTTTTTCATGAGGGTTTAAAGCACAAGACAGTACTTTAAAAAAAAAAAAGGTAACCTGATGCATGAAAATCTCTTTTCTCTCTTCAGTTTTGTGTCTACTTGTGTATTTTAAAGCTTTCTTGACTCCATTTAACACTAAACACTGTGCACCTAATTCATCACTGCACTGATCTACTTCTAGTCCAGCATGCGAACCATACCGATGAATCCAGACTGGAGTGTGCGTAGCCTGTGTAGATTGTATGTGGTGTATGAATGAAGAGAAGGTTTAAGACTTCAAAGAATGTTTGTTTTAATCTACTCAAACATTTATTTTCTCTTTATTATTAATGATACTTGTTTTTACATGCTTAGTCAATGAACACAACAACGAATGGCTTCTTATGATAAAAAATTTCACTCGTTAGCACATCTGCATGTTGGATAGATGGAATTTGATTTCACTTTTAATATTTAACAGCAGTATAACTTTGCTTATTGATATTGCAGCCTTTCTTCTTTGTGAATTAGAATCACATTATGTAAAGTTCCTGGGTTTTGTACAAGGTTTTATTTTCTTCTTTGGCTGCAGCCTATATTCCGTGCAGGACCTAGGAAAGGGAATGTTTATTTTTTGAGGAAACTGTTTAATATCTTTAAATTGTGACTGATATTACATTAATTGCAGCCACCTCAGATTACAAAGAAGATGATACACTTCCATTAAGGCCATAATCAACCAGATGAGCATTGTCAGAGGACTCTGCACACTCTGTCCAGAACCCTGACATATCCTCTTTCCTTGGAGTTTGGAATAAATTAAACCAAGCTTGTGTTTCTGATGGTATTTCCACACTAAATTTTCCATGTTTGTTTGTTAAATTAATAAGTAGATCTTCTAATTCTAAGAGGTTTTATTAATTTAAATTGCTTACAAAAGATTTGATCTTGTTTCCCACAGATGCATATACAACCTCAGAAGTGACATACATTTGGACTTACAATGCTTCAGATTCAGTGCAGGTGGCACCAGATGGTTCAAGATTGAATCAGTATGATCTTTTAGGCCAAACAATTGGAAAAGAGACGGTTAAATCAAGTACAGGTTAGTAAAAGATATTTGGAAGAAAAAGGCAGTCACTCAGCTATGAAGAACGTAGGTGTTGCTGGTGGTGATAGAAGGCTACTGAAAAAAGCTGTTTTAAAATCTGAGCTATTAAGCATAGTTTATTAATGTATGTATGGTACAGGTAACACATAGCAGCACTTTGCTTCTTCTTCTATGTTAAAAAGTAAGTAAGTCACTGGAGAGAAGTTCACATCTCCTATGCAGAGTTGCTTAAGCGTGGAAGCCTGCAGGACTGAAGTAAAGTCTTAGCAGGGCAAGCAAGAGTTCCAGTAAGTTCTGGAATCATGGGACCAGCTTTGACAAGCCTCGTCTGCAGGGGGCTGATGAGATCCACCTGTCAGAAAAGGGGAAAAGCAGCTTTGGCCTCAGGGTAGCCAAGCTGGTGAAGAGGGCTTTAAACTGATGTGGTGGGGGGAGGGAACCTCAATTCATCCCACACCTCCAGGCCCAAGAGCAATGCATCCCAACTAAGAGAAAGGTAAAAACTCCAGGAGGCTGGCAGCTCCTAGAAAAACTCAAACTGAAGAAGGAAGCATACAGAGAGTGGAAGCTAGGGCAGGCACCCTGGGAGAATTGCGGAAAGGTTGTCCAAGCAGCTGGGGATCAGGTCAGGAGAGCCAAATCCCACACAGAATTAAATCTCGCCAGGAATGTAAGCAGCAGTAAGAAAAGCTTCTGTAGGTATGTTGGGGATAAAAGGACAACCAAGAATAATGTAGGCCCTTTCCTGAAGGAAACAGGAGAGCTAGCTACGCAGGATATTGAGAAGGCTGAGGTTCTTAATGACTTATTTGCATCAGTCTTCTCTGGCAAGTGCTCTGGCCTCATCGCAAAGGCCACAGCAGGTGAAAGCAGGGACTGAGAGAACGACGTACCCCCCACTGTAGGAAAAGAACAGGTTCATGACCATCTAAAGAACCTGAAGGTGCACAAGTCCATGGGACCTGATGGGGTCCATCCATGGGTCCTGAGGGAGCTGGCAGATGCAGTTTAAACTGAAAGAGGAGAGCTTTAGGTTAGGCATCAGGAAGAAATTATTCACTAATAAGGTACTGGAATGGGTTACCCAGGGAGGTTGTTGCTGCCCCCTCCCTGGAGGTGTTTAAGACCTGGTTGGATGAAGCTTTGTGCAGCCTGGTCTTGTGTGAGGTGTCCCTGCCTGGCAGGGAGGTTGGAACCTGAAGATCTTTAAGGTCCCTTCCAACCTTTAACCATTCTATGATTCTGTGAAGTTCCTTTCCTGGAGCTCAGAGGGAATGGATGTAGTTGTACTCAAAAACGTTCTTAGATACTGTAGTATGCTTTCTACGACAAAATACATTCTATGCAATGTAACCCGTAGCATATTTGGTTCTCATAAATGTACCAAATTTTGTTTTACCAATAACCTTTTGTTTCATTGTATTTTGTTTGTGGCACTTAGGTGAATATACAGTAATGACGGCTCATTTTCACTTGAAGAGAAAAATTGGTTATTTTGTCATTCAGACTTACCTCCCTTGTATCATGACTGTCATTCTCTCTCAAGTATCATTCTGGCTGAACAGAGAATCTGTACCTGCCAGGACAGTATTTGGTGAGTATACTCAGTAGAATTAGCATTGTTTGCAACAGCTCAAGCTGTTAAGAAGCAGTTCTGAAGTCTGCTTGGTAAAAGCCTTTTCCGTTCAAGTTAGTGTGTTTGTAGAATATAATATTATTTTTAGTTCAAACAACTTTCAACTGCAGGTTACAGATCTCCTGAGAATCACAAAGTTTTGGAAATTAGCACATATGTATATCCTTGACTCTTTTAAGAGGAAAAAATTTTCACTGAATGGAAAAAGATTATAATGTTTTCCTTAAAAATTACATTTAGATTATTTTCCAAAAAGTCTAATTTACCTTGATATTATCCAGATATTTTGGTAGTAGGTAGATAAATACATTTCTAAATATACTTGTAAATTAAGAAAATTAAATTTGAATTGGTTGAATTATTTGAATGTGTTAAACTTAGCAAACTGCAGTTCTTTAAAGGAAACCCTTTTCTGGGGGTCTTGGCAAATCTCTCTCATTAACTCAAATGCAAATGTACTATAAGGCAGCAAATAGCTTCATCAGCACAAAATAGTTATGTTTTTCTTACATTAAGGTCTTGCTCTCTTCTTTATGAAAGCAAAACAACAAATGCCTTTCTTATTTGCATAAATTAAAGTTATTTCAGTTTGTTTGCTTTTAAAGAAAAAGACACTAGCACAACAAAAAGAAAGTAACGCCTGTATGGAATCAGCCATCAGAAATGCTGCATAAAGCCGTGTCATTGGTCATCAGTAAACACCATACTCTCTTCAAAAAATAGAGTAAATTCAAATGCATATTAATTGCGAAGCTCAACAAAGCACTTAACATCTCTCCTGGTAGAGAAAATGACACACAAAACATCATGAAAACTGAAGGTTTGAATATGAGTCTTACTGAAATCAGATGCAATGCATCAGTGGTTTCAGCGGGCCCAGAATTCTACCAGGTTTTCCCAAGCAGTTATCAGGCAGATTTTTTTTCCTTTCTTCGAAATCTTCTGTGTATTTGTTAATTTCTGCTTATTAAAATGCAGCTTCCTGTTTGCCGGCTCAACTCCTTCTGTATCTCTGTCTTTGCCCTTTTCTGTACCCTCCTGCTATGCATTTAGGACATAGCAAGTCATTTGTCCAAAAATGTCTGTCATCTTCTTTTCCTAAAAGGCACTTTCTGTTACTGTATCATCAGTAACATGGCATTAGGATAATTTTCCTGGAATGTCATGTCTCTTCCTGCATGCATCTTTTCTATTCTTGATTTATTTTTTATTTAATCTTTGAATTTTTTGTGTTTTGAAAGGAAGCACAATGGTTATATCAAGAAGATAGCACTTGCTATGTTATTATTTTATTTCTGCCAGACAGATATGCACCTCATGCACCAGTCAGGGCTCTGTCCCCTCCAGGACAGCTTAGATTGGCTCCATGAACCCGAGGGAGCAAGATGTGCCTGGACTCTGCCTCCGGGAGCAGCCTAGCCCATGTATGCAGCGTTTGCATGTCAGGCTTAGCCTTCTGCATTGGGCTGGATTTCCCCTCAGGAGCTATTTTTAAACTTTCTTTTACACTCTGGATGCCATTGTCAGCATAAACTGCCAATGGCCTCTCTAATCATGTAGCCCCAGGTGCATCTCCCAGTCTTCCTCCAGATCTAGTGGCAGCAGTTGGCACTGGGATTTCTGATACCCTCTGGTATCCTGCCTAACTGTGTTACAAAAATGTGAAGTTAGTCAAAGTTTGATACACAGTTCATATATTGCTTCTTACTGCTTTCTGAATCCCACTGAATTAATCTTGACCCTTAGAGCTGGACAGATACACTCAAAGTTTCATTTGGGTGGTATTTGCTGGTAGTCTCCACCCAGTGACACATGAAGCCCATACCACAGCTAAAGTAATAAAATAAGCTATTCTGACAGGGAACATAAAAATTGCAACAGATTTTGCTTTTAGTTTTCAGTTTTTATATGGATTAGTCACTTGCTAGATACCCATATTTGCATTACATAATAAATATTTCAATATTAAAAATATGATTAAGTAGGAAGTGTAAGTTTGATAAAATGTTTTTCAGAATCAATGAGAAATTTATTTCAAGTACTTTTCTGAGTGCTACCAAGTCCTGGAGAGGACTAGCTATTGGAGTACTGTTCCTTTCAAAGAAACACAACTCCCAGTTATTCAAAGCACCACTTAGCATTTATTATTTCATATTTGAAAGAAACTACTTTTCTTCCCCTTTCTGTTCTCTCACACTGTAGTTTCAAGTTCTAGGTTAAGATTAAGGGCTTGGTATAATGAGGCTTCTTTTATAGTTGAGTTCTTTAATACCTTTCCTTTATGGCTTCTATTTAATATTGTTGACCTAAGCTATCCCAAATGAATTATGGCATAATAGGATATTGTTTCAACTTTAAATTATCGGAAGAAGAAAGTTTTATCATCATTAATTAAGTAAGTCATGAATGTGTTTTCTCTAGCAAATAAATTTGAAAAGCATTTTATTGCATTTTTAATGAAAGTGAATAAGGCTGGTTCCTAATGCCATCATTTAGTGCAAGATTACAATCTGTTTCATTTAGTAATGTCTTTATTGTTCGTATTTAGTGTCAACAAATATTAACAAAACTAATCTTGTACAGCTTATTGAATTCTTGCTTTGTTTATAATGAGTCACAACATTTAGGAGCATCACATATATTTGAATGGCAGCATTACATGCAGGTGACAGAAAAGCCAGAAATTAGTTTTCTTGGTCTTACAGTTATTGATGTATCTTATCTCACAAGCAGTAGGAATGAGCATGTTAAAATGAATGTAGGTAGATATATATTCTTTGATGCCTGATGCAGGCCAGAGCAAAAATTAATAGTCATATTATTTTTTAGTGTGTTGTCCAAGATGTCAAACTGTAAATGTACATGGCTGTATTTTTTGTGAGGACACTGTTCTCTGTGGTCATTTTATTCAAATGTGACATTCCTAACCCTATGTTTTGCTTGTTCTTGTTCATCTTTTCTGAACCTATATTTTTGAAGCAAAAAGACATTTAGACCTCAAATAGAAAGATTTTTTTTATCATGCAACTACAAAAAGTAGAACCTAAAAAAAGTTCAGATTTATTTTCTGGTTATTTTTACATGGGAAGCATACCTGGAAAACTGTAGCCTTTAGTTAGAGACTGAGCTGGCTGTGAACAAACCGGTATGTCTTCTCAGCTCAGTAGTGTGCCAAGACCATAGCTCATGTTCCAATAATGACATAGTGAAATGCCAGTTTTACTGGAGCTGGCTCTCAATTCTTTGAGAATTGGCTCAGCTGTTGATCAACGAGGAGCTCTGTTCCATTGCTTGGTATTGGTATAGTGAAGAAACATGAGCACCCACTTCATGATGTGTAGATGTAGCTTAAAAGAGTGACTGCAGTTTTTCTGGAAGTAGATCATGTTATGGTCCTTGGCTTCCCATGCTCCTTAACGAGGCTTCTGGCCTTTTGAGTTGTGCTTTTAGTAAGAAGGGCAGACAGAGCACTTGAGCTGTTTTCCACAGTCTTTCTCTCTATGGTTGTTCAGCCTTACCATCCAGTGTCTAAGCAGGATCAATGTACATGCCATTTGTATTATATTCTCAAGCAACAAATGCACATTGCGCAGGGAAAAAAAGAAACACTATGGTGTGTAGCCAAATGTCATGGTATAATATTTTAAAATGACATTGTCTCCAGAAGTTTTAGGCTTTTGTTTAGACCTCCAACTGTTTACTCTTAGAGTGATAAAATGGACTAGCAATCTGTATCTCTGTAAAAGGGGCAGCAGTCTTCCTTCTGCTATGTTATTTGTATTTATAAATTCAGGTTTTGGACCAGTTTGAGTGATCTAATTACCTAACAACATTTGCAATTACAGTTAAAAAAAGAGAGTGAAATCATAGAAGAATAGAATTAACCTCCTAATTAAAAAAAAAAAAAGGTGATTTATCAATTTTTGTGTCGTGTTTCTTCAGCCATTATGTGTATCTTTGCAAAGTGCTATGATGAAAAGATAAAATTGTGGGAGCTTGACATTGTAAGAAATGGAACACGATTTAAGCGTTTTGTACAAATTACTTGCAAAGCTGAAGTACCTCTTTTGTTACGGAAGTGGTCTTTGGTAACTCATTATTTAGGCCTTTCAGTTTCATTTTCGAAGATGTCCACATGTTAACAACAGAAGGTGAGGACATGACTTAGTTGACCAAAATTTGTTCAAATTAGAAAAATCAGTTGATACACAAGAGGTGAAATTAGGGTCCAAAATAAATTGTCCCTGTCAAGGAGTAGCCTGACTTTGCACACAAACATGGGCATAAACGAGTCACCATGACAGATTTAATATTTTAATTTAACTAATATATAATATAACTTTAATATTCATGTGCTAGCTCGTCCATCTCCCACCGACTTTTTTTTAGTTAGGCAATTCTAGATTTTTTCTGTTTATCATTTTGTGTGGCACTGCCTTCTACTGTTGAGAAATCTTTTGCCCAAAGGTGGCTATCTAACTTTAAACACATCTTGAGTTGTATCCATCTATCCTGGCATCCAAGATGTGACAGAGCTGTTATTTTCCACATATATAAGTTTAGGGCCAGTTGAATTTATAGCCCCGGGGATGCATTTCCTCTCTCCACTGAGCAGATGCCATTTCAAAAGCAGCACCATAAAACAAACACACAAACCCCAAACCCTAGACAATAAAATAGCTTCAATTTTGGCTTGGGTGGATAAACTTGTAGTGACAGAAGAGATTTAGCTGTCAGGGGCACGCACTGCTGAGAACAAAAGTTGTAGTGATGTTGGAATATATTTACTGTCAGGTCTAAAATGCTTGATCCTCTTTGGAGAAGGGAAATGTCAATGATTAATTTTTTGATCCTTTTTAAAGACAAACTGATGACTGCTTATGCTCTCTTACAAGACAATACCTGTTCATGTACTTCTAGCACTTGTTTCATGCTACATCTGCTGAGTGCTAGGCTACAGAAGATAGTTCTTGACCTGTTTCTAAACTTTGGACTTTCTACATCATAGTGCGGTATCATGCAGTCTTTACAGAGTCTGCTAAATTATTTAGCCTGTTCAGAGTAGTACATGACTTAGGAGAGAAGATTGTTTTTCTCTAATAGTTTGACTACCTCATTGGAGGGAGACAAACTGCTCACTGCATTTTATACCAATTTTAGTTCATCGGTGTTGTGAATTCGATAATGCAATGAGAAATGTCTAAATTTACCTGGTCAGTGTTGGGGTTTTGTAGGGTCTTAAGTTAATCTTTGTAAAAGAAATATGTTTTGTTTTACAAGTTGATCGTATTCCTCCACATTAATAATTTTTCATAATTTAGCAGTGATGAGGATGTAGGTTATTTCCATTCATTCCTTTTTCATAAAGATTATACTGTTTTTTTCAAATTATCTGTATGTGCAAAATCATCTGTCTTTTGACTGAAGAAGGGTAGCAAGTGTAAAACCACTAGAGATTGCTAAACTGACAGGTATCACAGATTAAATGTTCTCTCCATTTTTTTCCCGTTAAATTTAGGTGAAATGACTGCAGTAGCTTGAACATCACTGAATTTAGAGACTGAAGGAATAAATGAGAGTGCATTGGCAGTTGTCTTGACGGTGTACTGTTTGATTAGTATTGGGGTCACAAAGTGGTGTGGCTTGCTGAACTTTTTAGAGAAATTGTCAACTGGTAGCAAGATGTAAATTCATGATGTTTTAATTGAGACTAGAAAATGCCAGCAGTTAATCCTAAATTAGATTTCTGAAGAAGCCAATGGGGCTTCCAGAGGATTAGTTTATTAAAAAGGTAGGACTTAAACAGAAGACTACCTTAGCAACTGTATATATTTACATGTGGGTAAGGTCACCTTATCTCTGAGAAACAATCAGTTTACTGATACTTCTGTATAATTAAAATTATTTATCTACAGCCCAGGACCAGTGTTAAAATTTGCATGTGATAATTTTAAATGTAAGATAGACTACCTTTTCCCTGAAGTGCTGAAAGTAATTAAGCCATCTGTTGTCTAAGTGTTAGGATAGAGTAAGTTCTTAAAAAAATATATTGTCTAGACATTTTCGTACAATATAGTATGATAGCTTCTTTATTTTCATTGTGTAGGCTAGTAGATCCCAACAGAGTCACAGCTGATTCCAGACCAAATCCACTTCTTCAATTTGCGAAGGCTGAAAAACAGCAGTTAGAGAATTATGTTAGCTAAG
>NW_009970716.1:1145707-1183392 GCF_000747805.2 Chaetura pelagica
TTCCAAACACAGCAAGGAAGAATAGTGCTGAGGCTGAGTCCATTTAGGTATGCTCTGTCATCCTTTGTAGCACCCTCAGAGATGGAGATTTTTTACAATAGGGGTGAAAATTGCAAAGCCTAAAGAGGTCTGAGTAGGTGTGATTGCTGCCTTTTTTCCCTCTCACACAGTGAGTAGAATCTTCAGCTGATTTTAAAAAGGGAAATTTAGACAGCAACTTGAACTAAAATACTTCAAAGGGAATTCCAGATGCACCACTTAGATAAAGACATTTTCCACAAACAAGAATAATTTTTGGTTTCTAGTTTTTGTTAACATTCAAAATCCAAGTAAAATTGTTGATGTTCTGTTTTTTGTCCCCTTCCAGGAGTAACAACTGTGTTGACAATGACAACACTGAGCATCAGTGCTCGAAATTCACTCCCCAAAGTAGCATATGCAACAGCTATGGATTGGTTTATTGCTGTTTGTTATGCATTTGTATTCTCTGCATTAATTGAATTTGCAACGGTAAATTATTTCACAAAACGAGGATGGGCCTGGGATGGCAAAAGTGTAGTGAATGATAAGGTAAGTCCTAAGGAAATAGCTCTATTTTCAGTCAATTGTAGGAAACCAGCTATAATATATTGTTTTGATAACATTTGCTACATTAAAAAAATAATAAGGCATGATGCCTTAAATCAGAAGAATGGAGATGTATTTTCTCTCCTGAATGAAAACCTATGTACCCTGATGTAGTTAATCTCACTTGGTCTGAGTAGTCCAGATTTATTTATCAAGCACACTGGGTTTGTTTTTTTTTTTATGTTGGGAACTGTGTGACTTGTTTCTTAACTCCTCAGATAGAACTGTTGATCTGGTTCTTCAGAAAATTTAATTCAGATAAATGTGGTTGATAAAGTTTTTATTATTCAATCAATTTGGGCTGGAAATAAGAAAAAGATTGCAGAAAGAGAAAATGTATAATAATTTTCCTGGTAAGTTATGGTGACAAAATGTAAAAGTTTTGAAAATTTTCAGTATTCTCAAACTTATCCCTAGTGATATGTAAACATTCATTTTTAAACTCATTTAAATAGCAGTTGTCCAGTTTGGAGTACTCCTTCACCTATGATGTATTGATGCCTCATGTGCACAGAAACACAGTCAGGCCTTAATTTTCTGGCATTGATAGTAGTGCAGGTGTGATAGCATGAAGAAATTTTAACCTGATAGAATTTCTTAATTTACAAACAAAATGAACTGGTGATATACCTGAATTTGAGTTAAGTGT
Organism: Chaetura pelagica; assembly: GCF_000747805.2. Taxonomy (NCBI): domain Eukaryota; kingdom Metazoa; phylum Chordata; class Aves; order Apodiformes; family Apodidae; genus Chaetura; species Chaetura pelagica. Next base: position 1,146,984 of record NW_009970716.1, read on the forward strand.
TCCAGCTTATAATTTTAATTGCACTCAACTAATCTTAATGATGACTTGTTGTTTTGACTGTCATACTGTAATATATAATTTTGTCCTGTCCCAGCCTACCAATTCTACTGATTCTACCAATGTAAAAGGATTTCTTCTGACAAAGAATACTCTGATTTCTCTGGTTCTTCTTAAAACAGGAATGACTATTATTTGCTTCTTAGATTATAATAGTAGATAGGAAGCGAAGTTTAATTACCTGATGGTTTCTCTGCACTTCAAGTGCATAAAGAAGCAAAATCTTCAATTAATGGTAAAGGTGAATTGGAGGGAATGAGTACATTGTTTATAATTCCGTCTGGCTTCCAGAAGGGTGTGAACCATCCATACGTTAAGGATCTGTTCCATCATGCTAGAAGTAGATACCAAATCTACTAGCATGTCATGATTGAAGCTTTTCAGAGTTCCACATTTCCCTTTGGAGTTGTAGTAATGTAAGGTGCCCTTATAAATTTTCCGATCACCCTTTGGCTGTTTCTTTAAATTAATCTAACAGTGTTGTCTCATGATCATTTAACAGCTAGGTAGTAGTATTCCTTCCCTAGGAATGACAAAATAAGCCATTCCATCTTGAGATTTATATACCATTCATGTGTCCAGTTCTCTGTTTCTTCAGACATTTTTCTTCATACAAATATATGGTTCACCTTTATTATCCAGGTCTCATTAAAGATACCTTTAAAAAACACACTAAGTGGCTCTGAAAGGAAGAAATTATAGATTAATTAGGGCTTTTGTAATTTGATTTAGTAATTTTCTCTTATTTTTGCTGAATTCATCTGTGCACCTCTCACAAGCCACTGAAATATGTTTCCTCAGTGACAGTCATTTGTGTTCATGTTATATAGAAATTCCCATCTAATTCCATCAACGTGGAATTTGTCTCATAGGAAAGCAGAAGCAGGGACAAGCTACATATTTGATCAGACCTTTTTCACACTCCAGTTAATAAAGAACAATGCTGATTTCCCACCTGTTCCCAGATTTTCTTTTTATGTAATACCATCTCCTAAGAAAAAGTATTTGGGACACAACATCTAACAATTAGATTTTTGGGTGGCCCTGGTAAATATAAAATTAGAATTAAAACCAAAATTGGAAATTGGGTAGATACATCCCAGTAGACGTAAAAATGTACCTGTATGAGAAATGTCACAAGAATTATCTCCCTTGTGCCACTTCCACTAGATTAAAACTCAAGCCAGACCAGTACAACAGCTGATGATTTATTATATAAGCCAGAGGTTTACTGTTTATTCATCTGTTTAATTCTGTATTTTGTAGAAGAGGTGTACTGAATCTACTATGTATTTGTCTGCTTCTAAATTACATATGGAGTCTTACTTCCTGAGAATCTGAATCCTTCAATGCTTTCCTGTAGGTTATTAGAAGTTCCCTAGTTTTCGATTGCTGCAAAACAGTGAATCAATTTATAGCATTAGAGTCTTATTGCAGAGCTAGTCTGTGTACCTGTAAATATGTCTAAAAACCTTTACTCAGCATGGTGTCCACCAGGACCCCCTGGGCTTTTTCTGCAAAGCTGCTTCCCTGTCCATTTGCCCCAACCTGTACCAGCACATGGGGTTGTTCTTCCTCTGGTGCAGGACTTAAATTTCCATTTGCTGAGCTTCATTAAATTCTTGTTGTTACATTCCACTCTTCTTATCTTTTGTTATTTGTATGTTCTACTCCCCATTTTCATCACTGTTACGCATTTTTGAAACAATGATTTCTGAAAACCAGAAACAGTTCTTGGACTACTTCTCAGCTCACTTCTGTAACTACCAGGCTGGAGTCCTTTCTCTTAATTGCAATCTCTTCTGACCTCTGTGTGTATCTAAGTATATATTTACATATATATATATGTAAATGCACACATGTTTCTCCAGAATATCTTAAAACTGTAGACCATTACTGGAATTCCTTTATTTACTGATGTTCAAATAATAGTGATGCTAGATTTATGTGGGAAAGATGGCCTAATTTTCTTTTTATTGCAATGCCAGGTAAACTGTTTTTCCCAGTGCACCCATTCATTCCTTCTAGTTCTCTTAACAGAGACTGGTTTTAAAGATCTTGCAATTCTGTTGTAAGGAGCTGAATACAAAGCAGGTGGAGAAACACCAAATCTTTTCCAGTTATCCTCATAATTGTAGTAACAGACCCTTCCTCATGGAACTTCAGTGGGGCATTTAATGGTGCAAGAGTCCATGTCTTTAGAGTATGATATTGTTACCTGTGCCTTCTGTTCGGATAGACTGGAAGTGTCTGTCTTTATATTTGAATGTATCAGTCTGACCTGGTGTTTATTTTAACATACACAGAGATACTAATTTGTTTGTTTTACATTTAAAATGACGCTTTATTAAGTTTGTTCTGGAAAATACACATTAAATATTTAACTTCATGCTGTCTTCCAATAGAAAAAAGAAAAAGCGTCTGTCATTAAGAAAAACAATGCCTATGCAGTGGCTGTTGCCAACTATGCTCCAAATATTACCAAGGACTCAGTGCTACCAACCATCTCCAAGAGTGCTACAACTGCAGAACCCAACAAGGCAAAACCAGAAGCGAAGCCACAGGAAGCGAAGAAGACATTCAACAGTGTTAGCAAAATTGACAGAATGTCTAGAATAGTGTTTCCAGTCTTATTTGGTACTTTTAATTTAGTGTATTGGGCTACCTATTTAAACAGGGAGCCTGTCTTACTTGGCTTTGCACCATCTACCTAAAAGCTGAATTGCACTGAGGACTTAAAGCATCATTCTAATCAGATAGGTTGTTCGCTATGTACAGTACGACTAATAACTGCTAATCTGTGAACCATTATGTACAGAGTGTATATAGATGTCTTATCTGTGTATCTCCGAAGGAGGGACACAGTGTTAATTCATGGATCTATGAACAGATAGCACCCATGGCAAAAATAGCCAGCTCTTTAAAAGTTAAACCCAGGGGAGTTCTGTTAAACTAGGATTCAAATATACAGAATTATATTATCTCCTAAAAATGAAATGAAGATATGATCTTACATAATTATTTAGGAACAGTATTTTTTTAATTTAAAGTTAAAATATTTTTCTATGAAGTAACTAATTCTACTTTAATGAAAGAAACTGTCATTTAGAAAAGTGATTTTTTTAAAAAGGTGTAATTGTTTCATACAATAGCAGTACCCATGTACATAACAGAGTACAGAGGTCAGTTCTACTGTTCACAAACATTCTGGATACTAGTTAGGCTGAAGAGGTAGTTAAGACTATTCTATGGCAAAAGCCACAAGTTTCTTACTTCTGTTTGATGTTCTTAATAAACTCTTCCAAATGATTTCAGGGAAAAGCAAGTGTTAATCACATTTCCAATATGAACCAACTTCCACAAGTGAAACTCTTCTTCTTTTTACTGTTTTACTTATTTGATGTTGCTAAGCCAGGTTGACTGGTTCAGCAAAGTTGGATTATTTTTCTTTTTTATTTTGTCCTTAATTGGATTATTGTCAGGTTCATAAAAGCACTGAGAAATTTTTCAGGGTTAAGTATATCAGTAATATAATACACTCTTTTTCCTTGCTTATTGTTCCCCTAAAACCTGCCATTAAAATACCTACCTGTATTTGTCCCAGAAAGCATTATTTTCAAGTGAAACAAGAATTATGATTTAAGTTCAGGAAACTGTCCATAAAATAAACTTACTGCTGCTTTTGTAAATTGCAACTTTACATTTCGCTGACATAACTTTACAACAACTTTGTATACTAGAAATGGTTTTGCAAAGATTTGAATGTTATTTTTTTAATAAAAGGTCATGCATCATCAGTAGGTATCAACGGTATTTCATACACACAAATATAACAAAATTGGAGCTGCTATTTGCAATTTTATATGAACATTTAATACTGATCCGGAAAGTTGTTTTTCATCTGAGCCTTTGCAATGATTCTTTATGCCCCTAAAGGCCTGGTAAATCATAATTAAGAATTGTGTACTGTATTTAGATTTTAGTATACTTGGCCAATCAAAAATATTTTGATTCACATATACATTAGCAGTTATTAGTTGACCTTTAAAAAAAATACACCTTTATGATGATGTCTTCTAGTAGAGACATATGTAGTCGTATAGTGTCATTTATTGCAGTTTTGTACAGTACTTGAGTATAGTGCATAAAATAGGTATGTTCAGAGTTTAACAAGGTTGTAAAAATATTTCTAAAATCAAATAAAAGACTATCTTAAGACATGGAAATGTGCTAAAAACAACAAAGAGAAACACTGCTTTCATTTGTTGATTTGTTTTCTTGCTTTTTCTTTGCTTTTAATGTGATTTCGGTTTGTATTCTGTGTGACAGTATTGATGCCAAGGTCACAAATGCATATTATGAATAGAATTAATAGTTAAGACAGAGTTGACATCAGTAAAATAAAGACATTTTGTGAGATATAAATGAAAGGGAGGAGCATGGACAAGGTGTGTATCCCTTCCAGTCCTTCTAATTAATCATCAGATTAAACCTTTCTCATCAACAGTAGTTAAAAATGAGCACTTTACTCAAAACATTAAAATATCTTTATTTTCATATATATTTATATATAAATGTAGATCTTCCATGTAACATGGAGATGTGTGCAATAGTGTGATTATGAACATAAGGTTGGAAGGCAAGCAATAAAAAAAAGGTTTTTTCATGGTATAATATTCATTTTTAAAATGTTTCATTTGTAAATTATAAATTATCCCTTTAAAGTCACATTCAAGTCCAGGTATGAATAAATATATAAATATGTACATATGTACATAGATTTGTAAATATTAGGATTATAGAAGAATCCCTTCACTTTTGCTTATGGCAAAGGGCTCCGACTGTATAGTTTAATGGAGGCCTGTGCTAAACTTCTCTTGAACTTAAGTAGCTTGATTATACTTTCTGTAGCTGAGGTCTCCTTCCTGTGACCTATTGGGAGTTCTTACCTTCTGTTCACATCAGCAAGATTTAGGGACTCTCCAAACCTCACTGGACTGGGGTATGAGAAACAGAGGTTCATGTTACACCCTTGGCCACATCCCAGACACTCCAGACCCTTCATGATGTTTAGGTAATGTTGTGTATTGTTCCATGCATGACACTGTATAGAGCTCTCCCTGCTACAAACATGAGTGTGCTCAGAGGCACGTTGGATTGCCTGGCAAGGAAGGAATTTCCATCCTTATTGAAGAACGGGACCCCTCAAAGGTTTTTAACAGTACAAGTCTTCTCCAACAAGTCTTCTTCTCTGGAAGATAACATCTGTATAATTCAGAGTTGCATGCAAAACATGTATCTTCAGTTGGCACAAGAAGCCTGATAGTCTCATGTTGGTCAGCTCTGCTGCTACTGCTTTTATTGCGTGTAATTATTTTTTCATTCAGTGACCATTTTATCTGTGCTTGTGTTACGCTTAGTTACTCAAAAAACAGGGTTTTATCACATGCTCAAGGTATGTTGCTCACAAAATAATATATAAGAAATAGGCATACCATATTAATTCTCTGAGTGAAAAATAGTATATAAAAACATATCCACATGCAGTTACTGTGGGCATCAGAAAGGTTTTTGAGTGCGTACACTCCAGAAAGTTTCATTTTTCAGTTGAGTTGGACTGTGTGAAAGCAAAATCCTTTTGTGGGAGGAAGGAGTCTGCTTTATTGTTTCACTGCTGAAACATTTGTAGTGAGTAAACTGGCTACACATCCGTTGCAAATTTGTAAGACTAACAACTGGATAAGTGAATTGGAATGTAAATATATAAGTGAACGCAAGCACTGTGCAAGGAACACCAGAATACAAGAGTCAGGCATTCTTTCCATTTAGCAGTATTAACTTTGAGTCTGGGATTCTTAAAGCTGGACTCACAAACTTATGTGCCAAATACCTAGAAGTTTAATTTGAGTAAAACTTGCATGAGTGAGCAAATGCAAGTCACTTTGCTATCAAATACAAAGACTTGCACACAAAATCTATCAGGGACATTTTTGGTTGACATGTTATTCTAATTTATTTTCCCCATTATTCTTTGGTCAGAGTGTCCTATTGTATGTGACTTCAGAAATTAATACAAGAAATACAGTTATTTAACACTGTGGTAGACTTGGATTGGAATTACCATAATTCTGAAGGATGTTTTAAAAATAGTTTTCCAATTTAGTGCCGTGGCACATACTTCTGGATGCATGTGGTCAGTAATTAGCAGTAATTTATAAATCAGCATGAAGAATATAGAGATCAGCAGGGATATAGAGATTAGCCAGGGTTGTCTGCTGGAGATTTCTTATCGGATTGCTTTTGTTAGAGAGGCTTTTTTAATTTTCCATTTTATTTTAGGCCAAGAAAATTTCTTATCGGATTGCTTTTGTTAGAGAGGCTTCTAAACTTCTCAATTGTATTGTAGCCAATGAAATTACCTTCACCTTCCCTGTCTGGGTAAATTCAACTTGTAACTGCTGCATTGCTGAGTGTCTTTAAAAAAAATTATTATGGTAGATGTTCTGAGATAGGAGCATTATCTTTGGAGACTACTCATACCACTGATTATTATGCTAAACTAAGGAGTTGGTCTGTCTGCACAGTCACAGGAGAGAGTATGAAAAAGCTTCACTAGACACCAACCTGGAGCCTAACTGAATTGCCCTCTCTTCCCAGTGATTAAAGATAACGTGGTGGCCAGAGTTTCTAAAAGTAGGGTGATCATGAAGTGCCTGCCTGAAATCAATCAGAAGTGGCTGGGAGGAGGTATGAGTATTAGGCTGAGGAAGAGGGAAAAGAGGAGCAAATGGCTTTGTTACTGTGTCAGTGGATTGTGAGATGATTGAGGAAGAAGCCATTGAAAGAGGTAATGTGTATTTTTGTTTCAGCTTCAGGTCTGAGCTGATGCGAGTTGTGGGAAAGTAAATTTTAGAGCATATGAGATGGATCCACTACTTGTATAATTCTGCTGGATTTGAGGGGCATGAGCTATGCCTTTGAAACTGAGAGGCTTTGGCTGACTGCTTTGTGAAAACCATGCAGTGTTGTCTGCTTTTTGCTGTATGGGACATCTAGGGTGGAGGGGGAAAAGAAGCTTCGGGAATTAAAACTTTGTTAATTCTAGACTTTGTTTTCTTAAGAAGTGTCACTTTCAATTAAGCACAAATAGTCAGAATCCATTCTCCATACCTCTCATTCCTATCCTGAAAACTTAGTGGTGCAGAAGTTTTTGCCTTTGGCTTTTCACAAAATAGATGAAGTCTACGTTTTTTAACATTTCCATTTCTAACAAATTTGCATAAAAGATTATTTCAGTATGGATATGAAGTCATTAGTCTATGCCCAATTTTGTGTAGACATATAATGCTAAAACATAAAGCAATGCAATGGGTTTTAAAGCAGAGGAAGAAAATATTTTAAAATGAGGCAAGAAAGTTAAATGACTTCATTTAAAAAACACAAGAGCATGATAAATGTACGAATGTCTTAACACATCTAAACAGAATTCTGAGTGTGGCATAATTTGATGTAATATATATTTTTTTGTTCTTAAATGCTTTGAAATGTGAAAGTAATTAAGTGAATTTATATGAAAGTCAGCTGAGGCTTCAACCTGCAGTGAAGGATGTCGTTCTTAAGAGAGCAGCTTTAGGATTCCTTCTCTTCCTATTGACAGTGTACATTTTACTAGAATGCTGTAAGTTTGCAATATAACTTTAAGTTATATCCCATTAAAATGATATTAATTTATTTAGTCAAGGAGACCTCATTTGACTCCTTTCCGTAGACAACCCAAATTCCCAGAACTTTTAATTCTATTCTGAATCCAATTGTTAATTCCAGCCATCTACGAATGAGTAGAAGCTAAAGGCTCAAAAGTTTGTTTCAATGAATGACAGATTTTAATCACATTAAAAAGTTGTTTTCATCTACTTTAAACCTTTTCTAGATTCAAATCTCTCTAGGTGAATCCTTGAATCTGTGTTTTCGAGACTGTAATTACATCTTACTGGGAGAGGGCTAAACTTTGAGGGCTTGAGGTCTCTGACTGAGGTCGGGGCAAAGTTTGCACTGAATTTAAAATAAAACAGGTTAGCATCCTCGGGATATTAATCTATGTTAATGAAGTCAGTAAAAAACCTTTACAGAAAGGGAATACACCTGGGCTGTCCTTTGGATAGGGGAGCTTAGTTCTTTAACCTGTAAAAATAAGCCCTCAGTGGAAGAGCCAACCATACTGAAATACAGAACTTGATGTCTGTTTCGTTCCTGGTATATATTAATACCTTTTAAGAATATTGTGAAAGTGCTATGAGTTAGAAATAGGTGATAACTATCACAAAAAGGAATTTTGAGGATGTTTAAAAATATGCAAGATGATGTATACTCTTCCTGTAGTGTTGGTGTCTACATAAATATATATTAATATATTTTTATTGTTGAATGATTTAAAAATTATATTTTGCTTTCAAATCTTAATTCCTTATATAATGTTGTGAATACTCAATCAGGTGGCCTGGAGTGTGTCTTTATGCATTCAGGGTATTTAATGATTGCACTGATTGCTTTAGTTCATCTGATACTTGAAGAGATGAGCTTCAACAGGTGGAAGTGTTACATTTGTTCTCCAGTACTTAATCCATCTATCTATGCTGTTGAGGATGGATGGAAATAGAGATCGGAACAAGATACTGCTTTGATCAACTGCTTTGATATTCTTTGTTAGATGTTAATTTTGGCTGAATCTATCAGTTTATAAGCTACTGTAGCTTAGCATTAGCACGGAATGCAATGTAGTACTTTACATCTATTAGAATACATATGTACAATATGCACCGTTATCTAGAAACTAAAAAACCAGTTTCTGAACAGCACCTCTTCACCCTCTCCCCTCCAAATAGTCACTTTATTAAGAAACATTTGAAGGCACTTTAATTTTAATGGAACTGATTATGCTTGTTACACTTGTTTAAAAACCAAACCAAAACAACAGTAAAAATCGTGGAATCTGATTCAGATGTTGTTAGCAATTTCTCAGCTAGTCTGGTGTCAGACAGCATTTATGCATTGGATGACAAATCTACTTTAGTGAGTCACTTAGGCATGAAAATGTATAGATATTTGAAAATAGATGTTTCCAGTATACTAACAAGAAATAAGGAAACAGGAAGAATGGAACAATTAATTTTAAAGAAAATTAAACACCAATCAAATATGCACAGTAAGAAACTGCATGATAAATGTAAGTATACTTAACCTTGAACATCAACGAATCTTCTGGGTGACAGTTCACTTATTTAGTAGGTTTCATCATTACAAATAATTAAAGAGGATGATAATATTCTGTAATTTGTGACCTTGTTTTAACTGGAAAAAGTTGTTACTTTTCTAAAATTGATTTATGTTTGAATGTGTCACTGCTTGCTGTTGAAGAATATTTATTAACCACATGCAAAATATTGCTTAACATTATCTTTTTGTACTTCTTATTAAAGTTAATTTAAATATAATACGCTTTGTATTTTACTTTTTAATGCTGTGACAGCATAAAAAGTTTAATTCCCCTCATGGCTGTCCTCTCAGGATTTGTGTGTGGGTTTTTGTTTGTTTTTGTTTCCTTTGTTTTTAAACAACCCATTACAGCCTCTAAGAAGGTGCTTTTTTATTAAGGATAGAAATTTCCGAAAGAAGCAAACAATACATTGGAAAGAATATATTTCTTAGTTTAGTGAGAATTTAACAGAGTTTTCTATTTATATAATGAGAATATCCTCACATATTCCTATTAGGCATGGCAATATTTAATCTTCTTAGAAGGTTAGAAAACATTCCTGCAGAGTATACGCTAACCACTAGTTGATGTGGAACATAAGTAACCTACTAGACAGCTTGGTTCATCAATGGGGTAACAAAGCTTATTCAGAAACAATCCTAAGTATGTATTCTGTTAGAGTGTGGGTTTGGTTGTTTTTTTCTTTGTTTTAAAATGGACATTCTGAGTTCCAAGTCTTTCAGTGCAAAGGCTATAAATACTTTGGGAGTGGCCCTTTCTTTTCCTGTGTAGCAGCTGCTTCTCACAACAAACATATACATGTTTTTCATGGAAGAGGGAAGTAATTGTGCTTATCAGAAGGGTTTTGGGGGTCCTTGTATCTGAGCTGGAGCTATGTTATGCTCTCCTGGAATATCTGGGAATGCTAGGATAGTCTGTGAGCAAACTATGTTGCTAATAGAGAAATGGAGTTGTAATAATGTACATTGGAAAGGATCTCTGGTTGTCAAGCTGTCAAATGCCCCATTCAAAGCACAACCACATTACATGAAGCTGTGTGAGGCTTTGTCCAGTCAAGTGAAGAGCATCTCTAAGGATGGAGATTGCACCCCCCCCCTTGGGTTCCTGCTCCCCTCTCACCACCCTCATGGCATAAAAGCATTTATTTGTGTTTGACTGGAATTTCCCATGTTGCAAATTGTGCCTGTTGCTACTTGCTCTATTGCTTTAGACTTCTGAGATGCGTGTCCCTATGCATATAGTCCAAGCTATAGCACTAAGTGGTTTGGGTTTATTAGTAATTTAGGTTGAAAACATTAACATGTGGGCCAAGACTTCACCACAAGGTTGGCTCTCCTGGTAGGATCACTGCTTAGATCCTACTTGCTTGTACCCCAAAAGATATATTTGGTCTGGTGCATAGCAGACTCGACCTGCTTCTGTGAATCAGAACAGTATTGCATGTGTTCGATGACTTCTGTCAATTAACAAGATGTGCTAGAAGACTCTTGCATATCCTCACAGAATCAAACTCAAGTGATTTTGCACTTGTTTTCCCACATTAGATTTTCAGGTGCTGAGGTGATACAAAATACATACTATATCAGGTGAGGAAACTCCTCCCTTTTATACATTGACTACCACTGGTCAATGACTTAAGGGTTACAGTGTGGCTGATGGACTTAATTTTTTCATTTCAAATGCTTGCAGGTACTTGACTATAGAATGCTGTAAATCAGGTAGCTGCAACCCTCAGCTGAAGCAGTGGCATAACTCTGTGCTGGAACAAATGTGCAATACTTCATAGCCAAATGTCTGCCCTGACAGCCTTGGATTCTTCCCTTAATAGCTGCTGAAAATGTGTAGAGGATTTGCAGGCAGGCAGTGCTCAGCCAAGTGCACTCTTCCCTCAGGGAAAGGGCCTTGTATTGCTTACACAACCTTTTGGTCTAGAAAGCCCTGTACGTCAGTGCCAGGACCTTCCTATGGGAAGATGGGAACCTGTAAATGCAAGGCTGAGTAATTGCAGCTGTGGTCCCAAGGTAATGTCTCACAGCTCCTGCTTGTGCTTTGTATTACGGCAACTGCTGGCAGGAGAGGCTACACCAATTAGGTGCCTCAGGTGTCTGCATGAGAAACAGCCTCCAGTGCAGAAACACATCTGTAAATCTTCTTGCTCCTTGTGGCCCTTAGGTAGGACCTCTTTATGAGGTCCATAGTATACCTTTTAGAGTTCAAGATACTGTTTTTCTTGTATTTCAAATTATATTAGGTGGTTGACTATTAAAGGTGCCAACAAATATATTCCCTGGTGTTGGAATATTTGTCTAACTGTCATCCCAGCCTCCTGGATTTGAAGGAAAACCAAAGTTTGAAGAGTAAACCACTGTCAAAGGAAATTCACTTATATTCTTTGGGTCAAATTGCTATTTACAGCATGACTCTAACTCTGTACTGTGCTGGGGTATACATCTGCAGATTAGTGCAAGCTGGCAAGCTGAGTCAGGGCATTGCCTCATCACCTTTCTGTTAATGGCCTTTTTGTTTGTTTGTTTTTGTTCGAGTTTTTGTGTCTGTGTGGGTTTTTTGTTGGTTTTTGTTTGTTTGTTTGTTTTGAGGGTAGCACACCTTACACAATTAATCTTGACTCTGGAGTCTCAAAAAACCTATATTACTGCATTAGAGACTGACATTGAAGTAAAGCATTCCTGGTGAACTCCAGGCCTGCTGCAACACTGTCACTAAGATTGTTCCCAGGGAAAAGAGTATTAACATCACAGAAGTACACTGTTGTGGGAAACTGTTCTTTTCTTCCCCACATAAGTCTAAACAAAATGCCTTTTAAGCCAGCAAAGGCCTCTGCTGATTATTCCCAGCTAATGGACTAAACCAGACTTGCTACTCAAGGACAACTGAAACCAAAACAACAGATGTGGTACAGGACAGAAAGGATGACCGACAAGTTATCCTGTGCCCCTGGTAGTCACCACCCTAACCTGGGGCTGATGGATGCCCATTGGCTCTGGACAGTGACACTGACTGGACAGGTGGGTCACAGGGGTATAAAAGGCGGCGAGTTCTGCGGGTGGGCCCCTGAGGCCTGTTTGGACGCTTCCTGCCTGGGAACCCTGCCTGCTGTGGAGCCTGGCGCTGGGACTGTCTGCGTGCCTGCCCTGCCCTGCCCTGCCCTGCCCTGCTTGCTTTGCCCTACCCTGCCTGCCCTGCCTGCCTCAGAAAGAGCGCCTTAAAAGCACAGTACTTTTTGCATTACCTCCCTAAAGGACACATCTTTGTGTGTGTGTGTGTGTGTGTGTGTATATATACATATATATGTCCCTGGTAGCCATTTACATTTATATTTTCCCTAAACATCATCCTTCAGTTTGTGTTAACCCTTAATAAACTGATTAAGTGGAGAAGTAAACATTGGTTCTAGCAGCAATTTGTGAGCATGGTGGGGGTGTATCTGACTACCACACTAAAACACGACCCCACAGCAGCTGTTCCTCTGTGAGAGGCAGCACCACGTGTGAATTCAAAACCCCCTCCACACCAAGGAGGGGAAGCCACAAAAGCACCCGACAGCTGGTAGCCCCCCAGTATTGGCTCGCGACAAATGCATATTGAGAAATACATTGGGTAATGTAGCATCTTATTCTTATTGGCAGTTTAGAGATTGCCATTTCTTTGCCACTGCTCCAAAATGAACAGTGATGCCGAGAGTTCGGACTGCTCCATGAAACATGGGACTCACACTGGCATGTTGCTGATAAGAGGCTGAACTTGGTTATTCAAACACACTGACAGGTGGGTACTTGTGTCCTTTGGGCATTGCTCCCTGCTTTTCTCTAAAGACCAAAGTCGGTAACTGTTCTGTGTTGTTGGGCAGAGTTCAATCTCAGCTTTATGACCAGTACTTTTCTTATCTATCTATAGAGAGTATTTGCTTTTTAAGAGATGCACGGATTGACTAAGACACTGCCAATAACACCTTTTCATTTCTCCCCCTGCAAAGACAATGTTGTAATATGAAGCAAGACAACTTCCTAATGCCAAGATAAAAATAAGGATGAAGTTATTACTGAAGATGCAGCCTGTTCTGTTTGTCTCATACATTTCCTCCTTCATGGATGCAAAAATTTATGCAGACAAAATATGCTTGGAGGGCAAAATATGCTTGTAATGCTCTCTTATTATCAAGTGTCCAATTATTCCTATTGTTCCACTGAAAAATGTTTCTCTTTAGTTACAATATTTTCCCCCTGAATGTTTCACCGGCATTAAAGACTATTGTTATGGTGTTATGAAATGCTGAGGGATTAATAACAATGCAGAATATCATATATAATGTAGTCCAGTATTTCAGGAAACTTAATCCAAAAATCAAATTCAAATGAAGATTTCTTTTTCAACGGTACACTTTACATACAGATAAGAAGCAAACAGGGGGCCTGAATAATATTTGGAGACTTAACAAATCATATGGGAGAAGAGAAACATTTAACTAGATACAGCATTAAAACCACTTTGAACAGTTGACCTTTGCATTTTTGGTGGATAGGAGTAAAAATGAAAGATGAATAGTTATAACATTTTAAATACTGAAAGTAACTATGCTTTCAATTTCTTTGCAGATCTTTTGAGACCCTAAAGTAAATTACTAAAGAGGAAGGAATACAATGTCTCTGCCACTTTCCAAAGACTAGCATAATTTTTTTGCTAATACTGAACATGAGCAGCAAGCACAAAGAATGTGACTGAGTTTTATGAAGGTTACTGTTTTGTGCAGAGCAATTTAAGTGCTGAACACTTTGCTCTCCCCTCCCAAGTCAGAACTGGCAATGAAAATTCCCGTAAGTTGTGGCTTGGCATATTGCTGTTAAACCTTCCAAATAGAACACATTTTCCCTCAAAATTCCTTTTCTGCTCTTCCTTTCTATGACAACCACCTAGCACTGAACAGGTCAGTGTTTGCAGACATGACAGTGGTGGGAATTTAGAGTCAAACCACACTCCATGCTGCATTATAGATAGAGTTCAACTGCTCTTATTGTGGCCCTGCTCTTTGTGGTGTCTGTGTCCTGTGTGCGTTTCATTAGTGTGAAATTAAATTTATTTTTTTTTCAAGTTGAGTACATTTTGCCCTGGACCTTAATTGGTGAAGAACTCTCCTCATCCTTTGTCTCAGCCCATGATCTTTGTCCTCTTCATCCCAGAGTGAGTGTGGGGGAGTTGAATGAGTGGCCATGGGGCTGTTTCCTTTGTTGTCGTGTTGGGCCCAAACCATGACAATTGGCTTGAATATAAATTTATTACAAAAAGATATAAATACTTACCTTTTCAAAAAGGAACACTTAGATATATCGAGAACTTAATTTATCAAACTCCCCAAGATATACCTAGGCTTACAATTGAGTCTGAGGCAGTATATGACTCATCTTGCTTTCTGTTACCTGCCAAGTGAGCTAGCTAATCTGAAAAGTTCAGAATTTGGTTCTTGGTGAATTACATGGTAAGTTAAGAAAAGTCTCAATTAAAAACCAAACAACTGAACAAATAAAACAACAAACAACCCCCCAAAAAATGCAGAAAAAAAAGGCAGGAAAGCTTATGTGGGCATACAGAAATGCCAGTACGCATATATATATTTCAATTTTCAAATTCTAAATCACAGAAAGAAATGGTTGTGCACAACAGAGAGAATATAGTCCATTTCTGTATGGGAATAAAACAAATCATTATAGTCTAGCCAGTATCATTATAGTCTAGCCAGCAATTTGCTCTCTCCTTTAGAAAATGAGGAGCCTGATATGAGTGGAGCACTTATTGTGACTGAACCTAAAGGATTCGGCACATCTTGAATTCATGCATGCACTCTGCTTTTTTTCCAAACCTGACTGAATTGCTAGCTTTCCATTGTCTTTGGATTATAATAGGTTAGTGCCTGCTTTCTGATTACATGTAACACTGCGAACAAAGCATATAAAATGTCAATTGGCTCAGAAAACAGAATTTAACATACTCTGCTACAGCTATAATTTAGTGTAGACCCATGCGCATTTCACTAAAAGCAACAGTCATACTTTATAAATATGATACAGCCTAGAATTTGTTATGCAAGTTTGTGGTTTTAAGTGAGTCATGAGTATAATATCATGGGGAAATGTATTCCAACAAAAAACCTGATGCACACTGAAAAGGGGATATTATTTATACTTTATATTAATGAACCATGCAGTATTAGAGAAATGTTCTGCATAAGCTATGGGCTTAACCTATGGCTTTGTGGCAATTATATTTGTGTTACATTTATGAATTATGGAAAACTCTTGCTTGGATCATGTTTAAAAACACCTGAAGAAGAACAGCTAAGCCTCTTGAGCCAAACTATTACATCAATGAGGAAGTTTCCTAATCTGGAAAGATATAATAGTACAAAATGTTGAAACACTACTACTGATAGTGATGCTAAATGGTGAGCTCATTTATTCTTTTATTTGTTTATTTAATAATTTAGGCCAGATTGGCTCTTTGATTCCATCAGATGATCTAAAACAGAGAATAAGGAATTCCTTTCATAAGGAAGGAATGGGAATGCACATCCAGAGGTGAGGAAAGGGTTTAGCATGGCTGAGAATCTGTATCTGTATCTGTATCTGTATCGTGTCCCTAATTAAGATAATTTCCAATGGTGGGACACAGACTAGTATTACAGCTACACCTTATTTTGGTGGTGCCAGGGAAATTTCTTTTGTCCACCACAGAAAAGTCAGTGGGTGAGAGGGCTTTTCAAGTGTTCCATGTTGCCAGCAGTTTCTTCTTTATTCCATGACTCATTACAATTTGATTTCTTATGTTTATTAGTCTAAAATTGCATAAAAGTGTCCTTTTTATGTCATCATCTTTCAACTGAATCATTGTATTACCTCCTATTCATTCTTCATTTTCACGATGAAAATTTCTAAATTATCCATTTACCCTTCTAGAGCGTTAATGACAATCAGATGATTTCCATTTATTCTGATCTTATCACAATGTTGTAAAGAGCTGACTACTTTAAATTATTGCCTTTCTTGCTACTCACACATTACACTTGTTGCTAAAGCCTAAGTATTTATGCCTGAAGTGCAGTTGCTTTGTTGTCAAGTTAAAATAATGGCAACATGTTATCATTCAAGGCTAGTGAATATGATGGACATATCAATTTTTAAAAATTATTTCACTATTGATGAAATAGTGATCATCAATGCTAGGGGAATAATAATTAAATGAGATACGCTATGAGTGATATTTTGTTAACTTTAGCAGTGTATTTGGATGATGACAAGAAGTATGTCTCAGCTGTTACTTTCCCCATTAAGTCCCATTGCAGATCTTGATATTTACCGTTCAGAGTTTCTACATGTTTTTATTAACTGCATTTTTAATAGAGGTGCATAAACTATCTCCTTTCTGCACAAAATAATTACTTCTGACATTTATTTTATATGGATGTTGGCATTTTATTTCTCATCATAGTAATTATACCAGAATCCCTTACATATGCTTAAGCACCAATTGACTGTTGCATCCAATTACATTTTCCAGTAACAATTAATATTTTTAATTGTGTTATGTGATGCAGTCACAGATGGAATACTGCTTTTCATAACTTTTGTAAGTGTTCTTCACCAGAATATATTTTGATCAGTGGTGAAGAAATCTTGTGAGTTTTGAATTTCTAATAAATATACAATAGAATCATAGAATCATAGAATCTTAGGGGCTGGAAGGGACCTCGAGAGATCATCTAGTCCAACCCCCCTGCCAGAGCAGGGTCACCTAGAGTACATCACACAGGAATGCATCCAGGTGGGTTTTGAATGTCTCCAGTGAGGGAGACTCCACAACCTCCCTGGGCAGTCTGTTCCAGTGCTCTGTCACTCTCACAGTAAAAAAAATTTTTCGGATATTCACCTTGAACTTCCTATGCTCCAATTTACACCCATTACCCCTTGTCCTATCACTGGTCATCACCGAGAAAAGCCTAACTCCATCCCCCTGACACTCACCCCTTACATATTTGTAAACATTGATGAGGTCACCCCTCAGTCTCCTTTTCTCCAAGCTAAAGAGACCCAGCTCCCTCAGCCTTTCCTCATAAGGGAGATGTTCCACTCCCCTAATCATCTTCGTAGCTCTGCGCTGGACTCTTTCGAGCAGTTCCCTGTCCTTTTTGAACTGAGGGGCCCAGAACTGGACACAATACTCCAGATGTGGCCTCACCAATGCAGAATAGAGGGGGAGGAGAACCTCTCTTGACCTACTAACCACACCCTTTCTAATGCACCCCAGGATGCCATTGGCCTTCTTGGCCACAAGGGCACATTGCTGGCTCATGGTCATCCTCCTGTCTACCAGGACCCCCAGGTCTCTTTCACCTACACTACTCTCCAGCAGTTCAGCCCCCAACCTGTACTGGGACATGGTGTTGTTCTTCCCCAAATGTAAAACTCTGCACTTCCCCTTGTTGAATTTCATCATGTTTCTCCCCGCCCAACTCTCCAACCTATCTAAGTCTCTCTGAATGGCAGCACAGCCTTCTGGTGTGTCAGCCACTCCTCCCAGCTTAGTGTCATCAGCAAACTTGCTGAGGGTACATTCTATACCCTCATCCAGGTCGTTGATGAAGATGTTGAACAACACCGGTCCCAGTACCGACCCCTGTGGGACTCCACTAGTCACACACCTCCAACCAGATTCTGCCCCATTGACTACAACTCTCTGACTCCTTCCTTTCAACCAGTTCCTAATCCACCTCACTTCCTGATCACCAAACCCATACCTGATCAACTTTTCTACAAGGATGCTGTGGGAGACGGTGTCAAATGCTTTACTGAAATCAAGATAAACCACATCTACCGCTCTACCATCATCTATCCACCTAGTAATTTCCTCATAGAAGGCTATGAGGTTAGTCAAACATGATTTACCCTTGATAAAACCATGCTGACTGCTCTTGATGACCCCCATGTCCTTGATGTGCCTGGAGATAGTCACAAGAACAAGTTGTTCCATCACCTTTCCAGGGATGGAGGTGAGGCTGACCGGTCTATAGTTACCCGGGTCCTCCTTCTTGCCCTTCTTGTAGACTGGAGTGACATTTGCTATCCTCCAGTCCTCAGGCACCTCACCTGTTGCCCATGACTTACTGAAGATGATGGAGAGTGGCCTAGCAATGACCTCCGCCAGCTCCCTCAGCACCCTTGGGTGCATTCCATCTGGACCCATTGATTTATGGATGTCCAGATTACTCAACTGATCCCTAACCCAATCCTCATCTACCATGTCAAACTCTTCCTCTATCTTGACTTCTTCTGGGGCTATATGAATCTGGGGCTCATAGGGAGACCCTGCAGGAGTGAAGACAGAGGCAAAGAAGGCATTCAGCACCTCTGCCTTCTTTATATCCTCTGTCACCAGGGCTCCCACCTCATTCCTCAATGGGCCAATATTGCCTCTACTGCTAGTTTTGCTAGCTATGTATTTGAAAAAGCCCTTTCTATTATCCTTAACCTGACTTGCAAGGTTAAGTTCCAAGGAGGCCTTAGCTTTCCTAATTGCCTCCCTACATCCTCTGACAACAGTCCTATATTCCTCCCACGTGACCAGCCCCTCCTTCCATGATCTGTAGATTTTCCTTTTCCACTTAAGTTTGCCCAGTAGTTCCTTCTTTAACCATGCAGGTCTCCTAGCACCCTTACTAGATTTCCTAACCACTGGGACGCTCTGATCCTGTGCTTGCAAGAAGTGGTCCTTGAATGTTGACCAGCTATCTTGAGCTCCTTTATCTTCTAGCACCCTGTCCCATGGGATTTCCCTTAATAGATGATTGAGGAGACCAAAGTTTGCCCTGTGGAAGTCCAGGGTTCTGGTCCTGCTGGGTATTTTGTTCCTTCCACACAGGATCCTGAACTCCACCATCTCATTATCAAATACATACATTATTCACATTGATTAATGGTGTGATTTGGAAGTTCACCTGTTGATTACAATTTCCAAAATATAGATCATATACAAAATATGAAACAAAAGGCTCAGTCCACCAAAAGATTTATTCAGTGGGGTGATGGGTCACTGCATATCAGAGTTACATAGTTGTATTAGAAAAAATTACCTTTCACATGATAAAGTGATAAAGTCTGCTGTTTCTCTTCCCTGAGGAGAACCATAGCATTTGATTTTGGGATTAAGTCCAGCATTATGCTGCAAACAACCAAGGATACTAGAGTTGCGTAGGCAAGCAGACATTTCTGACCTGGTGAACACTTGACTTTATGACTTATGTGAAGTTTTCACACCTAATTTTCTACATGTTACTTTTCATTTAAGGAAAATAACAAAATCAAACATTATTAAGCACCAGTCCTTCATCTTGTGCCTCACCAGTTCAGACTTCTGTGTGAAGTGCAGAGGAAGAACTCCTAGATGGCAGCTGAAGAAGGCCAGTGTGGATTGCATTCCCACCCTGATGCACTTCAGATGCTTCATGTCATGGAGCCATTTCAGCTTCTGGCAACAGAGACCAGAATACTCTCTGGAGGAAGGCACAAGGTAGGCGAACATGTAAGGGAATCTCATAGTAACCCAAATGCAGAGCAGGATTCTTTTTAGGCAAAACCCTTAGGTACTCATTTCAGGTCTGATTTGCTCACTTGCTCATATGGTGGTTACTTTCCTCAAGTAATCCTATTTAAATTAATGGAGCTTCTCACAAAGCACTTTCTTGCCTAGGTGGGCCATGAGGGCAGAGCTGGTCTATGTGACTTTGGTTTTCCCCTTCAGGTTCTTTCATTCCCTTCAACACCAACAGGCACCTTGTGGGGCCCACTGTATGAATGTAAAGCTTAAAGGCTTTCTGTCTTACATCTTGTGGGGTCTTCGTGATCTGTGTCAGATTAATTGGTTTGGTGTATAGTAAGTGAGCCATTGAAAACTGGCTGAGGAAGATACCTATCCCCTCCTCTGGAAGGTCCACAGCTGTGTCTTTGCTATTTCACCTGCCCATTCGTAAGCAGAATGACATGCAGCAGGGGTAAGCCAATGCTCTGTCCTCCCATTGCAGCAGTCCATCGCATGCTCTTGTTGCAGGAAAGACAAGGATCTTTTTCATAGGAATTGTACTGAGAATTGTCTTCAATCTACCTAATCAAAGAACAACACTAGCAGTTAAGCCTGAAGGCATTATGTAACCTTCAGGGGACCATTATTGCTCATATTTTGCCATTTTGCATAAAAGCTTTTAAAATATAATGCAATTCAGAAGCTATAAAATAACCTGGATGTCTGTTTAGCATCCCACTCAAAACATATCTCACTGAATTCCCTAAAAAACAAAAAGAAAAATAATTTAAATGAAAGAGAAAAAAGCTATGGAAATCATGTCTGTTGTATGGTACATTATCATAGAGAATCAAATAAAAGAGAACTGTGCAAAGCAGCTAAGAAAAAAATTACTGTAAGTGGGAAATAAGAGAGGAAGTCATCCAAGAAGAATACTTCAGAACATGACTAACACTAATATCATAGCAAGTTACAAAGAAATTGCTTAGAAATTTTGGATATTATTTATATATTTCTGTATTTTAAATGGATTTCAAAGGTAAAATACTGGAAAATGTTCTTATATATAATCTGGACTGCCTCCTAGCCTGACCTGGCTTTAAGGAATTGATGCTTTTAATTTTCTTTTGCACTTCAGAAAATGTGACTGCATAAAGGAACTTTTTTTATTGTTACATTTGTATTAAAAAGTAACTCAGTAAAAAGTGCAACAGGCATTCTTCTTGCCAAACTAGAAGTATGACCATTTCAGTAAAGTGTTAAATTGGGGTTAAAAAATAACATTGTGCAGACCACATTGTATACACTAGCATGACAGCAAAGTTTTCCATTTGTTGGAAGCACCTGTAACCAAAATAAGTGAGAAAAGTCTTCTATCAGAGAGATCATTGATGCTTTAAGGATTATTTTTAAAGTAATCATGATTGATATTTAGTAAAAGAAAAAAACCAAATGACACAACTGTATAACATTTCCATCCTCCCTGCTCATGCAACTGTTTAATACTCTTTAAAGCATAAAAATATTTAACAGACTCTTGGATTTCAGTAAATTTAATGTGGGATGAGAGCTGCATTTTCATTTCATGGTATATTTCCCTCATTGTGAATCAGAAATTCAATCTAGGGAATCGTCATTAGATAATTAGGGAGTAACTCAAAGTTCTCTCCCACCCAATGCACCAGAATATGAATATCAGTACCTGTATTACTTAGGAATAATTTCAAATAAGTAATTCAGTGTTTGGGAAAATGTATTGCTGACTTTTATGGTAACTCACATCCTGTTGAAATCTCTGCATAAATGGATCCTTGACTGAATTTCTTCCTCCAAACAGAGGATGGTGCAGAGGTGTAGCTCTCACCTGGGCTTGTTTCTCTCCAGTACAGGCACACATAAGGGAAGAGAAATGCAGAGACTTTAAAATTCATGCAGAAACATTTATCTGGTTTTGTATGTTGCTCTTTCTTCTTCTATACCCTTTTCTTCCCCAAAAGATGAATACTTAGATGTGCTTTTTATTCATAAGCCATGCCACTGACATTTTCGGAAGAGGGGGCTGTACTGAAACAGATTTTATACTTAACAGGGAGCTCTTGTTGCACTTGACTTTCAGAAAACCTTCTTCCACTTAAAGTGCCTCCTTTTTAGTTCTTGCAGCCTTCAATCAGGTTACAAGAGGCTATATAACAAAGGGGAGGTTATGTAATAATGTACTGCTTTGACTAAAATGTGTTTCATATTAATTCTTCAGTGTTATATATCGCTTTCATAGTTATACTTGATAGTCACCATAAATAAATTCAGGGTTAGATCGTACCTCTCAAGGTGAGTTCTGCAGGATAAAGGCAGTTGTTACTGTATTTTATCTCTTTGTAATGTATGTAGAAGGCAAGGAGTGCTTTATCAAAAGAAAAATGTTTCAGTTTAGTGCTTCTTTTTTTCATAGCAGAAAGTCAGACAAACAGGAAACTATTAAACTTGTACTTTCTCAAAGAAAACTTGCTGAACAATTGAGGGGGAATAGCTTTTTCCAATATCAGTTTGTTTAAATTACATTTAGTTAAGGGATTTTTGTTTAGTATTATTTTTTCCTAGAACATTTCATCCTAGTCCATTTTTCCTTAGAGTAGTGAAAAGAATTCTTCCATAACATCAGACTTTTCCAGATCTTTTTCCAATCTTTTATGGATTCAACCTTTCCCGATTTTTTTGTTTTGTTTTGTTTTGTTTGTTTAAATTCCACTTGTTTGGGGTTTTGGGAATTGGTTTTTTCTGGTTTTTTTGTTGGTTTTTTTTGTTGTTGTTGTTTGGGT
Source organism: Chaetura pelagica (assembly GCF_000747805.2). Classification (NCBI taxonomy): domain Eukaryota; kingdom Metazoa; phylum Chordata; class Aves; order Apodiformes; family Apodidae; genus Chaetura; species Chaetura pelagica. Next base: position 1,169,712 of record NW_009970716.1, read on the forward strand.
TTTGGTTGTTGTCCTAACAGACCTTATTCTAGGCAATTTCCTCTTAGCTTAGTGAAACAAATTTTTCCTTGGCTTCAATATTTAACATTGTATTTCTTTCTACAGAAGTCAGAGAGCTTACAAGAGCATCTCTGAGTCCCCTGTTGCTCCCAAAACCCAAGGAAGATTAGATTAAATGCACCTCTTACTTATGATGAACAGAACTCTGAAGAAGGAACACTTTTCTTTTCAGAAACTTCTACATGCATGGGAGATAAGTCAGTAACAGGCAAACCTCAATCTCATAGCAGCCTTTGCAGTTAGTTCGAAGGTACAAAGGCGTAAGCATTTATAATATATGTAAAGCCATAATCCTTTCATTAGCTTTTCTGAATAACCTGAGAAATTCTGCCTGGTTCCTCTATGCTGGCTCAGCCACAGAATGATGGAGGGGATGAAGCTGGAGCTTTTGGAGCTGCAAAAAACATGGTGTGCTCCCTGCTCGTGCAGGGCATCAAGGGCAAGTGGGGGACTGCCACCACCTCTGCTGTGCCTGAGCAGCCAGGCTGTTTGCTGTCCTCTTCTCTTTTGCAAACTGACTTCAGACTGTGCAACAGAGGATACAGATTAGTGGGTCCCATCCTTTCGCACAGCTGAGAGTGCTTGAGTAAGATGAAATAGCAGTAATGAATGTTATTCCAAAAGTCTGTGGTGGAGAATTATAGTGAGCATCCTGGAGAGAGGGGAAGAACTTACCAAGACATGAAAGATGATACATATTTAAGTCAATTAGAGGATCCATATCATTAGATGTTTGGTTTTTTACAGAAACAAAATTTGCTCAGAAAGGGCCTAGAGTTGATTCAAATCTTCATTAATTCCCTATATTTTTTCCACTTGCTATATTTTTTCCACTTAGAAGCAACTGAGATTTTTGAAGTATTGGAATAATGTGGGAGACAATTGGAAACTGTTACAAGTACTAAATAGCCCTAAAGGAGCTTCTTGTCTCATAAACCAATATTCTGACAAGGGATATTTAACTTAAATTTATTTAAGGTATTTTCTACCTCCTTCAGCTTACCTGGTGTCTCAAATTATTTCTGAAATGTAGAGTGAGAGAGTATATTAATTCTTGCACTTGAATGCCTTGAACTGATCTCCAGTGAATTATCTTAAAAGAGATCACATTGTAGTTTTTTATAAAATACAGCTCAGACTTGTACAATTTCCTTTCATTCAGACATTGATTCCCTGGAAAAAAACTTTGGGAGTTTAATGTATTTGTGTATTTCAGGGACTTCTATATTTAAGGAAAGTTATCCTACAACAGGTAAAGAAGCATTTAGTCCAGCAAAAGCAAAGAACTAGACATGCACTTCATGATGAGGGCAGAAATGCTTCTGCAGACCCAGCCTGGAAACATCTTCCAGTCGCATAGACCTAAGGATGTCAAATAAAAGGGTAGAAGCTTCGTAGTTAAATATTTGGGTTTAGTTTATCTAAGATGATGATAAACATTGACAGGTACCAAGGGTGTCTCTTACTATGGTAATTCTTTTAACTAGTAGGGTGATTCTGTATGTTGCTTTTGGAGAAGAAAGAAAGTAGCCACGGGCATGTATGATGAAAGCAGGAAGAGCCCACCTACCTTCTGAGAAGTGCTAGGTGAGTTAGCTGGTTACATTCATGTATGACTAGAAGATTTTGAGAGAAGTGAATCAGAAAAGTGTAGGATTTCTTCTGTTTGGAAAGAATCTCTTAGGTAGCATTAGCAGCATGAGATCTGCAAGATCCTGTTAAGCATTGGGGTTTCTTTTGGCTTTAACCACCTCAAAACTCCAAACAGCCACACAGTGGAGGGAACAGTGCAAAAGACTGTATGGTGAGGCATAAGCCAGAAGGGAGATTGATCATATTGAGCTTCCAGGAATTAAATGCAGTCTACTAATTTGTCAGAAAACGTAATTACCAGTAGTGCCATCTGCAGTGAAATTCATCTGAAGGAAAGGGAAGCAAGGACTAGTCACAGAGCTAAACTGTATGCTCTCTACAGAGCTGAGAAAGAGAAACTGAATAGCCCAAAAGAAAACGATCTCCCTCTCCATAGACTATGTGGGGATCCTGGGAAATAGCTCTCTTTAATAGAAGTACTTCAGAACAACTTCAAGTCAACTGCATGTCACATTTATCTAGTTACTTGCTAAAATGGCATCTTAGTTGTTCGTTTCCCAAGTGTGTAACTGTTAAAATAGCAGTAAGATTATAAATACCTTTCATGGACACAAATACAGAAACATTTTGAAATATTTTTGTATTTGGTGGACCAATGCAGAATTGCAATTCAGAGAGTTTGACATACTTAAACAACAACAAGCTTTTTAACAGTGGTCACCAACTTAGTTGCTGCCAGCATTAGACCTGCTGTTGTGAGCTGGTTGTTCTTCAGTAGGAAGTGTGACTCCCATAGTTAATACTAGCTGATGTAGTTATCAGGTTCAGAGACAACTAGGATGTCTAGGACAAAAGAATGAGCTGAGCTTTCACTCTCTCACATGCCACAGAGAGGAGGATATTGTGCAATAGGATTATGTGTGTGCAATAGGATTATTGTGCAACAGGATTATTATGTGTGCTGCACCTATTTTGCACATATATATAAGTCTACAGGGCTGTCAGTTCAGATGCTACTATGATCAGTATGTTTGCAACAAAACCAAAGATATTGGAGCTTCATCTACAGCAGCATGCTCAGTTTCTTGCATTTTCTTTTTTTAAATTATTTTTTTTTATTTTTTTAAAACCTCTACAAAGGTAAATTAAAAAGCCACTAAATTAACTGGTTAATCTTTAAAAAAGAGCAGGTATAAAATAGCAGAAGGTTCAGAAGCATGATTTTATCTTATTCTGATAGGAAAATTACTATTGAAATATGCTAATCACAACGTACAATGTGAGAGTAATGCTTGTGTATATAATAGTTATTTTGTTGTCTGACTTGTTCATCCCAGAAACACATTGCAGTCATAGTATCATACTTACAGCTTAAATAATTAAGGCTAATGAATCAGTTTAGTTTTAGGTTACCACTTGGCTACTGACTTAATTTTGCCCATTCTCAGGAGCACCTTTCCATTTGCAGACACTGATATTAAAGAACGCAAGTTGTGCCTTTCTGAAGATAAGCTATAACTTGGACTTAATCACCTTGCTTTCTTGGGGGTTTTTTTGTTCTGTTTTGTTTTGTTTTGTTTTTTACTATGGATACATAAAAGAGTAAATATTGTTTTAGTATAGTGAAATTTTTTACCTAGATTACTTTTCCAAGGAAAATTTGATGATATTCTAGGGATCATTCTTACAGGATAAAAGCTTATCCTGCTATTTTGAAATGCCTCTAAACAAGAACAAATGCAATCAAACCAACACATATTAGGTACCTCTATCAAGATACCTCACCATTTTATATTATAAAAACTGCTGCAGTTTGGTCTATGGATTTATTTTCAATACATTCTTAATCATCAAGGGCTTGAAAGAATTAATGAACTCATCTGTCCTTGACAAATGCAGGTGTAAGATTACCAGATTCTCAGAAGTCTTGAAGATGATGTTCTTGTGCATGGGCAGCTTACTCTGAGTCCAAACAAGAACAAACACCGAATCAGGTGTTCCTGGCTAGGACATTCACATAAGGCTGCAACAAGAATCCTTGTTACTAGCAAGACTCCATCACTCCAAGAAGGCAAGTAAATGGCTTTACTTGTAAAAGACAGTTTTTAGTGTTTACTCATCACAAGAAAAATGTTCTGCGATATCTGTTTGGCAGGAGACTACACCAATGCTTTTCAAAAGTATTTTGGAATTGCAGTAGGCTCTGGCAATACCTGTTTTTTATGCAGCTGTGACTTACTTCATCTGGGCCTTACACAGGGACTGCTGCTTGGCATTATGTGGCAGTAACTCAAGGCCAACAGACAGAATGAATGTTCCTTTTACATTGGTATTACATCTATTCCAAGGGGCAGGTCTTATTCTGGTATTAATCCAGTCTACGGTGCTACAGCAAAGTCTGAGGCTGGCTAAAAGCAAAGTCTCTCCTTGCCATGATCACAGAAACATAGAACCATAGATTCATTTTGTTTAGAAAAGACCTTTAGGATCATCAAGTCCAACCATTAATCTAGCACTGTCAAGTCCACCACTAAGCAACATCCCTCAGTACCATACGTACACACCTTTTAAACATCTTCAGGAGTGGTGACTTCACCACTTCCCTGGGTAGCCTGTTCCAATGCCTGACAACCCTTTCAGTGAAGAATTTTTTCTCATGTCCAACCTAAACCTCCCCTGGCACAATTTGAAGCCATTTGCTCTTGTTCTATTGGGTCATACTTGAGAGAAGAGACCAACACTCATCTTGCTAGAACCTCCTTCCAGGTAGTTGTAGAGAGTGACAAGGTCTGTTCCCAGCCTCCTTTTCTCCAGACTGAACAACCCCAGTTTCCTCAGCCACTCCTCGTAAGACTTGTGCTGTAGACCCTTTGCCACTTGTGTTGCTCTTCTTTGGACATACAAAATATTCACTTAGGGAGCGCAGCTGGACTTCAGGTAATGCTCAGAACCCTTTCTGTAAATGTTTAAACCTGGAAGCAGGACTTTATCAGAAGATGACATAACAATTTACTGGAGGAAATTTCTACAATAAGCAAAGGCAAGCTGAGTTCTTGATGGACACAGAGCTCTCTAAAAAGTTACCAATGAAAAGAGTGACTGCCATTATATCTTTGTCTTTTTTTTGTCTTTCCATGAGATTTTCCACTCACACTCACCACTCATCAGTGGTACAACCACCACTGATACTTAATCAGCCAGTTTAAGAAATGATACAAAGTCACTGATATTATAGTAGCCACTTGGAAGAAATCCTGGGCTGAGAAAGATACAATTTGGAAAAATGACAGTGGGGGTACGACCCCCTTAAACTAGTATTTTCTTAGCAGAAACAGTGTGACCCAGGAGGTTCTGCAAGCTTCTTGTAATTAGGCATCCAGGTCCTGATATTGATCTGGAAGAAAGTGAGGCCTAAGAGCTGTGGAAGGTGGAAATTCCTCACCTGTGGGACACACTGTCAAATACTGCATGGATGGCAGCTTCGGCTTGACGCTTGTCATAAGGCTGTGACACATTGAGATTGGCAGCTATTAACATACTGCAGTCTTTGCAATACTTTCTGAAGAGGAAGGCTAGCCTCTGGGTGGACAACATTTTGCCAGGAGCTAATGAGTATTTAATGGTACAAAAGCAATAGCAGTTTAGAAAAAATATTGTAAAGTAAAAGAACTATGACAAAACAGGATAGAAAATTCATTTTAAATTAAATTTTATTAAATCAGATCAAATGATGATATTTTTCAGACTAAATAAATAATCTGTTTTAGCTAATATGGCATGATAACTGAGGAGAAACTTCACAAAAACATGCTATGCTTTTAACAGCTATTAGGGAAATCAAAGACTATAACATCCAGAGTATCATTTGCAACACAGCTGAAGAAGAAGATAATGTGAATATCACTAGTATTGTTAGTGGAATTATTTTAGGAGATACTTGCAAGAGAATGGCTGAATTGCCTCAGAGAAGGATCATACCCAAGAATAACAGAATCATCAGTAATACAAACTGAAAGAGCTGTTCCATTAGTCTCCAATCAAAATGGTGAATTGGTATTGGTAATCTTAACTGATAATGACCTTCCTGAGAGCATATGATAAACCATAAGATAATTCTTCCACTTTTAAAAGTAATTTATTTCTATGTCATGCACTAGAATTTTCTTTTCACAGCAACTTTTTGTGATGCTAGAATGATGAATTCTCATCATATGTTGATGCTAGAATGCTCAAGTCAGTGTCTGAAGACAACTGCAGAAACAAGTTTGTCTAGAAGCAAAAGACCTAAGACTAGGGTCTTCTAGCCCTACTTTTCTGGTACTCTTTGAGAGAGAAAAATATGCTTCTCTGGGACACAATAAAAAACAAAAGCAAAGCACACTACTTAGGAAGGTGGTTTGGTGGTGTTTTTTTTTTCTTACTGAGTAAGCTTGGAAGAAATGCTGGTTTTACATGATGTATTTTTACCTGTTCCAGCCACTGCGTATAACGCTGTTGACCTGAGAGTTGAGTTTACAGCCAGCTATATGCAAGACACCATTTGATTATGTAGTGAACACTTGAAAGTGGTTAATATAAAATGAGGCACAGCCAGATATCTGCTAATTTCCCTAGTAAGCACAGATGATACTGATTATTCAACATGGAAATTAAACATTTTTTTTTAAGTGTCCTAAAGCAACCAATGAGAAGATGGAAAAAGAACCTTAAGAAGAAAAATGGATATGCAAAAGAGAAGGAAAAAATTAGTGCAACTTCAGATAATGTATATCCTCTTTAAACAGCAGCAAAATCCAGTCTAATACACCAAAAAGCCATCTCTAAATATCTCAGGTTTTTGTTACAATTGAGAGGGCTACAGGTCAATTAGTAACGATTACCAAAGTTCAGTAAGTGACATAATATGTTACAGAGAGATTGTTAATGTTCTCAACAGCAATTATATCCCCTTTCATTTAGACTTGCTACGGGATTATGTTACCAAGAGTTTAAATTGGCATTCTGGAGAGAATGTTTTTCAGTTATCAGACCAGTCTTAAGAAGAGACCTTTTATGTCTTATGCTTTGCAGATTAAAAAACTTGTACTGTAAGGAGGATTGGTCAGGATAGGGTATACTGAAAAGTCACTTTCAACTTTCAACAAAGGCTGACCCAAGTATCATCTGAATCTTTTTGAGACTGGGAAAAGTACAGACCACAGTCTTTTGCCTGCCCCATTATTTTTCATTTTCACATGTCTTTGTCCTCCTGATCTGGCTGGAACAGCAAGTGCTCGCAGTAGTTGGGTAGAACAGCTGCCCTGTTATCATCTTAACAAAATAAGACCAGACAGATAATCAAATATTAGTCTCCTGAGAGCATCCTATAAGCCGTGAAACAATTCTTATTCTTACCATTTGCAAGGTATTGCCATCCTGCCTGGAGACAAGATGAATCAGCAAAAGGAAAAACCTTTTTGCTATATGATTTAAAAGTATAGGAGCACCTACACTGGCAGGCTGATTTGCCATTATTTATGTCAGGGTTCTAGTCCTCTAATAACTCAATGTGCCTTTGGCTATATTGGCAAATATTGTGGTGGAACAGAAGCAGGTCTTCAGAGAGAATCAGTTTGTGTTGAGTATCTAACACCCACAGTATGTGGTTTGTACTAGTTCTTTAGACTAGCACTAACCTAGTCCCATGAACTGAAGACCCATTAGTAGGTTCCAGCACTCCCTGAACACACCTTCTGATTTAGTCTTCCAGAATCTCTGCTATGGTAGGTAAAGCTCAGGAGATGGGGGCAACTGGGAGGCTCACTTTGAAAGCACAGTTCTCATTTGGACTTAAGTGCATTCTTTGTATATTTGCACTACCATGGTTCACTGGAGCAAACTATGTTGCTTCCTTGCCAGGGAAAATAGAGCATAACGTGGAGAAGAATTTGAATGAATGCTCACCTCCTGCCCGTGACACTGAAATGTTCCAAGCTGAATTTACCTTCCTAAATGAACTAGAGTGCATCTCAGTGTCCCAGCCCCATGTAAGACTCTTGCCTTTGCTGCAGCAAACACGCACATCACACTTGCACATTCGTCATGTTGCTTTTCTTGTTGGTCACTATATTCCTGTTCTGGTTTGGTGGATTTTTTGATAGCAGGGGAAGGGTGCCAGGAGTGGCTCTGGTAAGAAGCTGGGAAGATCCTCCCTGCTCCAAACTCAGTCAAGGAGGCATTACAGGGACAATAGACGCGCCTCTGAGATTAACATACAAAAGAACTCATATAACACCTGAGCAGAGAAGCACTTGAAGAAGAGCTGTGCTGGGGAAGGAGAGCGGTGCTGGTGGTTGCTGGGGAAGAATGTGCCCAAGCAGAAGTTTCCCTGCAACCCATGGTGAGATGGCAGGCTGTCCCCCTGTACTCATGGAGGAATATGGTGGAACATTCCCTGAAGGCACCAGGAGTTGTGAACTTGGCCACTGGGCTTGGATTTTGTGGCCAGTGGATTTGCTGCCAGTGGACTCTGATCACGCAGCTTTGGAAGACCCTGGAGCCAGGAGAGTTGGTTGTTCCTGAAGCAGCCTGTGACTCTGTGGGAAGCCCAGGCTGGAGCAGCTTGTTCCAGACCTTGTGGGATGGACTCATAAAGGAGAGGTTCGTGGAGGACTCTCTCCCATGGGAGTGGCCCTGTGGGGAAGCAGGGAAGGACTGTAAGGATTCCTTGTTCCTGAGAAGGAAGGAGCAGCAGGAACCACCAGCCTGTGAAGTGACTCTAAACCCCATCCCCTGTCTCCCTGTGCCACTGGGGGGAAGGAGGGAGAGAAACCGGGAACAAAGTGATTTGGGCCCAGGAAGAAGGGAGGGGTGGGGTAACATATGCAAGCCCTGCTCTGTGTGTGTCTGTGTCCTGTGTGTGTGTGATTAGTGTGAAACTAAATTATTATTTTTTCCCCAATTTGAGTCTGTTTTGCCCGGGACCTTAATCGGTGAAGAACCCTCCTTGTCCTTTGTCTCAGCCCATGAGCTTTGTCCTCCTCCTCCCAGAGTGTGTGTGGGGCAGTTGAATGAGCGGCCTTGTGGCTGTTCCTTTGTTGTCATGTCGGGCCCAAACCACAATTCCCTAGCAAAATTGACTGTCTTTGAAGATGTGTTTTGCCAAATGGGAAATCCAAACTCCTGAGTAATCCAGGGCCCTAGTCTGTTTTCTGGGATATTGTTTGAAAGGTGAGGGAGAAGCAAAGATAAAATTGTGGTCTTAGGGAGAAGAAGATGTAGAGATTGTGGATTTATGCTCTGTAAAAGAGAAATGATCAAAATGTATTTAATTTCTCTTTTCTGACTCAGGTTGAGAATACTTAAGAGTATTGAAAGGCAATCACCACAGTCACAAACCAAGGAAACCGTTGTGCTTTGAAATGATCTTTCTGTACCCAAGCACTTCAGCCTAGTTACCATAGATCTGCCTACACTTCAGGTGTTTTTTTTTTCATTTCATCATAGCTTGAATGGAGGAGAGTAACATGCTAAATGTAAAGGCATATTGTCTTATGTGCTCTAGCCCTTCTCCTCTCCCCTGGATGCAAAGATGGGTGCAGTATTCTCCTTTCCTATGTGCATCATTCTCTGCTTCAGATTACTTCTCTCATTAGATTTTAAGTGCCACTGAAGTCGTACTGTTAGTAATCATTTTAATGAATAACGTGAGTGAGCAGTTAAATCAATGTATCAGAGATGAAATCTTAATTAAAATGATATTTAGCTATGGGAAGTGAGAGTTTTATAATTTATTTTCTATTAAGTTGTTGACTGTTTCACTGAACGCAATTATTTTGTGGTTTTAATCACAATATGAGAGCTGCACTGAGGTGATGTTTCTGTATATTTCTGTTCTCCCAGGGGGATCCACCATCCTCATCTTTAAAGGCCCATTCTAAAAAGCCAGTGCCAAAATGTTTCCATTAGTTTTCTTTTTTCTTGAGATGTTTTTTACCTCTATTGCATCAGGAGGCCACTGTGCTGCTTAGGATACCTTTATTAAATTTTATTAAAGAGTAAACATTCAGGTAGGATTAAACCTGATTATGCCTCTTTAAAACAATTCTGAACTGCACCAAAAATAATTGAACTGTTTTAATGTGGTCTGCAGGTTTAAAATAATGTGCATGTGACTCTGCACTTGCATTTGTGCTTACTCAAATGCAATCACATAAATCACATGCATACTTTTTGAATATGTCCTTGCTCATTGCAGGGGTGTTGGGCTAGATGACCTTTAAAGGTGCCTCCCAACCCAAACCATTCTACGAATCTAAGTGTTGAGATACACACAGGAAATTGCTTTGTGCTTCCGCAGTTGAGCTCTCCAAATGTAACTTCACCAGAAAGGTGTTTTATAAATTTGAATCTACCTTTTGGAACACATGACTGCAACAGTCCATCAGTTCTTGATATTGTATGTGCTTTTGCTTGAGTGAAGCTCAGAATACCATAATACTTTTCCTTTTCCATGTGTTGGATGACTTTTCTCTCAGCAGTGTAAGTTCTCTTTACACAACTACATGAGTGAGAACCACCAACTTCCCTAAAGCACAGTGAGTGAAGATGGACAACCTGCTAGGGCTAGATTTTCAAAGCTCTTTCTGCTCTCTAAGTGATATGCTGGCACACAAACCTGCCATCAAATTTCACATGTTCCTGTTAGAAAACTAGTTAAATTCAAGAGAAACTGAGCAGATGTATGATGTCAGTTCTGTAAAATTACGTATGAGTGTTTTCAGGTTCCTCTGTAATCTTGAATTATATTTCTGTTTGCCAACATACCACCGCTTCCCATTTTATAGTTATTTTTCTATACTCTAATGAATTGACCAGTGTTCTTCATTTTTTTTTTTCTATAGACTTAACCAAACTGAAACTTTATTCTGTAAATTGTTCTATTTCTTGCCTTTACAACCTTTACTTCAGTGGGGAATCAGTTAAATAAAATAATCTCAAGAGCAGATTCATCAGAACTCATGATTAATCTTTTTAACATGGAAAGTTGAGCACTGTGACAGTAGTCTCAAGCAGTTTCTGAAAGATTTCTCACCACATAACTATGCAGCTCTTTTAACAAATAACTGATAGACTTAAAAAGGCTTTGAAAGACAGTGAGTTATGTAGCCCTATTCTTCTATTCACAGACTCATCAAATATGACTGAAGAAGGTAGAGACAGTGGTTTTACTTTGCAGAAGCCTTTCTGGTTTGTGCCTCTTCAATAATAAGAGCAATCTGAATCCTACAGTTTTGCTTGTACATAAACATTGTTCAATTTGCTGCTACTGAAGTGATGCTTCACAGGTTTGAAATTCCACTGTTGATCAATTTCATCTCCATTCTCTCATTATTTTTTTTTCTTTTGTTGTTGTTGTTAAGGCAGCCCTCTTGCTCCAAGGAGGAGAAGATGATTTAACTGAGAATTTAAATATTGTTTTTAGGTTGCCTGTTGCAGTACCAAGTGGCTGATGAATATCAGCAGGCTTTGGTAACTCACTGTCCTTTAGTTCATTATCCTGCCCCAGCATCTCCTTCCTTTGACAGTCATCTAGCTAATTTCCCCAGCTTTTCTTCAATATCCTCTTTTGCATTTTGCAGTTTTCCTTTATTGCTTCTTTTATTCCTTAGGAGTACAGACAATCTGAGATTATTTTTGCTGCCAAGTTTTCTTCTGGTAGTTAAAGAGTTTGTATTATTTTTGTTTCCTGTTTGCTTTTCAAGATGTCAATACCTATCTTTCATGTAATATTTTACTTAGTAATGGAATATATTCTTCTCTAGCTTCAAGAGGGATGGATTTCTATTGTTTATGATTAAGTACAAGGGAAATTCAGGTTTGGAACAATCTGAAACCATGTTTCAGATATCATCCTTAGTCCTCTGTTGTTTGAGAAATCTCATTGGCGCTGTTGATGTTTTAAATTATTTTTAATGGCATTTTAATGTGCCTTAGCATTCTAAATCTAGAAATCAAATGAAAAAAAATCATTTTCACAGCATTCATGCTACAAGTTATTTTAGCTGTAATGCTCCATCTCTTTCAGTGCTAGCAAGCTGCTGGACTTAGATGGGGGTGAAATTGACTGTATGTAGAAGATGATTTGCAATCCTCTAAGCAGCCTTAAATTTCTTATGTCAAAGTTTCTTCAGTAGTCACATTAAGTATGTAATGTATTTTAGTGACAGGATGAAACTTTATAGATTAGTACTTAGAGTTTTAATGGCTTCATAAGCATCAGGATGCAAAGGCATTAGCAGAGTTCATTGTGTATTTTGCAAACTGAAGTAATTTTGACAGATCAATCCCTAATAAACCTAAAGACCTCTTCTGTTTTCAGGGCAAAAGTATGTCCCAGAGAGAAAGGGACCTGGGGATGGGCTATGCTTATTTTCTTGCTGAGGTGCACAGCAATTCTTCTCCTTGGAGCCGGTGCCACTAGCCGCAGCAGTGGAGCTGCTTCTGCACTTACTCTGTAATAAATGTGTATTCTCTCTGAGCTCATGCCTCTGCTATCGTGCTAGGACGCTGCCTGCTGTGTTAAGCCACCAATAAAGAAACCTCAGGTCATACAATAATATGTGCCTTTACCTTCTGCCAGTACCCCCAGGACTGGCTATTAATTTTCAAGTCGTTGAATTTTCACTTAATGTACTGCAGCTCTCTGAAGCGTGGTGAGTTTCTTTAACCATTAAAGCAGCTGTAAGCTGTAAATATAAAGCAATAGCCAGATGATGATGTATAAAGAGGCAGGAGAACCGAGAACAAAACACTGCCTTTCATCGGAATAACCACTGAATGGGGGTTTATTTTCATTCCTGTGCAGTTATAACACAGTTTGCTCCTTACGCTGGGAATCGTGCAGCGCAGGTTACTCCAGGAGAGCCCCACAACAAGCTGCAAGCGGGGACATCTCCAGGGCCAGGGGACCGGGTTGGGGAGAGACCGAGGGGCCATCCTATCCTGGAGTAGTGCACAGAAATACGCGTTATTTAAGCGCTGCTCTCGCCAGGACGTAACGCCGGGGCCCCAGCGGGGGAGCGGGCAGCAGGCGCGGAGCCCCCGGCGCCCCTCCGACACCGTGGAGCTTTCCCTGGCTCGAGTTTGCTTTGGTGAGGGTTATATTGGGGTCTTTGTGTTTGGGGTTTGGTTGAGTTTTTTTGGCTACTATCCCCTGTCGGTCTCCCAAGGGCGGCAGGAGGGAGCAGCAGAGGGGACGACAGGAAGAAAGAAAAAACACGTACAAAACAAACCCACGAAAAAACCTGCTTTGCATGTTGCAGCCCCGCGCAACGCCCGCTTTCCTCGCCTTCCCCCCCGGGGGCGCTCCGCAGCCGCGCAGAGCGGAGCCGCCTGCAGCCTCCGGGGTTGCGGGCTCTGCCCTCCCCTCATCGCCGTGGTGCCGTGCGCGGGACCGCGCGGTCCCCGCGGGTGTCCTGGTGCATCCAGCGCCCGGCGCTGCTCCCGGCTGCGGGTCTCCGCTCGGCAAGGCCGAGGGGCTGCCTCTCAGATCGCAAGCCGCCCTCTGGGTAGCTTTAAAAAAAATAAAATTAAAAATATGTAAATCTCTATATATGCAGCTTTAAGTATATATTTAACAATTTGTATATCATGTGCGTAATATGTATGTGTGTGTGTGTATATATATATATATATATGATCTACTGTATTTCCCTCTTTGGAGAAAATAGCACATCAATGCCACTCTTCCTTCCAAGCATGTTTCCTTCTAGTAAAGGAGACTCCGCCTCTGCTAGGGATTGATTCGCCCAGCAGATTTTAGGATAATTTATGGAGCAACCTGATGAGCCTATTGGGCGAGTTGCTCGGTCCTTGTAGAGCGGGTTCCTACCTGTTCGGGTGTTTTATTTTTTTCAAAAATCTCTTTGCCTTCCCCTCCCCTCCTTCTGCTTGCTGTGTGCCGGTGGGGGGGTGGGGGTGTGCCGGTGGGATTGGCGGGCTGGCTGTTCCCCAGCCTCTCCGGAGAAAACTCGGGGAAGGGAGAGCA